>NC_090444.1:296621447-296933234 GCF_031143425.1 Pleurodeles waltl
AAAGTTTTTTGGCCCCTGAGGGTGGCAAGTAGGGGAAAATATCCCCATCTGCCACCTGAGGGGATCAGAAAGGTCACTAGACACCAGGGATTACTTTTTTTAGTAGGGTGACGAAAATGTGTTTTAGTCTAATTTTGAAATTTGCAAAGGATTCTGGGTAGCAGAACCTGGTGAGAGCCACACAAGTCACCCAATACATGCTTTCTAGGTTTCCCTAGGTGCCCGCTGAACTAGAGCCCTAAATTCACAGCTAAGTACATTGCAAAGAAGGGCTCAGTTTTCTGTGGAAAAATGTGATGTGTCCAGGCTGCGTTTGGGGCTGTTTCCTGCCGCAGGCACTAGTGCTACCCACAAATGAGGTACCATTTTTGTTGGGAGACTTATGAGAATGCTGGGTAGAAGGAAGTTTGTGGCTCTGTGCAGATTCCAGAATGTTCCATCACAGAAATATGAGGAAAACGTGTTTTTTGATAGATTTTGAGGTTTGCAAGGGATTCTGGGTAGCAGAACCTGGTGAGAGCTACACAAGTCACCCGATCCTGGATTCCCCTATGTGTCTAGTTATTAAAAAAATTACATGTTTGCTAGGTTTCCATATGTGCCAGCTGAGCTAGAGCCCAAAATCCACAGCTAGACACTTTGCAAAATGAGTCAGTGGAAAAATGTGATGTGTCCATGTTGCACTTTCGGCCATTTCCCGTCACGGGCACTATCCTTACCCACACAAGTGAGGTCCATTTTTATTGGGAGACTTGGGGGAACACAGAGTAGAAGAACAACTGTTATTACCAATTGACTTTCTCTGCATTTGCGCCTTCAAAATGTAAGACAGTGTTTAAGAAAGAAGTCATTTTGGGAAATGCACTCTTATTCTGCTGGTACATGTACCAACAAGTTCAGAGATGTGCAAATAACTACTGCTTCTAAATTCCATATTTTGTGCCCATTTCGGATATACATAGGTTTCCTTGACACCTATTTTCCAGCTAACTTATTGGCTCTGGGTACCTTCGTGAACCTACAAGTACTATACATCCCCGCAACCAGAAGGGTCCAGTGGACATGACAGTATATTGCTTTAAAAAATGTGCCACAGTTAGAAAAAGTTACAGATGAAAACATAGACACAAATAGCTGTTTTTCTAAACTCAATTTCAATATTTTTTTATTTCAACTGTTACTTTCTATAGAAAAACATTGAAGGATCTACACAAATGACCCCTTGCTAATTCAAAATTGTGTTTACTTTTCAGAACTGTGTAGCTTGCCAGGATCCACCATTGGTTTTACATCCATTCCTACCACTATATGGAAGGAGGTAAAAAGCACAAAAAATAGGAAAAATAGGCTGTGCCCAGTAAATTTGGTTTCTGATTCAAGTCTGCCTGTTCCTGAAAGCTGGGAAGATGGTTAATTTAGCACCGCAAACCCTTTGTTGATGCCATTTTCAAAAACAGATGCTTTCTTCTGCAACACCTTTTCTCCATTTCCCCCCCAAAAAACACAATTTAGTTTTTTTTGCCTATTTTCTAAGTCCTTTCCAGGGGAATCCCCGAACCCTGGGTACCTTCAGAATAGCAAAGAATCGATAAAAGGACACAAATTTAGTGTGGAAAGCTTATGTGGACAAAAACTTATGAGGGCCTAGGCATGAACTATCCCAAATAGCCAACAAACGGCTTAGCACAGGGGATTGTTGAGGGGGGATACATAGCAGCGAAGGGCTTAAGATAAGAGTTGAGGTGTTTTTAGGTGCAGCCCACCGGGCTACTTTAAAGGATTTTCAATTATCTGCTTAAGGTGTCATTGGGATTTTAAGGACTATTTTTGTCACCATCGGGAGCTGATAACTAAGAATAAACCTCACAAATTTGTGTGTAACTGTGAAACTCAAGAATTTAATTCAAACGTGTCATAAACTAGCACTGGTTATCGTGCTATAAGAGATGTGCAGATCAAGAAGATTTTCAATTTCATTAAAAATGCCACTTTGGAAAACGAATGTTGCCAGTTTCCAGTAGTGCGATGCAGTTATGGTTCTAGTTTTTGGGGCCATGAAAAGCAAAGTGGGACCTGGGTCTCTATAAAGTAACGGTCACTGTATTTTTACACAGGCCCAGTTGAAGACATCTTGCTGAAATGTGTCAGCCGTGATCTGTGTGACTTTCGTCCCAAAAACCGTGACATCTATTTAAAATGACGAAACCTTTAGGACTCCCGGACAGTCCTCTGAAAACCAGGACTGCCCGAGCAAATTCGGGACATTTGGTCACCCTAATCAGGTACCATATGATACCCGCTGCTGAAAGTGCTCTTGGCTGAAGCCTAGACTTGCACTACCCCAGAACCGAGACTGCTGAGACCTCCCACAGCAGTTCGTTTTCAGTCAGGTAATGCGCCGGGAACTGTATCGGACAGACATCCTGATTCACAAAGGTAAACGTACACGTTAGTGTAAGTTTACCCTTTTTTTGGTATTCACAAATCTGAAATTTACCAGCAACTTCATGACTTCGGAGTGGGCCTATCATTTTATGTGAGGAGTTCTCTTCCCGGACTGCAGAGTCTCCGCAGTTGTAAAGTTACTTACAAATTGCAGTTTTGTGAACGCCAAAAAAGTGCAAACATACACAAACATGTAAGTTTATGTTTGCGAAGCCTGCCCATTATGTCAGGACAAAGAGCCCTTGCTCTGCACACTGAAAAGTTAAAGTATGCTTTTCACATCGGGGGAAATATGGCCTCAATATAACAAACTAAAACTTGTTTATTTATCTAAAGCTCTCCTTACAAATACAATTACGTTTTAGTAAATCGCACAACTGCTCAAACATATTTTGTTAACTGAGATGTTGAGTGCAAAGCATTTTTACAGTGGTTCTCGGACAGCAGAGTCTTGCTCCTTAAAGTAGTATTAGCACGTCTGACCTTATTTGGTTACTCATCATTGGATTATAAGGGGGCTGTTAGAAATGGGTTCTTTAGTTGGCAGTCAGGCTACCCCCTGTTCAAGCAAGGACCCTCACTCTAGTCAGGGTAAAGGAGAATCACCCTCAGTTAACCCCGCTCACCCCCTTGGTAGCTTGGCACGAGCAGGCAGGCTTAACTTCAGAAGCAAGGTGTAAAGTATTTGTAGCAACACACACAGTAACTCAGTGAAAACACTACGAAATGACACAACACAGGTTTAGAAAAATAGTAAATCTTTATCTAAACAAAACAAGACCAAAGAAATAGTGAGAAGGTTGTTAGCGTACAAAAGTACATGGGTAGCATCAAAATAAAGCAGCATGGGCGAGTGTGCATCGGAAAAGGCCAGCGATGCGTTGATTTCTCACTTGCAAGTGAGAGCATGCTTCGTTCCTCCTCTGGTCGGGTCGGTGTGCATTGTTTCTTCTCTCTCGCAAGAGAGGATGCGTTGATCCGGACGGGCACCTCGGGTCCGGGCAGGCTTTGCGTTGATTTTTCATGCCCAGGGATGTTGCATCAAAATCTGTTCACACAGTGTCAACCCCCCCGCTGTGTGGGGGCTTGCGTCATTAACAGCAGCCACTGTGGGTGTTGCACGTTGTTTCTCCAGCTGCCTTGCGTAGATCTTCTAGCTGCGATGCAGGTGGAGTGTCAATGTTAGCTGCGAGGCCAGCGGTGCATCGTTTTTCAGCGCAAGGCGGGTGGTGCATCAAAAGTTTCCCCGCATGGCAGTCTTTGTGTGGATTTCTGTCCTTTTCCACCAGCTGCTCCTTTCAAGGGCCCAGAGACAGATTAGGGCACCACTTGGCAGGCAGGACTCTCCGCAGAAAGCCCAAGTGCTGGCAGAGAGAAGTCTTTGATGTCCCTGAGACTTCAACACCAGGATGCAAGCTCAGTTCAAGCCCTTAGAGATTCTTAACCAGTTGGAAGTCACACTAAAGTTAGTCTTTGTTCACTCTCAGGCAGAAGCAGCTACTGCAGGCCAACCCAGCAAAGCACAGTCCCAGGCAAAGGGGCAGTAACTCCTCCTCAAGGTACTCCAGCTCTTCTCCTTGGCAGAGGTTCCTCTTGGTTCCAGAAGTAATTTGATCTGCAGGGGTTCTGGGTGCTCTTCGTATACCCCTTTCTGCCTTTGAAGTAGGCCTACTTCAGAGAGAAGTCTCTGTTGTTTTCAAGATCCTGCCTTGCCCATGCCAAGCCCCAGGCACTCACCAGGGGGCTGGAGACTGCATTGTGTGAGGGCAGGCACAGCCCTTTCAGGTGTAAGTGACCATTCCTCCCCTCAGCCCAGATGGCCCATCAGGATATGCAGTCTACACCCCAGCTCCCTTTGTGTCATTGTCTAGAGGAGTGGTACAAACAGCCCAACTGTCAAACTGACCCAGACAGGGAATACACAAACAAGCATAGTCACAGAATGGTTTAAGCAAGAAAATCCCTACTTTCTAAAAGTGGCATTTTCAAACACACAATCTAAAAACCAACTTCACTAAAAGATATATTTTTAAATTGTGAGTTCAGAGACCCCAAACTTCACATGTCTATCAGCTCCCAGAGGGAATCTGCGCTTTAATAATATTTAAAGGCACCCCCATGTTAACCTATGAGAGAGATAGGCCTTGCAACAGTAAAAAACGAATTTGGCAGTATTTCACTGCCAGGACATGTAAAACACATAGGTACATGTCCCACCTTTAACATACACTGTTGTCACGACTCACGTGCTGCTGGCGCCTGGAAACCGCAGATCTAGTGGCGTAGGTCTTGAGGGTTCGGCTTTGGCCCAGAAAGGGGCGACTCTTTCTAGTAGCCACGGTGCTGCAGGCAGTGGAAACGCCAAGAACAGACCGTGCCCTTTAGAATTAGTGCCAGAGGGAAAAAACCCCAATAAAGGGGAAAAAACCTCCAAAAAATGGATTCCTGAAACGAAAACAAAACCAGGAATCAAACAGGAACAAAATGCAGGTAAATGCAAAATTGAAAAGATTCAGAACCGAAGGCTAAGAATCAGTAGCGAAGACACAATCTGAGCAGAAAGTGATGCAGCGCAAGGAAAGGGAGAAAACAGAGCCCTTATATACCAAGAAACAGGAAGTGACCAACAGGAAGTAAAAATACACCATTTTAGATAGGGAAAAAGTACATAGGATAGAATAGAACAGGAACCATAGAAAATAGGGACCAAGGAATGCTGGGAAGAAAAAGGTAACATGGGAAGGGGGAAAGACATAAAGAAAGGACAGAAAATGCCTCGAAAAAGTAAAGAAGAAAAAGAAGAAGAAGAAAGAAAAAGAAACAGATAAGGAGGGGTCAGGGGAGAACAGGGACACCACAGAAGGCAGAGCGAGGCCCAAAATAATATCTGGGGCCTCGCGCTGTACAAAGAAGTCTCGGGGCGCGCCGCGTCCTGAGAACGCGCTGCGCGGCGCGAGCCGAATGCTCGGCTCGCGCCGCACCACGCGGCGCAACAGTAGGTCCCCCCCCCGAAGGTCCAGGTTTGAAGGGAAACAAACGATGAAAACGAGAAATCAAAAGAGGGGCGTGAACAGAAGAAGCATCTTCCCAAGAGCATTCACTAAGAGGATAACCCTTCCAGTGAATCAAATACTGAAGACGCCGGTGAAAAAGGCGAGAGTCACAAATTTCTTGAACCTCATATTCAGGGACATCATTCACCAACACAGGAGGAGGACAAGGAAACTGACGAGAGAAAGGATCAGGGACATAAGGTTTGAGTTGGGATACATGAAAGACCGGATGAATTTTCCAAGTATGAGGCAAGCGAAGACGAACAGTGACAGGATTGAGCAACTGAAGAATACGAAAAGGCCCATAATAGCGAGGCGTGAACTTATTCAGAGAAAGACGAGAGGGCAAGAATTTGGAAGAAAGCCAGACTTTATCCTGAGGGTGATAATCAGGAGTGGGTCCACGTTTCTTATCAGCGATCTTCTTCATATACCTCTTAGTGTGCAATAAATTAGATCTAATGAGCTTATGGAGTTGCAGGAGACGTTTGGAAAAAGATGTAATGGCAGGCAGAGGAGAGGTAGATTGAGGAGCAGTAGGAAAAGAGGTCGGATGATAGCCATAGGAACAGAAAAAGGGAGTGACCTTGGAGGCACTATGGACAGAATTGTTGTAGGAATATTCAGCAATAGGAAGATAAGTGTTCCAGTTGCTTTGGGTGGAATTACAAAAACAACGAAGGTATTGTTCTAGTCCTTGATTCAAACGCTCAGTTTGTCCATTGGTCTGAGGATGGAAACCGGATGATAGTGCTATATTGATATTCAGTGTCTTGCAAAAATGTTTCCAAAACCGGGAAATATACTGGGGACCCCTGTCAGACACAATGGTATGTGGAAGTCCATGGAGACGGAAAATATGGTCGATAAATATCTGGCTCAATTCTTGGGATGTTGGTAATTTCTTTAGAGCAGTAAAGTGGGCCATCTTAGTGAAAGAATCAACAGTGACCATGATAACCTGGTTTCCAGCTGATGGCGGAAGTGAACACATAAAGTCAGTGGAAATAGTATGCCATGGCGTTGGTGGAACTGGCAAAGGCTGTAGTAATCCTGCAGGTCTGCTACGGGGAATCTTGACTTGGGCACATATGGGACAAGCCTGAACATATCTTTCGACATCTGATTTCCAGGTAGGCCACCAGAAAGATCGCGAAAGAAGTTCTTGTGTGGCCTTAATACCTCTATGTCCAGCAACCGGTGAATCATGGCACATCTGTAATGCTTTGTCTCGCACTCTGTTAGTAGGGAGGAATAACAGCTTCTGATGAAAAAAGAATCCTTCTTTCTTGCATAAAAAGGTTCTTAATTTCTCTATTTCGCTATTAGACAGGCTGGAATACTCCAGTTGTACCTCATCCAGAAAAGATTGAGCAACTCCAATGATCTTACTAGGCTCCAGTAGAAACTGAGATGGGGAAGGAGTACAATCTGGATAGCGTCGAGACAGAGCATCAGCCAGAATGTTTTGAGATCCAGGAATATAGGTGATGTAAAAGTCATACTGACTAAAGAAAAAGGCCCAACGCGCCTGGCGACTATTTTGGCATACAAAATTACGTAGACATTGCAGATTACGGTGATCTGTTCTCGCCTCGAAAGGCTCCTTGGATCCCATCAGAAACTGTCTCCATTCGATGCAGGCTGTCTTCAGAGCTAACAACTCTCTTTCTAGTACAGAGTAATGTTGTTCAGCTGAAGAGAGAATATGGGACAAATAGAAAACAGGATGTTCAAGACCATCATCTTCTTGAAGTTGAAGCAAGACTGCTCCAATAGCTTTTTCGGAAGCATCGGTAACTACGATAAACTGTTTATTGGTATCTGGATGTCTCAAGATGGGAGCTTGAGTGAATGCCTTCTTTAATTCTTGAAAAGCTGTTTCAGCCGCCTTGGTCCAGACAAACCCCTGTTTTAGATTTTCCTTCTTTAAGGTATGGGTTATATGGCTGGTCTGTTTAGCAAAGTCTTGAATGAACTGTCGGTAAAAATTTGCTAATCCTAGGAAACATTGTGTTTCTTTGATAGAAGAGGGAGAAGGCCACTCTAGAATTGCTTGTACCTTTTCTAGGTCCATAGCTATGCCGGTGGAACTTAAATGATAACCCAGATATTTGACTTCCGTCTTATCGAACTCACACTTTTCGGGTTTACAGAATAGTTGATGTGCTCGGAGTCTGTGAAGGACTTGTTTCACATGAGAAGAATGGAGTTCGGGGTGTCTGGAAAAAATAAGGATGTCGTCCAAGTAGATTACGAGTGTCTGGTTCAAGAGATCGGAAAATATTGAGTCCATAAACCTTTGAAATATAGCAGGAGCGTTCGTAAGACCAAAGGGCATGACTTTATATTCAAAATGACCGAACGGTGTCCTGAATGCTGTTTTCCACTCGTCTCCTTCTTTTATACGTAAAAGGTGGTAAGCTCCCCGAAGATCCAACTTGGTAAAACGTTGAGCCCCTCTGACTGCCTCTAAAATATCCTTAATGAGGGGCAAAGGATAACGATCCTTTATAGTTATCTTGTTTAGGCCTCGAAAGTCTATGCAAGGACGAAGATCTTTAGTCTTCTTAGGTACAAAAAAGAGAGGAGCCCCTGCTGGAGAAGATGATGGAACAATGAGACCACCCTGTACATTTTCCTCCAGATACTCCTTAAGAACTTCCTTTTCAGGTTCCGTGAGAGAATACATCCTCCCAAAGGGAACGACTGTTCCAGGTTCCAAAGGAATAGCACAATCGTACTCTCGATGTGGAGGTAATACAGGTCTGGATGGTTTTTGAAACACGTCTTGGAACTCTAAATAATGTTCAGGAACCCCTTGGACAGTGTTGATGGAATACTCCGTAGTACTCTTCATAGGTGTTAATCTGTTTGGTGACCAATATTTATCGGAAGCAAAGCAATTTTCTTGACAAAACTGTGAGGATAAAGAAATTGTCCGGGTTACCCAGTTCACATATGGGTTATGTCTAGTAAACCATGGAATTCCGAGAATAATGGTATGGTTGGGAGATGAAATGAGATCAAAAGAGAGGTGTTCTTGATGATTACCAAACTGTAAATTTAACATCAAGGTCGTAGTATCGACTGGACCTGAGGATATTAAAGATCCATCCACGGTGTGTACTTGTTCAGGAATGTCTTTGGGTTGAGTGGGAATTTGCAGATTAGTGGCCCATGTCTTATCCATGTATATACCACTAGCACCACAATCCAATAATGCCATAGTTCTTTCTTGGCGGCCATCAGGTAGTTGTAATATGACTGGTAACACGAACAAGTAAGTTGTATTGTCGTTGAATGAACTGATAGAAGGTATAGCCGATGATCCCGTCCCCTCCCTTCTTACAGAGGACGGGAGGTGGCGTTTCCCAAGGGTCTAGGTGGACGTACAGGACATGTACGAAGCAGGTGACCAGCAGAACCACAGTAGAGGCACAATCCCTTCTTCCGTCTGTCTTCCTTCTCACTAGCAGAGAGTGGCCCTCGAGCAGTATCCACTTGCATGGGTTCCCTTTCTATATCTTTAGCAGGAGGACAAGATTCCTCAGGATGAGGTGGATACATCCGTGAAGAGCTTGGCTGAGACGCTCCTCTACTCCTTCTCTTCTCCATTCGTCGTTCTTGAAGACGATACTCGATGGAAAGTGCTTGATCCATGAGGCCACGAAGATCTTCAACTCTGGTGGAATGTACTAATTCATCCTTAATTTCTTCCTTAAGTCCTCTGCGAAACAAAGTTACCAGGGTACGCTCTACCCAAGTGGTCTCTGCCGCTAATTGACGGAAACGTGTAATATATCGGAGGACATCCTGGGAACCTTGCTGGATATCACATAATGCTTCCTCTGCCGAGGCTTCCAATCCTGGGCGACTAAACATTTGTTTGAAGCGGGTCACGAAGGCAGAATAGTCCGACAATACTGGATCGTTGGATGACACCATCGGGGTTGCCCAGGCCAAGGCAGGACCGGATAATGCACTAATAAGATATCCCACCTTTGTCCTGTCATGAGAGAATTGGCTAGGTCTGAAGGCGAAGTAAACCGTTAATGCATCCAGGAATTCACGCAGTTTAGTTGGTTCACCAGAGAAGCGAGGCGTTGAGGCGGAGATAGTCGGAACATCGCCACTGCGGAGGGCCAAAGCCTGTCGTAAGACCGCATTCTCGTTGCGCAAATGTTGCAATTCCTGAGCTTGTTGTTGAATAGTAGTCAAAAAAGATGAATCAGGATCTGCAGCCGCCGCCACTGTGTCATCCATAGTATCAGAAGATGTCGGAATGGTTTGGCGCTGCATTCTGTCACGACTCACGTGCTGCTGGCGCCTGGAAACCGCAGATCTAGTGGCGTAGGTCTTGAGGGTTCGGCTTTGGCCCAGAAAGGGGCGACTCTTTCTAGTAGCCACGGTGCTGCAGGCAGTGGAAACGCCAAGAACAGACCGTGCCCTTTAGAATTAGTGCCAGAGGGAAAAAACCCCAATAAAGGGGAAAAAACCTCCAAAAAATGGATTCCTGAAACGAAAACAAAACCAGGAATCAAACAGGAACAAAATGCAGGTAAATGCAAAATTGAAAAGATTCAGAACCGAAGGCTAAGAATCAGGAGCGAAGACACAATCTGAGCAGAAAGTGATGCAGCGCAAGGAAAGGGAGAAAACAGAGCCCTTATATACCAAGAAACAGGAAGTGACCAACAGGAAGTAAAAAGACACCATTTTAGATAGGGAAAAAGTACATAGGATAGAATAGAACAGGAACCATAGAAAATAGGGACCAAGGAATGCTGGGAAGAAAAAGGTAACATGGGAAGGGGGAAAGACATAAAGAAAGGACAGAAAATGCCTCGAAAAAGTAAAGAAGAAAAAGAAGAAGAAGAAAGAAAAAGAAACAGGTAAGGAGGGGTCAGGGGAGAACAGGGACACCACAGAAGGCAGAGCGAGGCCCAAAATAATATCTGGGGCCTCGCGCTGTACAAAGAAGACTCGGGGCGCGCCGCGTCCTGAGAACGCGCTGCGCGGCGCGAGCCGACTGCTCGGCTCGCGCCGCACCACGCGGCGCAACAACTGTAACCTGCCCATGAGGCTACCTAGGGCCTACCTTAGGGGAACCTGACATGTATAAAAAGGGAAGGTTTAGGGCTGGCAAGTGGGTACACTTGCCAAGTCGAGTTGGCAGTTTAAAACTACACACCGACACTGCAGTGGCAGGTCTGAGCAATGTTTACAGGGCTACTAATGTGGGTAGCACAACAAGTGCTGCAGGCCCACTAGTAGCATTTGATTTACAGGCCCTGGATGCCTCTAGTACACTTTACTAGGGACTTACTGGTAATCAAATATGCCAATCATGGATAGCCAATGTACACATACAATTAATAGATGGAACACTTACACTTTGGCACTGGTCACCAGTGGTAAAGGGTCCAGAGCAAACAAAACAGCAAAAACAGAGCCCAGCACACAGAACCAACCTGGGAAGTAGAGGCAAAAGGTTAGGGGAGACCATGCCATTGATGCCAAGTCTAACACGGACACATTAGAGGTTTGATGGACCTTTTGACTGCGCTTAGAGTAGTTCCCACCATAAGACTCAGTTTCAATACCAATCAATAACAATATCAATCAATGGCAATAATAATCTTGAGAGTCAATAATTTCCATGCACCATGGACCCTTGGCAATGAGTAACCACACCTTTATGTAGAAGTTAGAATGTTTATTTCCCTATATTAACAATGCTAATATCACATAACTTAGCCTCAAAATCAAATGATAGGCATACAGAAACAATACTGGTTGACTGAATCTTTGAAAGAATCTCAATTTAATCAAAGCTTAGATCACTACACATTCTAGAGTTACAGCACACATCAATAGCAAGAATAAGTGCACAAAGGAAATGGCATATATGTAGATTCAGCAAAGACAAGACATCAACTGTTGTTAATATTTAGCAAGCATCATCAGTGAGTGTCCTAACTAACCTTCTGATTAGAATGGCACGTTTGGGCTTCATGCAAAACAATTTAGTGAACACAAATTTGGAAAAACATCTAACTATGGCTCCATCAAAACAAAAACAAATAGACATAGCCATCAGTAACATTGTGCGACTGTGTTTCTCAATTAGTCATCTCTTCTGCAGCAAAGTATCGGAATTCAGCATTAGAGTTCAAGATAGAAATATCTCAGGAACGGACATAATAGAAAAAGTTCTTCTCCGTAGAGATTAGAAAAAGCGAACTCTCTCTTTTAAGTTTCGAAAGAATATAAGGCTGCCTCCTCTCGGTGCAGTCTGGCTAAGTTAGATTTCCTAAAACTTCTTCCCACGTTACTATTGGTCTAAGAATCGTACATTTACATTTAGTCCAATGAAAGTAGAGCCTCAAATCTAAGAATTTACTAAACCATTGTTCACATGTCGATGATTGGCTCCTCTTCACCAGTTCCCATCGTTGAGCTCATCAGGTAACAAAATTGTGTCATCTTATACTCCAGTGAGTGCATCCACTGTTAATTCCTGTGAACTTCGCCTTTACACACACTAAGTTTTACAAAGTATCTATTACAACATATTCTTGCAAGCAGTTCTCATGGAAAAAAATTCTAGCTACTATCATTCGGTCAACGCAATGGAAAGTTACATTTTAATTCTCTAAGCAGCCATTTTCTAATTCATCTAAGCAATGCAACTTGACATGAGGCTGTGCAGCTACGCCCAAGAGCTCGCTAAATGAAGGCCTGTGATTACTAAAGCAAATACATAATACATGACCATTACTATAACATAGTACTACATTAATCCAAACATGAGCACGACATTTTACATTAATAACCTGTTAATAAGTACACTTTGTGTTGGTGGTCACTCAAGTAGGCACATTTTCAAACTTGTGTATTATTTCTCTATGTTAACTAATTTTCTATGCAGATTTTAACATTCAGAATACATGAATTTTCATTAGTAAAATTTCAGCGTTAACAATAGTGACCCCTAAAGCAATTCAAATGTGGCCATTGCGTCGATATTTACTAATAATAATATTGATAAGTGGTTCGCAGTAGTGGAAAGTCAAACTTGGAGGAAAGCCAGAGTAATATTAAATTATCAAATAACAAAGAGGTCTACTACGAAGATGTATAACCCTGACAAGAGACATTCCTCTTGACGTGTACACTTAGAAGTGTACTCGAAATGCTTCTGAAAAGATAGAGATCGGCACTGCAACATTTGTCTTCCCTTAAGAATGTCCTTGAAAGAAACTGAAAGCCATTGTCAGAAGCTTGTCGTGGCAGTCATTGCACACAGACTATTGATCCCTAGAATATAGCTCCACAGAATCGATAAACCGACCTACATGAATTAAGACTTTGTGTCGCAGTGACATTTCACTTGCTTCTACGAACATAATTTCTGCACCAGCCCCCAGCAAAAAACAACACATGTGCAGGCATTCCAATCAGGACATGTGAGATTACATGAGTGACATGCGAGAAAATGAAAAATGTACTACCAAGCATTTGACAGCAGTTTGTAATGACCATTAGCATGACAACCAGTCAGCAGGGCAGAGGAGCGTCATCTCCCTTACCCCCCACCAGCAGTGGCAACTGTAAAAACCTTTACCAGAAAACAATAATAAACTGGGTATATTATTGTTTTCTGGTAAGAGGGGGCACGGAGTTGATGAGCATAGCACTCCCCCTCACCCCACATGTATGTTTGGCCAGCCGTCTCGGGCCAGCCAAACACACATGCGCAGTAGGCTCTGTGTTGCCGGGCTGGAGAGAGCATGCACAGACTCTCAGTCTGCCTGGGAGCACCTTGGCTTAGCATTCCCAGCCAGAGCAGCGTCAGGGTTGGTGGCAGGGCAGGCTGGGAGGCTGTGCCGGCAGCAGAGGAGCAGATGGAGCGGTGCGGCGGCGATTGTGGTAAGTGTGTTTTATTTTTATTATTAATGAAATGTTTATTCCCCCCTCAGCCTGCGTGCTGCTCCACCCCTTCCATGCTCTGCGAGCCACAACTGCCAGACAGCCTCTAAATCAATCCCTAATAGATGGTGCACACAGAAGGCTCACATTGCAGTAAATTTTATAAAACCAAATTTAAATAAAGCGCTTAAATGATATATGCTTACGACTATGCTAGATGTGGTGTCTACCCATTTAAAAATGCTCAGAACACAGTGAATAAATGAATCATTTATAGAGCACACAGCTATCTAACAGACGTTCGGACACTTCCTAGATGGAAATACAAGGAAGCAATAACAGGCTAATTACCATTACTCGACTAACCAGGTTTTCAGTTTTTAGGTCGAGCGCTCAAGCGTTTTGACCTGTTGTAGGTATTGTGGGTTTTAACCACGCCCACCTCACAGCCACCATGTTCACTCGTACGTGGGCATGGCTTTCAAAAATCACTTGATGTCATTGGTAAATGCTTTACGTTTGTCCTGCCTTGGGGCAGTTTTGTCACCGCCTTGCAGACTGGCCCTGTTACATGGATTATTGCACGATCGCCCATGTACTTCACTGTGGGCAAACTAACTTTTATTTTGTCTCTCCTCTTCATGCTGCATGGCAGCCATGGCACTCACAGTGCAAACAGGCACAACAGCATGAACTCGATCAGCTGTATTATTAAGCCACTGCTTACATTGTTCACAGTTACCTAATTGGAGTCATTTCTTGTGGCTCTCCCCTTAAAACACTTTAAATTGGTAAATGCTTTGCATAAGACAGAAATCCTCAAAGCGAAAGCAACTCCCGGCACAGTGGAAGAGCTGATACTACAATATTCATTGTACTCGGGGAAACTTGACCCATAATGCTTTGCAGGGCATTATTTAGGTTGAGCGTACAAGCAGACGTTTTTGTTAGCTTTTAACCACAGCCACCTCATGCCTATCACATTCACTCATTCGTGGGCTTGCCTTTCGAAAATCACTTGATGTCATTGGTAAATGCTTTACGTTTGTCCCGCCTTGGGGCAGTTTTGTTACCGCCTTGCAGACTGGCCCTGTTACATGGATTATTTGCACGATGGCCCATATACCTCAGCGTGGGCAAACTACTTTTTCTTTTGTCTCTCCCCTTCATGCTGCATGGCAGCCATGGTGTTCACAGCGCGAACGGGCACAACGGTGTGAACTCGATTGGCAGTATTAAAGCACTGGGAACATTGTTCACAGTTACCTAATCAGATTCCTTTTTTGTGGCTCTCCCCTTAAAATACTTTAAATTGGTGAATGCTTTACATAAAACAGAAATCCTCAAAGTGAAAGCGACTCTCCTGGCAGAGCGGGAGAGCCAATACTATAAGATTCACTGCAGTCGGGGAAACTCAACCAAAACTTTTGCCCAAAACTAAGCCTGTGGTAGTCCTAGGACAATGGGACCACCAAAGTGTTCAGCACAACGTGCTCTTTCTGTCTACATTATATCTCAGTCCCCACACTACATTAGTGGGAATGCCAAAATAATAACTCCTCCCACCATTCAGTGTCTCTTAAGTGCTCTCATGGCTGGAACTTTTGTTTTACAGCCAAGAGTAATTTGTTTTAAAGGCCTTGTTTATAATATCATTGCTGTAGGCCTATTACTCCTGAAAATGTGTAATGCGCAACATCCTCTTGGGGCTAAATGTATGGTTAGACTACATTATTTAATGTAATTTTCTTTTGTGTGATTATGTCGCTAAGTAAAGAGTTACATGACTATGGGCCTCATTACAACGTTGGCGGGCGGCGGTTACCGCCGTGCGGTCGCCAATGCGGCCGCACTCCTGCGGTGCCCATTTAGACATCCCCGCTGGGCTGGCGGGCAGAAACCAAGTTTCCGCCCGCCGGCCCAGCGGGGATGTGGGCCGCAACATGGGAGCCGGCTCCAAATGGAGCCGGCGGTGTTGCGGGCGTGCGACGGGTGCAGTTGCACCCGTTGCGCTTTTCACTGTCTGCAGAGCAGACAGTGAAAAGCCGCATGGGGCCCTGTCAGGGGGCCCCGCGACTCCCCGTACCGCCAGCCTTTTCCTGGCGGTTAAAACCACCAGGAAAAGGCTGGCGGTCGGGGACTCGTAATCCCCTGGGCAGCGCTGCCCTGGCGGATTACTACCACCGGGGCCATTGTGGTGGAAAACCGCCGGCCCCGGCGGTGCGACTGCGGCGATTCCGCCGCGGTCGTAATGACCCAGGAAGCACCGCCAGCCTGTTGGCGGTGCTTCCGTCATTTTAGCCCTGGCGGTCTTGTACCTCAAGGGTCAAAATGACCCCCTATGTTTCTTACAAAAGTTCTAGGGACTGTTCTAAGCATTACAGTCATATCAACATACTAAAATATTTGTGGCAAACGGAAACTTGACCCTTAATGCTTCACAGGGCATTACTTTTGCTAAATATGTTTGCTCATAACTCAGCCTATGGTGGACCTAGGACAATGAGACCACCGCCAAAACATTCAGCACAAAATGTTCTTTCAGTCTGCTCATCTCTGGGTCCCCATACTAAGTTAGTGGGGATTCCAAAATAATAATCCCTACCACCATTCATTATCTTTTTAAGTTCTCTCATGGCCTGAACTTTGGTTTTACAGCTGCAAAAAAGTTATGTTTGAAGGGCATTGTTTGTAATATCATTGCAATAGACCTGCTAGCCTTGAAAATGTTTAATGCATTATGGCCCTCATTATGACCTCGGCGGTCTTCAATGAAGACCGCTGAAGTCCCGCCAGACAGAAGACCGCCATATTATGACTGCTGGCGACCCTCCGCCATAATTTGGGTGGAGAGCCGCCAGCAGCCATACTGGCGGTCGGCGGTGCAGTGGAGGTCGCTCCTCCACCACTGCCACGTCACCCGAACACCGCCCACTGAATTACATTGCAGTATTCGGCGTGGCGGTGTTCTGGTGACGGGGTGCTGGCTGCGGAGCAGGCCCCATGGAACCCGTTCCCTCCCGGACGACCACCGAGACAGGTAAGGTGATCATCCGACAGGGGAGGGGGGTGGAGGGGTGTTGTGTGGTGTGTGCATGAATGGGGTGTGTGACTGTGAGTGTATAGAGGGGGGTGTGAGTGCGTGTATGAATGCTGGGGTGTGGTGTGTGTCGGGGGATGTATTGTGTATGTGTTTGTGCATGTGTGTGCGCATGTATGTGAGTGAGTGGTGTGTGCAGGCCTGAGTGGGGAGTGTGGGGTATATGCATGGGGGATCCCATGGAGTTCAGCCACCGAGCTGGAGACAGTTGTCTCCAGCCTGGCGGTTGTTACCGCCATGGCGGACGGTGTGGTACACTAATAACTCATAAACACTCATAATTTGACGGTAATTACTTCCAGCCTGTTGGAGGTGCTACCGCCAAATTAACACCGTCTGCCAGGGTTGTAATGAGGGCCTATGTCCTCTGGGGGTAAATATATGGTTATACTGCATTTCTTTCACCTGTTTTCATATGGAGTTATGCCCTTTTGGGGCTAACAATATGGTTACATGACAGTATTTCTTACAAGTGATAGTTTGGTTATGGCGTTTTGAGCACTACAATCTAATGCCAAAAGTTTATTTCTGATAAAGGTTTATATGATAATTGTAATTGTATATATTTTAATAATCTCTCCTTGTTACAATTATGACCATGATTCAGGCCAACTTAACATCCTTATTACAGTATGTCTGCTTGAACACTCTTGATATGTTTGGCTGACCCTTCTAGTTTATTATTCCTCTGTGGCTCTCTTGTGTCTTTTTTTCTGGAATTCTGTTAGCCAGCCAGCAACTCTGATGGCAGGGTGGTGAAAGTGGTATTCTATTGGAATTAGCATGGCAGATTTTAATTAGGATGCTAAATAGCTACATTTTCATTTTTGCTGCACTTAGAGGAAGATGGTAAATAGAAGTGTTTTAGTTATATGCAGGGCCACTGGAATTATGTGGCAGGAAAATACAAAAGTTTGAGGTAGGGTTGACCAATTTATGTGGCAGAAAAGTCCTGTTATGAAATTACAATGCCAATAGCTCAAACACAAGAAAATTTGAGACCTATTGCATTGCAAATGCTTGTTTCAAGGTCTATTCATTAGGGCATGCTCTAGTGGAAGAGGACACTCCCTCCAGCATCTAGGGATCCAGAAGGAAAAAGACTGGTCACTCAAACGAGTGTACTGTGGTTAAAACCAGCAAAGGCTGATTGAAGGATCTGAGAGACCTTGTAGACTGGTATGCTTGGAATCTGTCCCTCAAATATAGCAGGCCTCTGTTATGAAATACCTTGAAGGTAATAAAAAGACATTTAACATGCATACATAGTCATACCAGAAGTCACTGTAGGTTTCTCAGGTGATCTTAAATGGATTCATGTCTGGGAATATTGAATAGGAGCCTGGCAACTGCATTCTGTATCAGCTGCAGATGGCTAAGAAGATAGTTTTCAAGACCCAAACACAGCATGTTGGCATAATCCAAAAGATAGGTGATCAGGGAAAGGACAATGGTTTTCCTAGTAAATTAGTGAGCCTGCCCTTTGAGATTTTTTTGAGGCTTTCTAAAAGGGCAACATAAGTACCTGTAACTGCCTTCACCTGTGGAGCAAAAGACAAGTCCTTGTCAAATTTAAATCCAAAGTTTGTTCCAAGCGTCCTCCACTGAAGTTTCAGGAGGGCCAAATTCTGAAGGCCAACATGCACTATACCAGGTTGAAGGAGGGCAACAAAAGAACAGTACTTAGTTTTAGCCTAATTGAGTTTCAACAACAGCTTTTCCATCGGTCAGCCACTTTCATGAGGCAAGATTGGAAAGAATGCTGTAATTCACTATTAACCTCTGAGAAACAGCATTTTTGAGTGTCATTTGCATATGAAACCTAAAAGACTGAATGATCTCTGGTAAATGGGCCAAATAAACATTAAACAATGTAGGGCTAAAGGCAAAGCCCTGTGGGACACATTGGCCCTCATTATGATGTCGGCGGTTTCCGTGCTGGAGGTCAATAGAAGACCACCAGCGCGACTACCCCCCTGCCGGCCGTACAATGTTTTCCGCGCTGGGCCGACGGGCAGAAGCAGTGTAAAAGGGCCATAACATTGACAGCGGCTCCAAATGGAGGCACCGCCAATGTTGGTGTGTGGCTGGTGCAGCAGCACCTATCGCGCAGATCACTGCCCGTAAATCGGGCAGTGACCTGCGTGATGGGGCACTGCACGGGGGCCCCAGAGCACCCCTTCCGCCAGCCTTTCCCTGGCAGGGGAACCCGCCAGGGAAAGGCTGGTGGAAAAAGGGATCCTTATCTGAGGGGCAGCGCTGCAGAATGCCTGTCAGCAGCAGTCTGCTGGTGGAGGAGGGCCGCCATAGGCAGCTGTCACTGTATTCATTATATGGCAGTTCAGACCACCGTGCAGGTGGCGGTCTTTGCCCGCACCACTGGCATGGCGGTCTGAACCGCTGGGGTTCGTAGTGACCCCCCTTGTTTCAATAGCTTGGGAGAATATGTGAAAGGAGGCAGATTAACAAACTGATACCACTCAGATGAAAAAGACAAAATAATAGGGTAGACCCACAGATTCCACTATTTGCTAAACACTGTAACAATATCTGATGTTAAACAGTTTCACAGGCAGCTGAAAGATCTGATAGTACCACCACTGCTTCTTGGCCCTGATCTAAACTCAGCTTTATAAGCTCTGAAACTACAAGCAGACTTTTTCTGTTCAATGAGAAGGTCGGAACCCAGACTGTGAACTATGCAAAAGATATTAGACTGAAGATAACCGTTAATCTTTCAAAAAAAGAGAGGAGTGGAGGGAATGAATTCAGTCCAGTGTACAGTCCCCCTTTCATAACATATAACAAATGAAGGTACAAAGTTCAGAGGGAGGAGTTCTAAATAGGACTCCCAGATACGAGTCAGGTCAAAAAAAGGACTTCTGTCTGTAGGAGCAAAAGCCCTCACATACCTGATAGGGTCTCATGCTTCATCTTTGGGTTTGCTCCTCATTGGTCCGGTGCTGCAATGCCTGACGCATCCCACAAAGGGGCTCTTTGCCGAAGATCATCTGTATACTTACATGAAGTCAAGAGCAAGAATGTATTTTCCCTGTGGGTGAGAAGAAAAATGAAGAACTGGAAAAACAGTTACATTTGACTATAGACCTTACTACCCTATGTATTTATTAGCCTGTGGAGGCTATGTCAAGTTTAAAAGCAGAGAGTAGAGTGCCCCCAGAAACAATAACCTTGCACTCGCCATAAAGTTATCCAGGGACAGAAAAAATTAGAGGTGTTCCTATACACAGGTCAACATGTTTCACAACTAAATATGTCTCTACAGATGAAATGGCGTTTAATCAGGACCAAAACACTACATACTTGTCCTCACTATGGAGACCCTAAATGTGTCTATAATGTGAAAACATAAAAAATTGAAAAACGTTCAAATAAGCCTCAGAACCCTAATTCAAGATAAACCCTCCTACATTGAAGAAAGGGTCCCTTTGGGGAACGTGGGCCATTGGACTGTTGTAGAATTTCTATTGGGAGTATCCATGGCTGGGAACCTAACTGGCGGCCATGACCCTCGGAGCTTTGATAACCATTAATCTGTCCATTGATCATTTTCTCCAGCATTTTAGAAAGTGCTGGAAGAAGAGAAATGGGTCTAAAATTTGCTAACACCTTAGAGTCAGCTGAAGGCTTTTTCAATAGTGGGCTCAATTGCGCATGTTTCCAGAGCTTATGTACCAAACATTGTTGTAATAAATGGTCAAATCAATCATTCATGGGCAGGTTTAAAATATGAATAGCCATAGCTAGTATTCCAGGAGGGCATGAATCTAAAGGTGATCCAGAGCAACGTTCCAAAATAGCATGGACTAACGCATCAAGTGATATTCTATTGAATGAGGATAGACCAGGGGCCGAAGTTCTGCCACTCATCAATAAAGTACTTAGGGCCATATTTACAAGAAAATGTGCATCGCTGCATTGTGTCAGCGATGCGTCAAAAAAATGTGTGCCCCGGTGCGACAGAACCCTACCCGTTGGATGTGTGGCATTTACAATAAGGTGCACCATGTCATAAGGATCCTTCCAGCACCAAAAAAGACACATCTGCTGCAAAAGTGGCCAGAGAAAGTGACGCAAATCAACCCAGCGTCACTTTTGGGTACTGAATATGTCAAAAAAGATTTTAAAATGGCGCATTAAAAAAAATGGCAAACACCACAGAAGGCAGTAATGGAGCAGGCAATAGCAGCAGTGACAACAATGACAGTATCAAAGTGGATGTCGAGACAGACTCACAGGGGAAGAGGAACAAGGAGTGTAACTTCAGTGATGAGCAGAATTACATCTTTATCACTGAGGTGACAAAGCAGCAACACCAGCTATTTGCCACCTCAAAATTACCATTAGGGAGGAAAGAGGTAATTTGGCAGTCCATCGTGGATAAAGTCAACAGCATGGGACAAGTTAGAAGGACAGTTACTGATTGCAAGAAGCGCTGGCATGATTACAAGAGCAGGACAAAGTAGAAACTGGCAAAGAACTTGAAGGCAGCAATGCAGACCAGAGGAGGGAGCCCTGTCCCCCAGGAGGAGCTGGATGCTTTTGAGGAGCGGATGGCAGCTGTCATTCCAGATGAATTGGTGGCTGGAGTACCAGGACAAGACAGTGCAGCACAGGATGAGCTAGCACCAGCACAGGGTAAGTAACAATAAGGGGCAATGGGTGCAATAAATGCAAGGTATGCTCTTCCGCTAACTATGTCCCAAGCCTCCCCTGTGCTTTCTGCAGGGCATAGGGCAGAAATCTGTATTATGTCCCGTCAAATGTCACTGAAAGGTCACTCACACTGCTCAGTAATAAGTGCACAGCTCAGACAGGCTCCTTCACATATACTCATAACTATATGAATGTGCAGCAACAGTCCATTGTAACCTGCGGACTGTGGAACATGTAGTGCAATGCACAAAATGAGGGCCGTATTTACAAACTTTTGACACAGGGCAGCGCCACAAACATTATTGCTGCTCTGTGTCCGAAGAAAAGGACAGCAATGTGTTGTAGCTTCAAGATACAGGCGGGCGGCGGTAGCCGCCCGCCACGCGGTCACCGCCATATGGCCGCTCCGCGGTCAAAAGACCGCGGCGACCATTCTGGCTTTCCCGCTGGGCCGGCGGGCGACCGCCAAAAGAGCGCCCGCCGGCCCAGCGGGAAAGGCCCTGCAACAAGGAAGCCGGCTCCGAATGGAGCCGGCGGAGTTGCAGGGGTGCGACGGGTGCAGTTGCACCCGTCGCGATTTTCACTGTCTGCTAAGCAGACAGTGAAAATCTTTATGGGGCCCTGTTAGGGGGCCCCTGCACTGCCCATGCCAGTGGCATGGGCAGTGCAGGGGCCCCCAGGGGCCCCACGACACCCGTTCCCACCATCCTGTTCCTGGCGGTAAAAACCACCAGAAACAGGATGGCGGTAAGGGGGTCGGAATCTCCATGGCGGCGCTGCTTGCAGCGCCGCCAAGGAGATTCAGCCCAGACAGGGGAAATCCGGCGGGAAAACGCCGGATCCCCTTTTCTGACCGCGGCTTTACCGCCGCGGTCAGAATGGGCTGGGAAGCACCGCCAGCCTGTTGGCGGTGCTTCCGTGGTCCCCGGCCCTGGCGGTCTTGGACCGCCAGGGTCGGAATGACCCCCACAATGTATTCCTGCCCTTTTCCCTAGTGCTGGCGCACAATGGGCTGCCATACGCCAATGCAGGCACCCTTGCACCATGGTGCAAGGGTGTCTGCATTACAGAAATCATTGTTTATCAGTCATTATTGGCATTTTCCTCCTTCTATGTGTACTGCAGAAAGCGCTATATTTTGTGAAATAACCAACATTTTTTAAGTCTTTATAAACAGAGAGAGGGCGATAGTGTGTGTTCATTTTTATTTGTGTGTGTGTAAAAACTCCTGTTTAAATCCAACAGACACCTCACCATACCTGACTGGAAGCACCTGCACCCAACTATTTATCACAAAATACATTTATTAAGGGTTGTGTAACACCCTCCCCCCACCCTTGAAGCTACTCCCTGATCACTGTGTGGTAGTAAGTATTGTCCCTGACCCAAAATGACAAGGTGTAGAGGAGGTATGTACATGTCCAAGTTATTAGACTTCAGTTGAAGGATGTGTCACCCTATGTTGAAACTCAAATATACCTAGTATTAACTTGGCTGACTAAAATTCCTAGTGTGACATTCACCATAGCCTATGAATTTGCACATTGTGCCCATTGTCAACAATGATGGACCCAAACATTTATGCAATCTTATAAATTGGGATACAGAAATAGGCACTACATGGGAAGTACATGCACGTACGCATTGCTGCAGTCTCTCACTTTTCTAATGTGTGTAGGGTTTTGCAAGATAAGTGAAATAAATTCAGCCCTTGAACACATTAATACATGATGTGCATGGTAGACAGCACAAGAAGGCAGAGTCTCATAGTCTACAGTGTGAAACCCAGATTACTGGATCATAACAACATCATGAACAAAGCCATATCACATGCACAGGAGCAGTGAGATGAATACTGGTACAGGGAATGCAGCCAACCTGGGGAATAGGTGGAATCAGAACAGTAGTAGGGTCCACATGTCTGAACACAATCACTACAGGCAACATGTCAACCAATGTCAACCAATGTCAACCAATGCAATTTTACTTGACAGATGTGGACAAGATGTCTTTACATATGTCCAGGAATGGTAGACTCAGTGACCTGTGTAACAATGTTGCAATGTGTGACATGAGCATAAACGTAGGTCTCGTCACACAGTGGTTGCAGTGATAATGCAGAGATAATGTAATTTGAAAGGCAATTACAGTGTAACTTGTACTCCAAGACTCTGTGTAATATACAACCCAGGCAAAAATGTTGTTTCAAAAGTCAAATATTACCAACTCAGATAGTCAAACAGTTTAGACATGTCAACAACTCACAAAGGACACATTTAACATTGCTCTCTCTCATTGCAGAGGATGTACCTAAATACTGCCTGAGCAGCTGCCTGTCCAGGGTGATGACCTGGCTCAGGATGACAGCCTGCCCAGCCTTGATCAAAACACCCTCTGTGGAATCCTGGGCTCCCTTAACACACCATCTCCTCTTGCAGGAATGGCCAACAGTGATGCGGGGTGTCCTGTGGATCCACCCAGCAAACAACTACCACAATCTGCTATCCCACCCCCGGGCCTGGACTCTGAGGACTCCCAAATAGATTTTCAACGTCATTCGGTAGTAGTCCAGCGGGAGATGCTAGATGTGGTGCGGGTGAGGATGAAGACCATGGCAGGCACCTTAAAGGCAGTCCATAGGTGCCTCACTCCAAATAAAGACACCTCGTCCACGATACGAGGCACCTACACTCCGCTCTGTGGACTACAACAGTCCCTGGCTGATATCGGTGGGCAGAGACATGAACAACTGCCCTGCCAAAATGGCACCAACTGACGTAGCCACACTGCTAGGGCCTATGTGTAAGACCCCAGAGTCTATGGAGCGGAAGCAAGACATATACATTGCCACTATGGGTGCATACCACTGCGGCCTTGGTGCAGTGTTATCAAACCAGCAGGCCATTCTCAGTGCACTGCTGCCTCATCCCTTGGCAGAGTGAAATGCTGCTGCGGAGTTTGGGGCCATATTTTCAATCCCGGATGTGTGTGTGCGTCCCTTGCCATCACCTCCAACACCTACAATACCGTGTTCACAGGAAAAGAACACACACATCAGAGGAGGAAGATATGGGCTTCACCTGTTTCCAACATAAAATTTCCCAATAACAGTTTTCTATGCCAAGATTCCACTTTCTCCTTTGCCCAGTGCTCATGACTGTCAGTAAACTTCACAGCTGGTATTGAACTCAATCTGTTGTCCCCTGTGTTGACCTCAACCATGTCTGAACTGTCAATGTGGCCTTCCCTAATGGCAATTTGTCCATTCTTCTCATCACTGAACCACTCCTCTACTCCCCTAGACTCATGCAGGGGTTCGCCCATGGACTCTGTCTGGACATTCAATGGCAAAAAAATAGTTTGGGGGAGTTGCTGCAACAACTGTGTCTGTGATTGAAACAATGTTGCACATGTAAATAAATGTACAGACTCAAATACGTATGTTGTGTGTCTGTAGGGGTATGTAGTAAATAGAACCTGGGGTATTGTGTGAGTTAGAAATTAAGCAAACTCTCCAAAGTGACACAGGTTTGATGGTGCCATGGACAAAGCACCACCGTCTGAGGGAATTTGATCATGTGAACCCTATGTGTCTGTAGACTAGTTTGTAGTCACCCAAGGTACCAAACATGAATTGAAACATGTCATAATTTGTCAATGTAGAGGGTGAAATAAACCATAGTCCTCGTGGGGACTTCATCCATGGACACTAAGCTACAAACTACACTGCTGTGACAAGCAAATGACGGAAGCATCAGTTAGTAATGTTCTGTCAAACAGTGTGTGACCATGGAGTGCCCAGATAGTTGACAATGGTTCACAATCAAAGTAACCCACAATGCATGTGGCATGAGACACACATGCACAGAAATGAGTAACAAAAGATGGTTTGGCATGTCTCCACTTTCACATTAACAGTGTCACATTCTTTTTACCAATCATAAGGTCATTCCAAGCTGAACCTGACAGATTTCTCTCCATGTGATTGTGAAAAACACTGTAAACAAATCCAAATGCATGTAGTTACCATTATATAGGCACATGCACTAACACCTACACCGAAAACATGAGCTAGACTCTTATGTTGATTTAAAACAGATTTTATGACTGAACAGATCCAATATAAAAAAAACTAACTACACTGAAAACATGAGCTAGACTCTTATGTTGATTTAAAACAGATTTTATGACTGAACAGATCCAATAGAAAAAAAAACTAACTACACTACCGTAACTGACTGAAACTACACTGTACCTATTCTAACCTAAGCTATATTACCTACACTAACTTATCATAAAAACATCTAAAGCTAGCTTAACTTAACTTATCTTACTCTAAACATATAACCTGTCAGGCTACACATAAATCCAGTCCCACCGTACAACACATCAACTTACAGAAACAACATACACTTAACCTATACAAAAACTACCTACTCAGACGAGCCTAAACAAATATGAATATTATTTGGTATTTTTATAGTTTTTTTCTTTCTTATTTATTTTATTTTATAAGCACACATACAACACATCAACTCCCCACCCAAAATCCCACAACACCCCTACCAACTAAAATCGTACCCACCCAACCTATAAACTATGAAATACTGAACCTACACTACATCTACACTATCTAACCCCACACTAAGCTATGCCAAACTTAATTATCTAAAAATAACTATCTACATGGGGAAGTGCACAAATGGTTTCTGTGGCTTTTAATGGCAGAGAAGGTTTTTGGGCAGCCTGCTTTATTTCTTGCAACAGCTGGATCACAGAGTCCATTTTATGCTCAATTCTAGATACCTTGTACTTCAGGTCCAATACATCTTTCAGAATCTTTTGTTCAAATTACCTAATTTTTCCTGTACTTTTAGCTGGTTGCAATGATGGTCCAGTTGGCTGGCTTTGTGAGGTGCTGGCAGTGGGTTCCGCTGATCCCCCCTGGTCTGCACTGTCATCCCTGTTTTTTTTCTCCTTATACTTTTTTGTAGGTGCCTCAGTTGTGATGCACCATTTTCCAGAGGCAACCTCCGCAGCATATCTCGTTTTCATTGCCTTGAAGGCTTTTCCAACAAGCCAGATGTGGATGAAGCATTCCGCCCGGATGTAGTGTTGCCTTTTCTGCTGTAGGGTCATGTTGTCTGTGGAAGCAGGATGAAAAACTGTCAGTCCAATGGTCACTAGGTACTGGGTTGATCAACATTAAACCAAATTCCTGTTTCAAACATCACATGTTGAATTTTCTATTCCAAAAAATGAACCTAGAGATGATAGTGAGCATACATACACGTAATATTTTCCTTCAACAAATTTAATAAGGTCAAAGTACCCAGGCATACAAAAGTTTGTCCAATGTATTTGCATCATCCTAGTACATCTAGGTATGATGTTTTGAGTACATAGTAGGCTTTGGAAAAACACTGTTCTGTACCCATGATATCGTACACATGCCATCATTACTGATCATTAGTGTTCCTTCTGCATCATGTAATGGCATGAATTCCACTGGCAACAGCCAAAGTAAGATAAGCAATGTCTGCATATATTGTGTGAAGACATTGGGTACCTGATATTCCAAGGACACATGGCTGGACACATTGCTACATAGAATTAACAGGTGCCAGGTATGAGATCTCAGAATGGAGAGTGACTCACATCACAGAGACAGTCAGAAACATACCCTATATTAACTCATGAAATCCCATGGAGTGTGTCGCCGCTAATGACATGTAGCAAATGTATTAGCATGTGTACCTGTTTGTCCCACATGTCAGATATAAATGTCATCTTGCTGCACATCAGCACGCAGCACATCCTTGTGATGGATGTGTGCATGCATGCTCTACATCTCACTTGCCCAGGTATCCTTTGTGCTATTGCTGTCCAAAAGTGTGATCCTGATTGATACAAATAATGAAGAGTATCATGTGTGACACATTCTGAAGGTTTATTGGGCAATTTTATGTTGGATTACTATTCTGTGCAGACATGCCTCTGGTCAGACTCACCTTGGCATTAAGATGAGAAGACAGGGCAAAGGTATGCTCATGTACCCACCATGGAGTGTGCTGAATTACACAACACGAGGGGGGACTTCAAATACCTTACCATGTGTGGATTGGTGAATCCTGCATTTGATACACTTAGAAGCTTATTGTAAAGTCTCTCTGTCATGTCACCTAACCTTCAGTGGCTGGCCTGTGGCACACACAGCAGTGCCATTTTAATAGCACAGATTAAGCCACCCTGTCTGGCTTTCCACATTCTGCTAAAGATAGCCCATATAATTCCTGTCCTTACTGTTGTGCTATTCATCCCCTCCTGTGTGAACTTGCCGAATAAGTTGGACAGAGAATCAACTACGTTGGAATTGGGCTTCTGACATGCATTTGGAAGTGTTACCTTCCCCAGCCTTGTTCACATAAGAATACACTACAACATGTTTTCACTGAATAATCATTTTGGTCATTACTCCTACCTCAGCTCACCTGTCATGTTGTACATCAGGTATTGGCAATATATTCACTCTGACAAGAGCTAGATTAAATAGCACAAGCAAAAAAGTAAATGTAGCTTTCAAATATAACCTTCATATGATATATGCTTACTTTGGGTCAAATATACACAGTTTTGGTGCAGGGCAGGTCCATAACCCATCTTGCTGTGCTGCCCTGTGTCAAAACAAAAGGAAAGGAATGTGCCATAACTACAAGATGCAGCACATTCCTGTCCTTGTCCGATGCGCTGGTGCACAAATTGCTGTCATGCGGTAACGCAGATACCCGTGCACTATGGTGCAAGGGTGTCCGCTTTGAGGGACGATTGTTTTTGTGCAGGAGGTGACACCTTCCTGCACAAAAACAATCAATACAGGCAATTTCCTCCTTCTATATGTGCACCAGAATGCAGCCTCCATAGAAAAAGGAAAAAATGGGAAGAAATAATGTTATTTCTCACTGTTAAGCCACCCCGGGGAGGCAGAGGCTTTTGACACATTCCCAGAAACCTTGTAAATCTGGGACTGAGTCAAACCCCTGGCTTATGCGTGGGAACACCCATGGAAACGCCTCCCTGATGCAGAGTAGGGCAACGCAGCCTCACTCCATATCAACAAGGCCATGTAAAGCCATGCAAAGGGCTTTGCGTGGCCTTGTAAATATGGGTCTGCAGCCTGCGTCACCGGTGCATCAAAAAAAGTGAAGCACAGCCGAGCAAGCTGCTTACAAATGAGACCCTGAGTGTGCATATTTGTGTGAGTAATTGTGTCACTGTAAACCCAATAAGAGGCTTATTGACAAGACCTACCTGTATAGTGCAGGACAGCACAGCAATTAACCTAGCTAAACTTCCCTGTGCCACAGGGAAAGGGCAGAAATGGGCTGTATCTTCATGAAATGGTATATTTCTGTACTTTCTCCCTGCACTGGGGCATAATTGGCTGCATAGCACCAATGCAGGCAGCCTTGTACTGTGGTGTAAGGGTGCCTGTGTTGTCACATGCCAGCCCATTGTGCATCAGTGCAGGGAAAAAGGACGGTACTGCACTGTATCTCATCGATACAGGTCATTCATGCCCTCTTCTTTTGACGCAGGTCAGCGCATCAAGTATACTTGTAGTGCTGTCTTGCACTGAAACATCATAAATAAGGCCCTTAGTCTACTTTTTATGTGTGCTTTAAAATGCAGCACACATAGCAAGGGCTGAAACAAGAAGATATCCATCTACCTCTCTCTCTGGGCAAAAGACTGTGATTCATTCCCTGGTTTACATTTTCCTGTAAATCTGGGAGTGCTTTAGAAACCATGGTTGTTGCATGGGAACACCCATTGCAAAGCTCATGGCATGCCCCATGACCCAATGTAAGACAACACACAGTGCCTCGCACTGCATTGCCTTACATCATATAAATGAGGTCATGAGAAGCCATGCAAAGTGCCTATGCACAGGCTTGTAGATGTGGGTATGCACTATGCACTGCTGATGCGTCACAAAACATGACTCACCAGTGGTGCATGGCGCTTTCAAATAAGCACTTACCTATGTTGGACATTTCTTAAAATTGACAATGCACACAGCTTACAAGAGTGCATCCTGTATTAACTTTGAAAATGCTCAAATTTTTCAGATTGACCTAAGACCTTGGTTGGGCCAGATTTGCATTGCCATGGTGGCTGCACAGTAAAGTATTTTAAGGAAGGACAACTCCATTTTGCACTGTGCATGGCACACCAAGCTTCACCTTTCTGTACTAGCATAGATCCCATTGCAGACTAATTGTTGACTATGCAGTAAAGCTAAAACTGTGTTTTGTGTGATGAAGATGTCAGGAATCCACCTTGAACATGAAGAAATAGCAGTTCTGCTGGGTCTCATTGCGCAGATGTTGAGCAGGCAGACTGGCCTCAACACAGGCATCCTTGCAGCATGGTGCAAGGGTTTATGTGTTGTTTGTACAGTTGCTAATGTGGAGGAAGGGACCCCTTCATTCACAAAAGATAACAAATGCAGTTTCTTCATTTTATCCATGTGTGCTTCATAATCCCACATACGTGAATAGTCAATGATAATGTCTCTGACATATTGCTCTCATGTTCACACCCTCCTCCGTGATGAGTTGGTAAAGTTGCAATAACTGGGTTACAGGCCTTATCTAATCAGTTATTGTCTGATATACATGTATGGATGCATGATAGTGGCTTTGTTACCCACATGGATTCCATTTCAGAATGAAATGTGATGCAGTGGATACAGATGAGTAATAATGTTACTGAGACACACACAAAAGATGTCAACTTGTCCCTTCCCTGGTTTAGTATAGTGTTTTGTTCAGGTGGCTAATGGATGTGTAACAATAGTGGTATAATGTTGACGCAGACTGGCGGCCAATTGGGGCAGTCATTTTCTACATGTCATGTCATTATGCTGTTAATATTGATGGATCAAGTCCCACAGGAAACTACTTTTCTTGAATCTTTTGGTGTACAGGACTCGCATTCATGCTGGTTGTGCAATGCAAAGCAGGCCTACATAGCTGTGTATGACCTCATAGTCAAACTCTATCATTGTAGTCAATGGTAGAAAACACAGTGTGCAATCTGTCACTTGTGGGGTGATTTCTGTGAAATCCACCTGGGGTTAAGTTCTTGTGGGCCCTTGGACCAAGCAACAACAGTCTGTGTGCAATTTGACCTGGCTCGTTGGGGCAAGATGCAGAGTGATTCTGGCTGTCCTTGGCACTGAGCAGGACTAGCTATGTTGGAGTGGCACCTTACCTAAAGGTATCTTGCAGGTGGAGTTCAGCAGAGTCCTTTGGCTCTTGAGCAAGGAGCTAGCCTCAAATCAGAAATAACCAGGCAGTGAAGCTTCGCAAGACTTCGGTGACGTTGGTGCAGAGGTGTTCCTGGCTGTTCGGAGTGATGAATGGGATCTGTGGCTGCTGGCTTTATCAGGAGTGCCAACGCAGGCTGAAAGGAGATGCAAAGACTGGACAACAGAGCCACTGAGGTTGGTGGTTCCACTGTGAAAATGTTTCCTTGGACCTGGAGCGTTGAGTTAAGCAGCTAGTGTTTGGGCTGACCAATAACACGTCTTGGTGCCAGCAAGCACAGTGGTTTGAGAAATCTTCTTCCAGTGGACCAGGTGAAGGATGCATTAAGCTGAGCCTCACAGAGGGTCTGGTCTCCAGTTCTTTGAAGGCTCCTGACCAATTACTTTTGGGGGGCCACGCTGTGGGGCCTGGTGGACAGTACTTCAGTGGTCTTGTAAAACATGGTCTGGTCTGGCTGTCGTTAGGGGACTAGTTCCATTAGTCCTATGGAATCCTGATGAAGGGGTCCGGTGGCGGAGGGTTCACCTTTACCTTTGGAACCAGTCTCTGATCCAGTAAAAGTCGAAGTGAAGAGTGGCTACCACAGGTGCAAGTACTCTTCCTCTTCTTCGTGGAGACCTGCCTTGTCTTGGAGTTGGGCCTCTTCTTGTTTCACAGCAGACCTGAGGTTCTGGTGTCAGGAGTGCCCCTTAATTCTTACATTTAGGGGCATTAAGCGGAGTGAGGACCAGTGACCAATGGGCATCTAGTCCTGTGGCTAACCTGCCCCTGAGGTAACAACATCCGGTGGGAGGGTGTCATTAAACTACCCAGAACCCAATATTGTTAAGCCTTTTCAAGATGGTACACGCCATCTGCCATGGTCCACTCCCACGTGCCTACCTATCGGTGTGATCAGCCTTAGGGGAGTGTTCAACTCATGACTAGCTAATTTTCCCACGTGCCCACCTCAGAAGGCGCCGGGGTCAGATAGAGGCTCTGTCCTCGAGTGGTGGACAAGTTTCTTTGTCCAACAGCAGTGGTGCAGTCTTTAAAGCTTAGTGCTGTGATGGGACTAATCACTAGCCATTCTGGTAGGGCGGAAGCGCGACCTCCTTCCAGCACAGGCCTTAGTTCAGACCTCTCTGAGCAGCACACACTCCTGGGCATGGGGTCAGAACTGTGTCTTGGTGGCAAACACTTGAGGAAGCCCACCAAGGCCTGAGAAAGCTGGCAAATTGATTGACATTCTCTGAGGATGCCACCTGGGTAAATACTAGGTAAACCTCAGCACAATAATTACGTTCAGGGATCACAAAGCACAGTTTTTGATACTAAACACAGGGGAATTTGGTCGGCACATCATGGAGCTGGACATCTGGGGTCTGCCTGGGTGCCAGCCCATGTTATCCTATGGACTGCTGGTCACTTGCAGTAGTATTACGTTTGAAATGCTAACACAGGGTCCTATATGCATGCACAACTATGTCCACCCTCAGAACACAATGCACCCTGCCTCCTGGGCTTTATGAGTTCTTCTTAAAGGGTGACTGACCTGTGCTATAGGCAGTGAGGGGGACTCTGCCTGCACCTGGTGTGGGCAGAGCTGAACTTGAGCAAGCAAGCTGCTTGTGCAGACTGATATGGCAGCTCTGCAAGCTTTGTTTTCAATTGGGCCAAGCATGGTTGCACAATTAGCGCTGTAGACCTGGATACCCCTTTACAATACCTTCCCTGGGTGCCACTGGAACCATTACTAGGGGTTTACAGGGGTGGTATTGTCGTTGTCAATTAGGGTTAACAATCACAATACAATTTAAAGAAATAAGCACTGGACCTGGCCTCTGATTATCAGGCCGCAGTGCACTTTAAGATCAAAAACGACACCATCCAGCAACAAAAAGTGGGGGGTGACATTTCAAAAAGGGCACTTTAACACACTAACCTTTACGCATCCCCAAAATAGGCGCAACAAGGTGAATCTTTAGGGAACAAGTTTGTCTTACAGATTTACCTGTGTCCTGCAACATGTAGCACGCATGGTACATGACAAAAATAGGCATGTATGTTTTGTGTACGTGAATGTGCAGAGATGACTTGAATGGACGTTTACATCACATTAGATCAAGGATTAGGACAATTCTTCTACTCCATGTTTTCCTTCTACAATTTACCCCAGGCATTCTGTATATCCCTGTGTCTTGGATGTCAAAACACCATGTAACTCACAAAGAACACAGATACGATGCAGAGTTGATCAAGGCAGCCTATTGATGTTCTTTCTTTTACATGAAACCTATGTGCCAAGGATGAGCCACACAGGATTTTGGCATGCCCTCATGGATATGTTTGAGATGCGTGTGCCACCTGAGGTCCATGTTGATATGTGCATACCAACAAGTTCCATAGAATCATGTTGATCAACCACCATATCATGTCATTGTACACACACATCTGTAGTATGAACCTGAGCCTGGATGGATATGTGTTTCATGGGCACAGTGCCATTATGCAATATTTTCATTTCCTTATCTTTAGCATTGGTTTTGTATTGACAAGTTTTTCTGAGGAAGTATCCATTTATTTTTGGCTGGCATCGCCATATGTGGAAATATTGAGAGGGATCTTGTCCTTCAGATGTGGGTATGCATTGATAATAGTTGTTATGCAGTGCATTTATTGTCACGTTCTGCCACTCTGACCTAAAAGGCATCAACTCATGGTTACTTAAGTAGTATTAGCTTGCATTTCGTCCTTTCTTCTGTGTAAAGGTTACATGATCAGACTCTTTGTGTTGTGTTTTGATATTTACATATGACATGTTGCCAGAGGAGCTGACCAATTGTTTGTATCTGTGTACAGCACAGGAACTTGTGATGTGACATCCATGCTTGATCCATTTCCATAAACCTATGGTGAAGCTGACATGGCAGCATTGGCAGTGGATAGATGATCTTGTACTGCCATGTTTTTTCTGTTCACAAGTGATATGTGTGTTGTGAATGTATTCCATATTTACCAGGACACGTTGTCGAATCATATGTTGTATATATGGCTTAGACTGTACCATGCACATACTAATGGGCATATTTACAAGGCCCTTTGTAAATCTGGAACGTCACTTTTAGTGACAGTCCAGCGGCACACACTGCTGGGTCATATTTACAAGGCCATGTAAAGCCACCCGTGTGGCTTTTCATGGCCTTGTAGATATGGACTGAGTTAATGCAGCATAAGTCACTGCATTGGCTCACCTTGCGACAGAGAAGCGTGCCGTGGATGTATTTGACACATTCCCAGATTTCTAAGGTTTTGTACACCTGGGAATGCGTCAAAAGCCTCTGCCTCCCCTGGGGAGGCATTAGGGAGGCGCAACTCGGGGAAATACCTTTATTTCTTCTTGTTTATTCATTTTTCTCCATGTGCTGCATTCTGCAGCACATATAGAAAAAGTATAACTCCTCTTGTGATGGTTATAGTGCAGGAAGGTGTCCCTTCCTTCACAAAAACAAGCATCCCCACAACACAGGCACCCTTGCACCATGGTGCAAGGGTGTCTGCTTTGGTGCATGGCAGCTCATGATGCGCCAGTGCGGAGGACAAGGAAAGGAATGCACTGTTTCCTGTAGATAGACTTGGGGCACTGTTCTGTATCAACACTTTGTAAATTTGGCCCTATTTGCCTCAAATGACATCCATAAGATTATGAGTTCACTCTACTATCCTTACCTAGTATGTGTCAGTAAAATGGATAGCTGAACAACATACACATAGTATTAGGAGAATAATTACCTTTAACCCAATATTTGATAGAGTTGTGTTGTCTGGCGTTGTTTGCAATGCTACATACCACATTATGAAGAGCAGTCCTGACTTTGGCACATTACAAGAGATTTTTTGTGGTGAGTATTCCCAACAGAGCTGCATTTGCCACAGCTCCCTTTTTGGAATTACGTCCAGCCTGTTTGTTACACAATGATACGTACCTTCGTTGCGTGCCAATGACTAGGACTTGCAGTTTTTGTGCTTTACAGCACCTTGAAATGAAGAATGCTTAAATATTGCAAGTTGTACAAAATCATTTTTTATTGACCTGTACTGTGGTCCGTAATCTTTTTATTTGTGGCTTGATTTTTCTCAGGCCTCTGTGAAGAAATTATTTACAATCTGCTGTCTTCAGCGTTATCCAGTATTGGAGGCCACATTTGTCTGTCAGCCCTCTTCTTCCCCTTCTTCATCATCTGGGCTACTGCGTGCACCCAATCCGCCACCATCTAATTCAGAAGGGCCTGTTCTGCTTCCAGAGACCCACTGGTCTGCGCAAGGAGGGGAGGCGGTCATCCCAAACTCTTGCCAGTATATATCTGGAACGTCAGGCGGGGGCTGCATGCAAGGATGAGACACAGGCACTGCAGCTGAGTTCAGCTCTTCAAAATGGTGACCATACATCGGTGGCACGAATTCTCGCAAGACTGCAGGAACTCTATGGAAGTGTAAGCCATTGAGCACTCAGTCGCACAACTAAAAGTAAGCGTTGCTTTATAAATTGGTACTCTGAGTTAACGTACTGCTAACAAATTAACTGCACCATGACTGATTTGCTATGCATACACTATTTGTAGCTCCATTGTTGGAATGCTTTGATGATTGTTGTTTGATACCTTGTGTACATTGTAGGGGTGAGTGAGCAGCGCACCTGCTGGTGGAGTGTTTTTGCTGTGCAGTGGAGTGCAGAGTACCAGAACTCTATGAACTTAACCAGTGGTGCGGAGTTCACCACCCACCCCTAATTAGGTGTTGCATGGATAGCCTCAACATGGGGCCCATGTAGCACATCCTTGATGCAGAGTAAGGTAGTGGAACACTTTGCACTTCCTTGCCTTTGCAGTGGTGTAATGAAACTTGAGCCCCCCTCCCCTGCAAAATACATGAAGGGGGCCCTCCACACAGGGCCGATTATAGTGCTGGTGGCTTCTGGTGTGACAGTCTTTTTTGGCACCCCCCCTTGACCTCCTTCTCCACAAATTCCCTCATTACCACTCTCCAACAATGCTCCTCACCTCTCCATAGCTCCTCTCTGACATTCAATAATTTTTCTTTTTTGAAGCTCTACTCATAGTTCTTTCAAACTTTTGTGATCTTTGTGGTACACATTCTTTGCAGCAGGTTCATTAGCCCTCTGTTCTGCTTTATGATGAGTAAAAACTGCCACAAAAAAAAATTCAGATCTCTCACCAGAGTTATCTTGACATTTTTATTGTTGCCTGAAAATTGCTGGATGCACAAGCATTTTCAATGCCACTAACCCATCATTTATTTTTAAGCACAGCACCCACACCAAAGTCAGTGCTCTGGTTGCGCCAGCCATGCCCCTACGCTCAGACCCAGTCAAGAGATATAAGGCCCTGGAGCTTGGGGCCCCCCTGCACCGCAGGGGACATGGGGGCTATTAGGATTGTGCCTTTGTTTATCTACATGAGGCCATGCCAAGGCTCACAGGGTGACTTTGCAGGGCCTCATATTTATGATTGGAATACTGTATCTCAGCAGAGCGTAATTGAAATGGATACCCAATCAGTACTGGCTTCTTGTAAATGAGGGCCACAGTAGTTTTCAAGGTCTGTACATGTGTGAGTTATAGGGTTATATTGCACATGCACCATGTGTCAGTTTGCAAGTACGAGGTACACACCTGCTAGATATGCACTGCCTCACTCATCCAACCCAAGCATATCTAAATTAAGCAACATGATTTATAGTCATGAGTTTGTTAATGTGTTTGAGATGTACTTAGCAACCAGTAGGCTAGTCCAATATATTCCATTCTGGAAGCGTTCATTGATGATGAAGTGTCTGAAGATGTAGGCATCATGAGTGCTCCCCGGGTACTTTGCCAGCACATTGATGCACAGCCCCAGATGGTCCACTATTCCCTGCACACTTATTGAATATGTGTGCTTCCAGTTTCGGTACAGGTGGCCTGTAGTGCCAGGAGGCACGAGTTGCACATCAGTGCAGTCCATTGCCCCCAGCACATATGGAAAACCAGCAATGACATAGAAGCCCAGCTTCTTTTCCAATTGTTTCTGGTTTGTGTTGGAAAACATGAGGTACTGGAGTGTGAGGCTTATGATAGCTTTAAGAATGGAGGGGAGGAATGTGAAAAATGAAGGCTGCAATATTCCTGCCACACTGGTGTGGTGGTTTGGAATGAGCCAGAAGCCAGCCTGGTCAATACATCCATCAGCTTAGCCTGCAGAGGGATGTTGGTGCACCTCTGTGATGTTGTCTGCAGCCTTGGTGCAATCTGGTGCAGAAGCCGGACAATGGACTCCCTCTTAAGCCTGTAATAAGTGATGACCTCCTCCTCCCTAAGGTCAATGAGGGTAGTCCTTTCACGTAGATCCGCTCCCTTCTCCTGCTCTGCCTCTGTGGTAGTGGTGCCTGTCTTTGTCTTGGTGCGCCAAGCTGGAGTAGTAGTTGCTCCATGGTGGGATTGATCTTGCCAGAGAGTTTTATGCATGTTTTGCTTATGTACTAGTGCCAATGCATAATTTTTACGCTTGGGTTTCCGATGCACAGGTATTTTTACACATTTTGAGGTCTGTGAGTCGTTTTGTTGCTATGCGTCACTTTCCCAAAATCTTGTAAATATGGCTGCATCAGTTCTGCACTGGTTTTTAAGTGGGACTGTCTACCTTGCATATGATTAACTTAGCCTGACGCAGGCAGTTGTTGCGTAGGTTAAAAATGGTGCAATGGGATGAATAGTGAAGCATTTCACTGAATTGGTCACTTTGTAAATATTGAGTAGTGACTGCGTCGTCGCTAGGTCAAAGAAAATGACGCAGCGACGACACAAGCTCCTTGTAAGTATGGGCCTCAGAGTCAATAGAGTGAGTTGCATCTTCGCTAGAGTCAACATAGGGTTTTTTCAATCTCCTCTTGGAAGAAAAGAGAGAAAGTCTCACAAAGCTCTGCCAAAGGGATAAAACTTTAAGTACAGGCTTTGGGAGCAAGGAAAGACTATTTTTGAGCGTTGGAGGCTGAGGTGATGTGATCGGCAAAAAACTCAGCTTGAACCATAGAGACTACACCATGAGAGACCTTAAGTGCCAATTTAGAAATCTCTTTATGTGATAAATTATAGGTTTTCCTCCAGCGATGCTCCATTTGTTTACATTAGTTTTTTTTTGGCCAATAAGGCTGTTGCAAGTCAAGGAGCAGAAGAACGGGATCTGACAGATGCTCTGCATCTAGCAGGGGCAGTCGTATCTACTGTGGCAGACAGCCAGTTGTTAATCAGAATGGCGTTGTACTCAGGATTCTCATTAAATAGTGGGAGGTCCTTAGAAAGATTTTGAGCTAGGTTAGTCTCATTCACCTTCTGCCATGGATGTGAGTTATGAGAGAGTGGTGCACAAGGTGGGAGCCTAGATGGGAGGGAAAACAATAATGGGATCAGATAATTATCAGTCCATGTAAGTGTAACTGGGACTCCGATCTTTTAGTCTGAAACATTAGTACAGACCAGATTCAAAGTGTTACTATACAATATATTCCTAAGCAGCACTTGACTTTCAGTCGGAATCCTTTTGCAAGTGCTGTTTCTTGTTTTTTGACAGCAGACGTTTTAGACATTTTGTAATACTGATTTATACACTTTGTTTATACTCTCTTTAAACTGTCTCCTTGGCAACCCTGTGTTCGTATACAGTAGTGAGTTTGATTAGTATCCTCCTGCCTTCACGTTGCACGCTCACTCTATAGCTGGTGGAGTAGTAAGTGATGGGTGTTTCTGGGGAATCTCCGGACCTCTCCTAGTTGATCTTTAGTTTTGAAAAAGTAGGATGCCTTTCATAAAACAGAAGGCTAGTCAGTTAGTACTTTTATCAGTCACCAATAATGGTAGAGTTATAACCAAACAACCTTCAATCAAGGCTCTCGCTCAGTAGCACGCCACAATCTACTAAAGTACTGACTTGATTATTTGTACTTGATAAAACATATTCAGCAGCTTCTCCACCGCTGAAAGAGCTAGGCTTCATCGCAGCTCTAGCAGAGATACTTATAATAGTGTCAGAGTCTTTGCAGCAGGCTATTTGTTTTCCAGAGGTTGAGGCTGGGCTGCTGTCATGATTAAATGGCCCAAGCATTGACTCATATCTGCATTTCCCAAGGGGAGCCTTCCTCACACATCACCTACTGGAATTGAACTCAAAACTGATATTAAGAGACAAAAGTAAAATCTGTTGATACCTATTTTTATAACTTACAGAAAAATAACTTGACTTAGGATCTACTGTTTTCTAATGGCCTATTGATGATGGAAGTACAGGTCAATTACCCAAATGGGTTCTAAGAGAAAGTACCTCTTTTTGCGTGGTCACCCCTATTTTTTGTAGTTTGATGCTGCAGTTGTTTTTGTTTTTTTAACTCTGCTCACTGGGGTGCAACTGTCCAGTCTCTAGTGTATGTGCTCTAAGTACTAGCACATGGTAAGTTTGACTAACTCCTACTTGCCATTTTTAGCTTCCCAGTAAGGCCACAGTATATGATTCAAGAAATACTAATGGCATGGCAAAAGATAAATGCCATCAGTGGACTGCATTATATGTTATGTCATCCACTAGGCTGGCAAAGGAAATGTGGCTTCAGACCCACCTGTGTAGCCTGAAGCCTTTATACTGCAGGCAAACCTGTCAAAAACCTTTTTGATAGCAAAGAACACTACTTTTAAGTAATAAAAATGCTACCCTTAAGTAGGTCTTGTATAGGGTGCCTGGTATTTAAATGTGGTGCATCCAAGAACTTAATGTTCACACTTTACTGACTATGACTAGCCTACATAAGCTATTTTACTGCGAAGAGCTATAGCTTTCCTGTGGGAAAAATCAAAGTTCACAATAAAATCTCTTCTAGCTATGGTTTGGGACAAGCTTATTACATTGCAATTCAGTTTTGTAGTCAGATTCGTAATACATATTCAAGAAAAGGCACCTATTAAACATTTAGACTTTGTCCTCTTGAACCTCCAGAAGACTAATTAACATGAGGTGTGAAAACTACTCATAGAACGCAGACAATGGCTTAGGGTATTTGACAGGAAGACTTGGGTGTAAGGTATGTGTCACGGTTCAGGAACATTCCTTAACTTGAAAGGAACCAGAGTAAGGCATACCCATTTATAGTTACTTATAAAGGAAGACCTGGGCAAGATAAACTCTGTCTCCTGGCCCCCTGTAGCCAGTTTGGCATCAGCCCAGTAGAAAGAGGAGCTGGTTCCAAAACCAGTTTGAAGTAGTTGAGGAGGAGGGATTACTCATTTCTCTAAACAAACCCCTGGCTAGCGCACAAGATACCTCTAACGTCAGAAAGGTTGTACCGTCTTAGATTTTACTTTAGAATTGTGCACCATGGGATAGTTTGTAGTGATGCAAACAGGATGTGCAACAAAAGTAGAAAGGTTTGTCATAGGAAAAAAATGTTCTCCTTTGTTAAGGAGTGTCTAGGAGTTATCTCTACCCACTGCCTACTGAATCTTCCCAAACTAGCACCTCACACACAACTCATCAGAACACTCTCTGGACCTATGGAACAGCGGAAGAGGACTGTATCTGCTGTTTGAAACCAGTGTGAAGACCCGGAGGGCTGTTTCCAGAACAAAGAAGCATACACCAATGGTCAGTTCTGTGTGGCTTTGTGAGGCTACAGGGACATGCCAACCTGCAAGATGAGTTTTACTTGAAGTGTCCATCTGACCAGTTGCAACTAAACCTGCACTGAACACTGCTGATGACCAAGACTGGAGTGAGTCCTGGCACCTAAGGACTTCCCTTGAAATCCTGGGAGCCTTAGAAGTGATCAAGAGAAGCTGCTGCAAAAAAATGTGAGAAGTTGGCTTGTTGGTTGAGGAGAGTGTGAGACTTTCTTAAACAACAGTCACAATCACTGTAGGGGTGAATTGCTAAAATCACTGAATTAGCCTCTGCTTAAGCCTCTGGTAGCTTGGCACAAAAGCAATCAGGCTTAACTTACAGTCACTGTGTAAAGTATTTATGCAGCACACACACAGTAATAAAGTGAAAACACCAAAGGGAAACATCTCACATAATTCAGAACAATAGAGACAAAATGCAATAAATAAATCAAGACCAAAATGACAAAAATTAAATCAGTAGAACCGGAGTTTTGAATTTCGAAAGTTTAAAGTGTAATCTAGTGCCTAAAAGATCAAAGTACCAACCACAAACAACTAGTCACATTAGCAGTGGCAAAGTCAAAAGGTTTGGCTGACAGTGTTGGACCGCGAGTCAGACAAAAGACATAGGGGGTGATTCTAACCCTGGCGGTCGGTGTTAAAGCGGCGGCCAACCCGCCAACAGGCTGGCGGTAAAAAATATGAAATTCTGACCCTGGCGGGAACCGCCAACACAGACAGCCACTTTAACACTCCGCCCGCCACGGCGGTACAAACAAACAGCGCAGCGGTCACCGCCAACAGCCAGGCGGCAGACAATGTACCGCCCACCCTATCACAACTCACCAATCCGCCACCTTTTCCGGGGCGGGAGCACCGCCGATAAAAACACGGCGGAAACAGACTACGAACGGGAAAACGCTCACCACTACGCACTCCAGGAGGAAGGAGGACAGCATGGAACCCGAATTAAACATCCTACCTGCTCTCGTCTACCTTCTCATCTACCACGAGTACGAAGTCCGGCGCAGACGACAACGGTGAGTACTGCACCTACGACACACGGGAGGGGGGAGGACGAAAGGTTACGGGCACACACATATGCGACCCCCCCCCCCAACTATGTACACACCAATGCAGAGCAACAAGTCACAGTGACACCACCCAAACACCCCAGAAAAATGCTAGGACATAATCAAATTTGGAATAAATATTTATGTACCAAAAAGGTCCTGAAAAATATTGTACAACCATGAAAGATATTCACAAGAAAACAAATGACATACACATCAGTGTATAACTGAAGTAACAAGTCCTGCACATCCTACGAATTCATCATGTCCGTGGGCCAAAGTTTTGAGAAACAAGGGCAAAGCCCACACAGGAGACCTGAGTCCTTTGGAGAGAACACTGCAGGGGCATCAGATGTAAAAACTACAGGCACCTCAGGGGGAAGGGAAGGGGGGTGCACCACAGCCACATGAGTCCACGACGCCAGATCCACGAGGAGCCACCATGCCCACTGTACCATCCTGGGGAGTGCAAAGCCACAGTCTCTCAATGTCTCTACAGTGGGTGGGCTGCCCACTGGACCATCCTAGGGAGTGCAAAGCCACAGTCTCTCAATGTCTCTACAGTGGGTGGGCTGCCCACTGGACCATCCTGGGGAGTGCAAAGCCACAGTCTCTCAATGTCTCTACAGTGGGTGGGCTGCCCACTGGACCATCCTGGGGAGTGCAAAGCCACAGTCTCTCAATGTCTCTACAGTGGGTGGGCTGCCCACTGGACCATCCTGGGGAGTGCAAAGCCACAGTCCATCAGGTGGATGACAGTCTCCACTGGTCAAGGAGGAGGCATGGTGGGCACAGTGAACCATAAACAGTGATTGAGACGGCGGTGCCCAGCGGAGCGGTGCTTGAGATGAAGGGCCCAGCGGAGCGGTGCTTGAGAAGAAGGGCCCAGCGGAGCGGTGCTTGAGAGGAAGGGCCCAGCGGAGCGGTGCTTGAGAAGAAGGGCCCAGCGGAGCGGTGCTTGAGAGGAAGGGCCCAGCGGAGCGGTGCTTGAGAAGAAGGGCCCAGCGGAGCGGTGCTTGAGACAGCGGTGCCCAGCGGAGCGGTGCTTGAGATGAAGGGCCTAGCGGAGCGGTGCTTGAGAAGAAGGGCCCAGCGGAGCGGTGCTTGAGAAGAAGGGCCCAGCGGAGCGGTGCTTGAGACGGCGGTGCCCAGCGGAGCGGTGCTTGAGAGGAAGGGCCCAGCGGAGCGGTCCTTGAGACGGCGGTGCCCAGCGGAGCGGTGCTTGAGAAGAAGGGCCCAGCGGAGCGGTGCTTGAGAAGAAGGGCCCTGTTCAGCGGTGCTCTTCTCCACGGCGGGCCCTGTTCAGCGGTGCTCTTCTCCACGGCGGGCCCTGTTCAGCGGTGCTCTTCTCCACGGCGGGCCCTGTTCAGCGGTGCTCTTCTTCACCGCGGGCCCTGTTCAGCGGTGCTCTTCTCCACGGCGGGCCCTGTTCAGCGGTGCTCTTCTCCACGGCGGGCCCGGTTTAGCGGTGCTCATCCAGCAGGTCAAGGGAGCCAGACCTGGCCTGGACTCCCTGCTCAGTCGCCCTCGGTCCGTGACGTTTCTGGACCCTTCGGGGACGGACTCCTGGCCTCCTTAGTGTCCTCCTTCCCAGCTGGGATGTGGCATGTGGGGTCCACCTTCTCCGCGCTCCTGCTGCCCTTCCGCTCCTTTGATGGGGCTCTCGGGCCCTTGCCTCCCCTAGATGGTGTGGGTGGTGAAGTGGCCGCACATTGCTCCTTGGGGGCAGCCCTGTCGGTCCTCGCACGGCGGCCCTTGTTTTTGCGGGTCCTCTTGCCGTGGGGGGGGCTGGACGTGTCCTTGCTGCTGATCGATGTGTCACTGCTGGCAAAGGGTGGGCTCCAGAACCCATGCACAACAGTGACACCCGAAGCTGGGCTGGTGGTGGCTGCGGTGCTCTTGGGACTCTTTGAAGATGGATGGGGGAGCTCATCGGGGAGAAAGAGGTCAAGGTTAGCCATGAAAAGTTTCTTAGGGCCAAGATAAAGGGTAGGAGAAGTGGAGATGGAAGTGGAGGTAGAGGAGGTGGTTGTAGGAGAGTCAGGTGTGCTGTCATTGGGTGAAGGTGCTGGTGCTGTAGGCTGTCGTGAGGTGGATGGCTGTTGGGTGGGTTTTCTGCCTGCGTTTGTGTGTCTTGGAAGAGGGGGTGACAGACACAGTGGGAGAGGACACAGGGGACGTGTAAATGGCAGTGGGCGTGGTGACTGCACGAGTGTGGACTGTACTGGAGGGTGAGGTGGTGATGGAAGCACTGGCTGATGTTGGGGTGCATGCAGGTGTGAGTGTAGACGTCACAGGGAGGGAGGAGGGAGACGAGGAGGAGGGGGACACAGGGGTGGCAGTGGCTGTTGGCATGTCTGCATCTGGGTGTTGCTTGGGTGAGTGTTTGTGGGATCTGTGGTGCTTGTGTTTGGATGAGCTGCTCTTGGGTGTTGAGGTGTGTGCAGGCTGGTCTGATGGTGTGGATGGGATAGGCTGAGGGACAGGAGACAGAGAAAGGCTGGAGGCAGTAAGAAGAGGGAGGCTGGAAACAGGGACAATGGCTGCCGTCAGTGCTGAGGCCAGAGCAGTGAACGCTCGTTGATGGGCAGCCTGACCCGAATGAATGCCCTCCAGGTACGCATTGCTCTGTTGCACCACCCTTTGCACACCCTGGATGGCATTCAAAAGGGTCGTCTGCCCAACAATGAGCGTCCTTACCAGGTCAATGAGCTCCGCACTGAGGGCAGCAGGGGCAACAGGGGCAGGGGCTGAGGTGCCTGGGGCGAAGGAGACGCGCGCCTTCCTGGGCGAACGGGCACGGAGCGAAGACTGAGGGGCTGCTGGGAGGGCGGGGCTGGTGCGCTGGGTGGCGGCTGTACCTGTAGAGGCGGGGGGCACGGATGTTGCCGCCACCCCTAGGGAGCTCCCATCCGAGGACGTGTCGCTTTCGCTGCTCTCACCAGCGGTCCCCGTCGTGGTGCTCCCCTCGCCCTCCGGATCACTGGTGCCCTCGGTGTCTGTTCCTGGGCCCACCGGGGCCTTGTGTCCTGCAGCTCCCTCGTGCTCCGATGCCAAATCTCCTCCGCCTGATGATGCTAATGCACACATGCACAAGAAGATGAAGAGAAAGGGTGGGGGGAGAAAAAAGAAGACCAGGTTGAGTGCATGCAATGTCAACACCGTTGGCGGAGAGGACAGACACAGGTGCCTAATGCACTAAGCCGCGCATTCGGGGTACACTACTCAGTACTACTGACTAAGACAACAGGCCAAGAGACGTCAAACGCGCACATGGGAGATGCTGGACCTTCAATGGCTGTACTTGTCACCCTACCGAGGTGGGGGCCGGGGCCACAGGGCCATGCCTAAGGGAGAGGACTACACTACAGAAAGCGCCCTGGCCTAATGTCACCCACAGCCCTCCTCCCCCACCCATACGCCTCCACTGCGCAGAAAGATAGGAGAATGTGCTGATACTCACCCCCTTGTGTCTGCTGTGATGTCTTAAAGCGCCCATCCAATTCAGGGTAGGCCACCGCCAGGATCCGGGACATCAGGGGGGTCATGGTGCGACTGGCACCCCTCCTAGGTTGGGAGGCCATCCCCAGCAGTGTTTCTGCGGTCTTCCTTGTTCCGCGGCGGATGTCCTCCCACCTCTTGCGGCAGTGGGTGCCCCGTCTGTTGTGGACCCCCAAGTTCCGGACTTCCTTGGCGATGGCACGCCAAATCTCGATCTTCTGATGGGCGCTGACCTATTTGACATGTACAGGGTGGAAAGGAGGAAATCATCAATGACCTGCATGTTAGATGTGATTGGCCCCCCCTCAAACTTTGCCATATGGCACATGCTCTCATCTGTCGGGCGTTGCACTCCTCATTCGCCCCCCACCCCACCAACTTACATCCACCCCAATCCACACAGGCATAGCCCATTCCATGTGCACCCGGTGTACTCACTTGTTGGTCTGGAGGACCGTAGAGTAGCGCATACTGGGGGAGGACCCCATCCACAAGCTTCTCCAACTCTTCAGACGTGAAGGCAGGGGCCCTTTCCCCAGTCGCAGCAGCCATTGTATCTTCCAGACCGAGGTCACAGCAGCACTTGCAGTATAGGTCCTCTCCTGTGGATGATCAGGTCTCGAGTGATTAAGCAGATAGAAAATGTCGGTCACGCCCGCGGCGGTGCGTACCGCGACCGCCGGCGCACTTCATCATTGGCTCCTGAAACCCATAGGCTTCAATGTTAACCAATGCGGCTTTGCGCTGCGGTCTTCGACCGCCTACCTCCACGGTGTGCCCCGCCAGCGCATTGACCTCACATCCCATTGTCCCACTTCACAGGTCAGGCAGCCGCCATTTCAAGGGCCTACATGGCTTAATTTTGACTGCGACACACAGGCCTAGGCCTTGCATTGCCACACATACACGCCTTGCAACCCATTGCCATTCTTTAACTGTGCAAGCTGTCTGTACGTACCTGTGGTTTGGCTGACTCTGTGCTCCATGTTGTCCTTCCTAGGCACCGTCTGCTGGGACTTGGGATGAGAAGGAGGAATCCTCGCGTGTACCGACCGCTGGTGGACCTGTCGACAATGGAAGAACGCCATATAATACTTCGATACAGACTTGACCGTGCCACTATCCATGAACTGTGTGCCCAGCTGGAGCCAGACCTGATGTCCCCCATCCGCCAACCCACAGGGATTCCCCCTCTGGTGCAGGTTTTGTCAGTCCTCCATTTTTTGGCAAGTGGGTCATTCCAGACCACAGTGGCCATGTCATCTGGAATGTCTGAGCCTATGTTTTCAAAGATTTTGAGCAGAGTGTTGTCTGCCCTGATGAAACTCATGCGGAGCTACATCATTTTCCCAGAGGAGGGTGACTTGCCTACAGTGAAGGGTGATTTCTATGCCCTTGGACATATCCCCAACATCATTGGTGCCATTGATGGGACCCATGTGGCTTTGGTACCCCCAAAAGACGATGAGCAGGTGTACCGAAACAGAAAAAGTTATCATTCGATTAATGTCCAGGTGGTCTGTTTGGCTGACCAGTACATCTCCCATGTAAATGCCAAGTTCCCAGGGTCAGTGCATGACGCGTATGTGATGCGAAATAGCAGCATCCCCTATGTGATGGAGCAGCTACAGAGACAACGTGTGTAACTAATAGGTAACTCTGGTTACCCCAACCTGCCGTGGCTACTGACCCCAGTGAGGAATCCCCGGACAAGGGCAGAGGAACGCTACAATGAGGCCCATGGGCGTACTAGGGGGGTGATTGAGCGAACCTTTGGCCTCCTGAAGGCCAGGTTTAGGTGCCTGCATATGACCGGTGGATCCCTAATGTACTCACCAAAGAAGGTGTGCCATATCATCGTGGCGTGCTGTATGCTTCACAACCTGGCTTTGCGACGCCAGGTGCCTTTCCTGCAGGAGGATGGTCCAGATGGTGGTGTTGTAGAAGCCGTGGAGCCTGTGGAGAGTGAAGAGGAGGAAGACTCAGAGGACGACACAGACAATAGGGACAGAGTGATACAACAGTATTTCCAGTAACACCCAGGTAAGAATCACCCACGCCATTTCACAATTGCTTATAGCCTCCTGCATCTGTACTTTCTGTAGTTCCCACCAGATCTTTTTGGGTAATTTTTGTTTTTCCCTTCCCTTCTCAGTGCTGTATGACTCAGTGCCTGACTTCTGCTTGGTTTGCCCATGAACTACAGCGTATTGACATTGGTATGTTGTCATCACTAATTGACAGAACAGATATTGAACAGTAATATGTAAAACATTTGCTAATAATACAGCATGACTCCAAACTGATTTGTGTGCAATATGGGATTTATTTACAGTGCTAGATATTGGTACATGTGATTATAAGGGTGATGGGTGGGGGGGGAGTAATGTCCATGGCAGAGTCCAGTTCTCAGTCTCACAGGTGCATTGTCCTTTTGCCTGTGGAAGGATGGAGCAGAGGCAGTTCATGGTTGGACAGGGTGGCAATGTGGGACAGTGGGAAGAGTTCAGGGGGTATGTCCTGCTGGCGGGGGTCTTGACATCCTACTCTGTCTTTTTTTTGGATCTCAGGCTCCTCTTACGGGGTGGTTGTTCTTCAGCAGGAGGTGGGGTTCTGGTGGCCTGTCGTGGTGTTGGGGCCTCCTGTCCACTTGCGCCGGCGGAGGTGGTAGGCTGTTCCTGGTCCGGGCTAGTGACAGGGGCCCTGTGTGGTGCCACATGGTCCCGCAACGCGTCTTCTATCCTGTTGAGGGCCAGGACGATGGTCCCCATTGCGGTCCCGATGATTCTCTGCTCCTCCCTGAACCCCATGTAGCGTTCCTCCTGCTGTGCCTGGATCTCCGTGAACCTGGCCAGTACCGTCGCCATCGTCTCTTGGGAGTGGTGGTAGGCCCCCATGATGGTGGTGAGGGCCTCTTGGAGAGTGGGTTCCCTGGGCCTCTCCTCCCCCCCCTGTCGCACAGCAGCCCTCCGAGCTGCCCGGTTTCCCCCAGCCTCTGTCTCCTGGACGGTGTGCCCGCTCCCACTGCCCCCAGGTCCCTGTTGTTGTTGGGGTGTTGGGTTAGCCTGGGTGCCCTGTAGTGGCAGACACACCGCTGATTGACGTGTCCTAGAGACAGAGGCATGGGCCCGCTGGGTGGGAGCTGTGCTGGTGTTGGCAGAGGGGGTCGGGTCTGGTGTGGCCTGTGGCTGCCTGAGGGGAACCGACTGCCCAGAGGTCCCCGATGGTCCGAGCTGGTCATCAGGTTCAGTGTCGACAGAGCTGCTGTCCTCACTGTGGGCCTATTCCGGGGGTGGGATGGACATTTCTGGACCCTCCTGGCTGGTGTGTTGGCGTTCGGGTCCTGCATGGGGTAAGAGAGTTTGGTTATTGTTTCTGTGTGTGCAATGGCGTGCGTGTTATGGGTGCCCTCGTCCCCCAGTGCAGGCATTCCCTTGAGGGAGGTGTTGTGAGGGTAGTTAGTGGGGGGGGGTAAGTGCAGTGGTCATGCTTGGGTGATGGGTGTCCATAGATTGTGTTGGCATGCAGGAGTTGGTGTTGGGATGGGTGGGTTGTGCTGGTGAGACATTGTCAGGGAGGATGTGTGCTGGGGGTTTGGGGGTGAGGGTGGGGGTGTGGGTTGGCATGCTGGTGGGGTGGGGGGGATATAGTAGTTGAGATTGGACTTACCAGAGTCCATTCCTCCGGCTACTCCTGCGAGGCCCTGAGGATGCAGGATGTTGAAGACCTCTTGCTCCCATGATGTAAATTCGGGAGGGGTGGGTGGGGGTCCGCCGCCAGTCTTCTGGACCGCGATGTTGTGCCTGGAGACCATCGATCGGACCTTCCCCCGTAGGTCGTTCCATCGTTTGCGGATGTCCTCCCTATTCCTGGGATGCTGTCCCACCGCGTTGACCCTGTCCACGATCCGCTGCCATAGCTCCGCCTTCCTAGCTATACTGGTGTGCTGCACCTGTGAGCCGAAGAGCTGGGGTTCCACTCTTAGGATTTCCTCCACCATCACCCGGAGTTCTTGGTCCGAAAAGCGTGGGTGCCTTTGGGGTGCCATGGGGTGGTGTGGGTGAGGTGTGGGGTGGTGTATGTGATGATGAGTATGTTGGTGTGTGGTGCTTTGTGCTACTATGTGGTGTGTGTGATGGTGTAGTGTGCCTCAGTGTGTATTGCTATGGATTGTCTGCTGTGTCTCTCTCTCCTTCTCTCAGTAATTGTGGTCATAGGGGTTTGTGGGTGATGTGGGGGTGTGTTTTATAGTTGATTGATTGTGTGGGAGTGGGTTGTGTATGTGTATCAAGTGTGTGTATTTGTAATTGTCCAATGTGCCTGTGTTTTGGTGCTGTGTGTGTATTTTGACCGCGGCGGTGTGTACCGCCAATGGAATACCGCGTTGGAAAGCCCGCCGCGTTGATTCGTGGGTCGAAATGGCATGGGCGTATTTCTGTTGGCGTGACGGTGGAGGTTTGGTCATCTCCAGTTTATCGCTGCCCGCTGATGTGGCGGCCTGCAGTGGAGGTCGGATTTTTGGAGGTTTGGCCGTTGTGGGTCAGAATGACCGTGGCGGCTTTCCGCGGCCGCGGCGGTGTTATGGCGGTCTTCTGACCGGCGGTAAGCGCCTTTTACCGCCGGGGTCAGAATGACCCCCATAGACTGGGCCGGGTCTCCACTACCTTCAGACTTCGAAGAAATTTTAAAGAAAAGTGTCTGAGAAGGTATATTTCAGCATGGCAAGGCAGCTGGTGGTGCCCGAGGAGAATGTATAATAATTGAAGAGCCAATGACTGAATTTACGGTGAAAAATCCTCAGTTCAGACTTAGAACCTGATTTAGATGTTGGCGATAATGGTCTCACCATTGACTTTTCTACTGAAAACCTGTCCTCTGCCTTAACGGTCTGCCTACCATATTTAGATGTTGGCGGTCCCATAGATGAAAGACTGCATTTGAACCCTGCTTCGCTAAGAAATAGCACCTATGTCCACAATGGGAGAGGGAAAAGGGAATGCGGACTGCAGCCAGGCTTCCTGCGGTGCAGATTTAGATGTGCCTGACCTCCAAGGAAAAAGTGGCGATCCGGCATCCACTTCTTAGTCGGTGGATTGGGGGAACAGGGGTGAAAACTCACCTTTTTTCCACTTTTCCCCCGTCTTCGACTGGACACAAATAGACAAGACCTGCCATCGCTTCTCACACTGACCCACAGAGAAAACAAAACCCCTTCCCCCCGTCGACAGACTTGAAGGTAGGGCCGTCACCTTGGCTGGGTATGTCGGGTGGGCACTGCACGAAGGTCGGGGACACTGCAGACATGTACTGTCACAGTAATTTTTTTTGTCACTGTGACATGTGTATGTCAGGGACACGAGTGGGTCAGACATGGATGGGCACACACTGCTACACAACACATATCGCACACATACACAACTCTCATTATGGCGCCAGTATTCACTGGCAATTTAAATACTGACACCACAGTAATGGTACATTTTCACCGGTCAACTGTGTCCATGTGTGCACTTTGCCAGGGGGCCTGTACCTGTCATGTTGTTCTGCAAGTTGTGTTTGTGAGTCAGTATGTGTTTGTGTGTATACCATGCAATTGGCTGGTTGAGGTGGGGGGAGCTGGCGTGGGTGATGTGGTTGTGTCTGTATATGTGTCATTTGCATGTGAGGCCAACATTGTTGTGTATGTTGTGTTGCCATGAGTAACGTTTTTATTGTTTGGTGGACGTTGTCATGATGTGTGTAGTTTTTCGTGTGGGTGAGTTTGTTTGTGTAGCTGTGTGTAGTTGTGTTGTGGATGTGTTGTGTGTGGGTGTAGTGTCAATTGTGTGTGTATTTTGTGGCGTGGATGTATGTCGATGTGGGTTTTCAGCATGTACAGGTTGTGTTGAGTTATGATGGCAATGGGTTATTGTGTGTATGTGTTGTGTAGTTTGTATAGCGGGGTACACCTATGGCTATCGGACAGTGTGTGTGTGTCACATACCTCTCTTCCATAGCCCCTGCCATTGTACAAAGTCCATTGAGTCCTGCCACCGTCTTCCTCCATCTGTGAAAAACCCCTACCATTCAATCCGCCTGAAGAACTGTAACATCTAAATGAGGCAGGCAGAAGATCGTGGCGGTCTTCTCGGGTTTGTGGCCGACGCAACTTGTTGGTGCGACCACCAACATCTAAATCAAACCCTTAGGCCCATATGTACTAACACATTTTCCCATAGACACAGAATGGATAAAACCCTTTGGTACATCTGGCCCTTAGTCTCTTGTTTTGAAAGTCAAAGATCTCCAGCGAGATGAAGCTGCAGACTATAGCCGAGGATGGCTCCCAGTGGCCAGATACCCTTTTTGCAAGGAGCCACTGAACAGGATTTGCTGCTGCGGAGAACAACAGAGTGAGAGCAACCGCAAAATCAGGCCGACTGGCGATGCACCTTGGGTGGATTGACAAACAGGTTGGTCCTGGTCTCCTCTCAGTTCTCAGAGCACTCTTTGGTCAAAGGTTTTAGATTTTGGCTACCTGGGCATATTTAGCACCACTTCCAAGACTCCAGAACTAAAGGGGCACCACTTGAAGAGTTAGGACTCACTTGGGTTGGGTCCAGGTGTGGGTTCAAGATGGTTAGAACCTTTTCTGTCCCTGAGGCCGTGATTGAGAGGCCCTCCAATTAGCCCTTGTAGTCACTCTGTTAGTCGTGGGTACAAGGAGAAGCGCAGGGTTAACAGCAGAGCAGACATATGTGGGGTCAGGGCAGACTACAAGCATCAAAGCAGTCCTCCTTTGTGCAGCAAACCAGTCTTCTGAAATGCACAGCAGGCCACAACAGCAGGGAGTCCTCTGCGAGCCCTTACACAGATCCAGAAAGTGAACTGAAGAGTGGCTCTAAGGGTCTTTTTTTATACTCAATGCTCTCTTTAAAATAGGTGACGTTTCTAGAAGTTCCCCTTTCAAAAGTGCTTGGAACTTCATGTCGCCCCTTAGGCACAAAAGGCTAGTGTGAGGTTCTTTGTAAAGGCAGGGTACACCCTATTGAGTTGGCCTGTACCCAGTTTTAACACCCCATCCAACTCCATCCTGCTTGAGATGGCACAACCGGGCACACCTAATCTCTCTATTGTGTGACTGCATGGGAGGAATATACAAAAGCCAACTGCCAACTACACCCAGTCATGTGACCCAGGAACAGATTACAGACACCAAATAGGGCAAGGAAATTCTAACTTTCTAAATGTGGCATTTTCAAAATGGTGATTTAAAATCTGACTTTACCATTAATGAGGATTTTGAATTACAAATGCTCAGGCAACAGATATGACTCCCCTATCTGCTCATCTGCTCCCATTTAACAAGTTAGCACTTATTAAATGTAATAAAATAACCCAATTTTATCCTATGGGAGAAGTAGGCCTCGCAGTAGTGAAAAAGGAATTTATATGTTTTTCACTACCAGGACATGTAAAACTTAAAGTACAATTCCAACGTTTTAATTACAATGCACTGTGCACTAAAGGCTGTTTAGGGCCTTCCTTAAGGCTGCTTTCTATGTATTAAAAAAGAGCCTAAGTATTGGCAATTGGTTTATTGTGCCAAGACAAATTGGCAGTTTAAAACTGCTAACAGACTCTAATCACAGGCCTGAGACATGTTGAGGAAGCTACTCAGTGCTGTAGGTCTACTACTAGCATTTAATATCCCATCCCTGGGAATATGATATTAGGGACGTATAAGTAAATTAAATATGCTGGCCACATGTAAGCCAATTTTACCAAGTTTTAGGCAGTGAGCAGAAGCACTTTGGCACTGGTTAGCAGTGGTAAAAATGCACAGAGTCCTAAGGCCAACAAAACCCAATTTAGACAAATAGGTGGAGTAAAGGTAAAAGTTTTAGGGATGACCCTGCAGAGAGGGCCAGGACCAACATAAGACTTCTGTGCAACTGCACGTTATGACAAAGGTGTCTAATTCTGAAAGGATTTCATTGGATACACATTTAGGCTTGCTACACTGGACAATTTTAAGCTTTATAAAAAGACTAAGGGGTAGATTTACCAATATTTTGCACTTTGTTTGTGTCGCAAAAGTGATGCAAACTAGCACAAAATATTTTTGTAATTGTTTACTTTGCAGTGCAAAACTTGTTTTGCACTGAAAATGGACTAAAAGTAACACAAAGTAATGCTAAGAGCTGCTTTGTGTGACTTAGAGTCAAGGGTCTGCTACAATGGCATTCCCAAGTAACCACCCACCCTTTTTGACACAAAACCCTATTTACCAAAAATATGAGAAAGATTTTTGCATCAGAAATTAAGGTCATTTGAAAGCAGGTGTTAAAAGAAGAAATGTTTTTATTTCTCCTTTCTTTTTCAACTTTGCATGTGTGCTGCACTGTACGGCACACATACAATGTAGAAAAAGTTTTAAATATTGTCTTGGCTTACTATTTTGTACTGGAAGGGATACCTTCCAGTACAAAACCTATGCTAGTTTCTCGAACACACCTTTGCATTATGGTGCAAAGGTGTGTGCATATCGTAAGGCAGAAAAATTCTGCACTGGCACTAAGGAGAAGGGAGGAGAGAGCCATATCTCCATATATTTGGTGCTTTCCTGCCTCTGTCCTTCTACACAGCACAGCATTTTTGGCTGCTCAGCTGCTTTGGGTAACTCTTTAATAAATCTGCCTCTCTGTGTGAAGGTATAAATATTTAAATGTATCAGCTTGAAGCAAGGACTTCAGTGGCTGAGAAACTGGAAGAGGTCTAGAGGGCTGCATGCAACCATTCTATTACGTGATCAATTTTATTGTTTAGTGTGTAGCAGGATATTACTTGGGGCCTCATTACTAGTTTGGCGGGCAGACTGCCATGTTGGCGGTCTTTCAGACTGCCCTATTACAAGTTATACAGGCAGGACTGCCGACCGCCAACCAAAAAAGGCAGACTGGCAGTAGCGCAGAGGCCCAGAAATAGGCAGTCCGACCTCCAGCCCCGACAGCACTGCGACCAATCACTGACCCTATTAAAAGCCGAAGGTTGCAGTGGTGGGCACCAATGGCAGTCAGTCGATGGTGGTCCAAACCATAGAGGCTTAACGTAAATGGAATTTGCATGCTTCACAAAGGTTTGGTCAATACAATCAATACCATTGGTACCTGTCACAACAGAAAACCAGCAAATCAACTATGTACAAGGTTGTTGGGAAATGTCACTGTAAACGTTTGGAGGTAGATGTCACAATACAATCAGTAACTATACATTTCACATTAACAGGTTGAGCTGCCACTGGCCACACACATTCCACAACAGAGAAAGCCACTACCCACATGGATGAAGCCCTCAATGACGATGATACTCCTGGATGTCTGGATGTGGAGGATGGTTCTGGCTCATCTGGGCAACCTGGTCAGACACCAACAGTGAATCTCACTGTGGCCACTACATCAGCTCCCAGCCCGGTTGCCTCTACATCACAAGCAGCCATTTGAACCCCTGCCTGTGTCCCTAGGACAGTGGCAACTGTCTTGTGCCCCCCAGTCCAGGATCCTGAGTCACAGCACAACACCTCTGACAATGATGGTCCTGGAACCAGTATGAGCGGGCACCCTGTGACAAGGGCACACGGCCGTGGAGGTAGGGTACGTGTGAGGGATGTTGTTGGCCAGCAGGGTGAAACCACTGGGGGTCCTTCTGGCCAGGACACCATCAACCATGTCTTGGGGGTCTACCAGGAGTCCCAAGGCAAGATGGCCAGAAACTTGCAGAACTCCGGGAAATGAAGCAGCCTACAGAGGGACTGTCATCATGAAATGCATGAACAGTGGGAGGCTCAAAATACCAACATCTCCTCTCTAATAGAGGTGTTGAGGAACATTACCACCACCCTGATCAGGAATCGACAACAATACACTACCCCTTCCTTTGGTACATCTACATCAGGGCCTTCATCAGTGCCAGCCGCTGGAAGGGAGGCCCTGTCGGGGGAAGAACCTGCTCCAGACACCCCTGCCGATGTTGCAGCAGATCCCCCTCACCACATAAGAGGGGACGTCTGGCAAAGAACCCAGGAGGTGCAGATGGCAACACACCCACCACTGCCAGCAACTGACCTCTCCCAAAATAACCTCTTTTGTGTGCCACACATTCACTCTGTTGAATGATCTTAAACCACCTTACATTTCCAATGGGAGGAGTACACTGGACTTTGGACATCCAGTGTTGTGGCATCTACTCCAATGATTTCATCCACCATGACTGAACCCTTCACTTTTCTTTTCCGTCATGCCCATAATTTATTTTATTCACAAATGTTCAATAAATTCACCTATCACAAAGTCATTGTCTGCTTACTTCTGTTCCACATTTTGCTATGTAGAGCTGTAAGACCTTGCGAAGCAAATGAGGAAGACACAAGATACTAATGCAAGGAGGGATATGTTATAGGTACAGTGTCCTGCTAAGGATTGATACTAACACACACAAACACATTGCTAAAAGTGTCTGGTCACACCAAACATTTTATGTCACTGTACAGCACATAGGTTGTTGAAATGTCTGGACTGTCATAACAAGAATGGCTGACTCATATTGTGTCAAGGTACACATACCAAGGTACAGCCCCCCCAGACAATGTAAGGAAGAGCCATGTCAGACATTGTCCTGTAGAATAGGCAAACAGAAAAGTGGATGGTGTCACCAGCTTGAGCCTTATCATATATGACACCAAAGAAATCTAACATCACATAAACCAAGGTACAGACAGAGGCCAGTACAACTATCCTTGATCACTGGCTCATCATTATCTAATGCCCATACATCTTGTTGTATGACACAAACATATGTTAATGCTGTGGCACAAGCACTGTGGCCTCCAATGATGAAACACATTTACAGCAACTTACATGCCATACAAGAATAGTGTTTAGGCTGCGTGAACAGTGAATGCCTTGCTTGCAATTGATGACAACATATATCATGCCCACATGATCACACACATGATGCAATCAGCCAACACAGCACACTAAACAAGTCCAATGTGCACTTCTGACCTTCTATCCAAACTCTGTTCAACCCTCCTTGTCACTAGCCTCATACACCCCAAATATTTGACCTAAATTACCTGGAACAATCCATGTCCACTTCCTATGTCAGAACTGTATCAGATACCTGCCAATGTCACAACTTTGAAATGCCCACATGTAGATGTCATAGTGAAGGTACCAGTACAAATACAAAACAAAGAGTATCGGCTTGAAAACATACCTATTACACAAATCACATAGCAAGCATCTGGAAAGTAAGTTACATTGCAATGAGACTGACACAAACAAAGTAGCTACATCAAGATGGGGATATGTCAAAGGTTAACTCTTCAAGCAGCCTTTTGGCTGAATATTGCAGAGTATCCACCCGGTAGTTGTTTCCAAAACAATCAACTCCACACATTCTCACAACTACAGTTCTTCGTACAGTCACAGTCATTACATCACATGACATACTTACACTTGTGAAAAGTAGCTATTGATCAGATATTCCCGCAAGTCAGCTCTTTCTTCTTTGCCACTGCCATCTTCACTTGGCATTTCAGGAATCTCACCTGGTGGCACTGCAGACTACCCCTCCTCTGGGATGTACGGGATATTCCTCTGCAGGGCGATGTTGTGGACAATTCAGCATGCCACGGTGATCTGACACACTTTCCAGGGTGAGTAGAGGAGGGCTCCACCTGTCCAGTCCAGACACCTAAATCTGGGCTTCAGGAGCCCAAAATCCAGCTCCACTACCTGCTGTGTTCTACATGGGCCTCATTGAAGGGGACCTTTTCTGGCGTAGTTGGATTCTTTAGTGCCGTCAACAACCAAGGATAGTTTGGATATGCGGAGTCTTCTGTTAAGGAACGGGACATATGTGTAAAAATAAGTCACTCACTTAATGAGTGTAGCACCAGACATTGCACACACACAATCATGACAGATGTGACTTACCAACCAGCCAGGCCCTCTCTGGGTGCAGTTCTGACATTAGCTGGGATATAGTGATGTTTTGCATTATAAAGGAATCTTGGACTGAACTCAGATAACGGGTGCACACATGTGAAATGTATAGATCTGCCAAACAGACAACTTGCATGTTGATGGAATGGAAGTTCTTTCTGTCGCGATAGACTTATTCATTGACGTGTGGTGGGACCAAGCCAACATTTGTACCATCAATGGCCCCCACTGCTTGTGGGATGCATGCAAAACCATACAAGTCAGCCTTCTCATGGGCTAAATCCTGATGTCGGGGAAAATGGATTTAGCTGCCCAGGTGTTTCAACATTGCTGAGATGACATCCTTCAACACCAAACTGAACCTAGGTTGGGACATGCCAGCTGATAGAGCCACTGAATGTTGGGATGGCCCTGTGGCCAGGAAGTGCAATACTGACATGACATGTACAATGGGTGGCATGCTGTTGGATAACTAATAGCTGGCATCAGATCTGGCTCTTACAGATGACATAAGTTCACTATTGTTTGCCTATTCAGATGGCAAAGAAGCATAATGTGGTGTTCTTGCATGGTCAGAAAGTCTGGTAGTGGATGGTAAATAGGAAGTTGACACATCCTTCCTCTCCCTAGATACCTATGCATGACAAGACATGATTTCTAATATTAGTCACTGTGTCCACAGCACCATAATGATATCATGTGACAAGACATTTCTGAAAGAAACAGCATGGCAACCAGGACACATCACAGCTGCATATATCGCAAGAGTCACACGTGCCCCCATGGTTTTTCTCACATATGTCCACAACATGTACCTGGACCAAGCTCAAAGATGTGCAGCACAATTGCTCCTCAAAATGTGACTGGTAATCCCTACCACCAAAAGGATTGTCGGTGGGGATGGACTCTGCCCCACTGGTAAATGTGATCTGTGCCCTGTAACACACTACAATGGTGTTTGAGTAGTAGGACCTACATGACAAGACACAATAATGTTTGTGAACTCAGAAAAACATTTTCAGAGGTGTGACGCATTCTCTAAAGCACAGTAGAGCATTTTAGGCTGCCAAAATGGCAGCTGCCTGACCTCCTTCACTGGACATTAGGAACCGCCTGCGACCACCGGCAGAAGTTGTCATGGCGGTAGGCAGTTGCAACTGCGACGGACACAGCCACAAGCTAACGTTGTTGCCAGTGGCGGTTGCAGGCCAATGGCTGTGTCGTCAGTGATGACGACCAAATATGTGGCGGGCGTGACCACCATGTTCTGCAGATTCACTCACTTGACTCCTGACACTGCTGCCAGCAACAACTCCACTACGTGAGTTGCTGTGTACTGCCTCTGGGAGCAGTCATGCCACATCCAGCAGGTGATAGGGCCCCTGCCTTCTCTCCAGAGGAGCTGGAGAGGCTAGTGAATGAGGTCCTTTCCCTTTATGGACAGTTCTATGGTGCACCAGAGAAGCAGCTAAGAAACTCATGTGCACAGTTTTATCTGTACTCCACCATCCTTTCCCTCCTCACAGGCTACAATGTTGCCATGTGTGCCAGTTTGACTACTCACATGCCTGTTGTTGCAGTCTGTGTGGACAATGTGCAGGTATTAGTGGCCAGTGCCATAGGTAAAGTTCAGTCACATCATGTTGGGAGAGGCTTTTGGGGTCCTAGATGCTCCTAGTGTTGGCTGCACATAACTAGGCGAGGAGACATTACTGCCATACACTGCCATCTCTTCCCTCATGATTTTTGTAAATGTCAGACAACATGTATGTGCATGACAGCATGATCTGAGTATGCATGGTGTATGAGTCAGTTGAGAGTCATGTGACTGTAAAAATGTAAATGTAAATCTTCACTTTTATAGCGCACTACTCACCCGTTAGGGTCTCAAGGCACTGTATGCATACCACTGTGAAACCACTCCTGGATTTTCCCTGTGAGGTAACCCACTCCTGGGCAAAGCCAGCCATCCAAGAACTGTCAGGGCTGTTGTGGAGATTAAGCAAGCTATTGGCCAGAGTTACAGAGTGGGGCCCATTAATTAGATTAGGCACCAAGGTGAGAATTATCTTGTCCAAGGGAATTGAGCCCAAGACCTACTGAGGCAGGAATTGAACTCTGGTCCTGATCGCTGCATCAGGGTCTGCTGCTCTAACCATTGTGCCACACTTCTCCACACTAATGTGCATGGTGTCATAGATATTTCTTGACATTTCTGCCCTTGCTAAACTGTTGTTTGTAAAGCATATCATGAGTCACTCAGCTGTTCAGGTTGTCAGACACACCACATGCCAAATAGCTGTTGGCTACATGAGGTACTGCCATGCATGGAAGTCATGGGAATGAAGAGACCAGGGCCTATCACATGTATCTCCTAGTATGGGTCCTAGTCTAGGTGGGGGTAGTATTATTGTGGCTATGCAACTGTGGCACAGTGCCCACTCCCTGTACCCCAGCAGATCCTGTAATGTGGCCAATATGAGGCTTTGGTGGCAAATCCTACCCAGAATACCTCATTCCTTCCAATGTGTCTTTGACTCATGACAGATCCTTTAGTCCCACAGGCCTGTTGTCACCTTCACACAGATCATATTTGTCCTGTACAAGCTTATTGCACAAATGACAGTCCCACATTGCAGACAGTCTGTTGATTCCTGGGAGGCCATGATATGTGACTCAGTAGCTTGGTCACATGGCAGAAACTGTACTACAAATACCTTTGTTTCTTGGATGCCATCTCTGTAGGATGGACACATATGTCCAAAGCACTGTTATGCAGTACAGGTACATGGCACAGAACCCAAACCCCTGAAGTGGCATGAGTCTGCATTTGTAATGGCACATGTCCACGCATGGACAGGGAAGGAACTTTTTGGACCCACCATGCCAGTCCCTTCATTGTTACTCACGTGTCATGTTTGAGTTTCTACTCTGGCAGTTGCCTGTAGGGACTTGTGCAGAGAGTCATTTTTTTAGAGTGTGAATTTGTTGGTCCAGTCATGCCTAAGGAGTTCACCCTCTAGAATCCACATAGGTGTTATGTGTTTCATAGTGTCTCACATCACAGTCAAGTTGCTAGAACATGGGCAACATGAAGTCAGTAAGCTTGCTTAGTGATTGTAGGGCCTGAGCAGGGTAGTGGGTTAGTGTGCAGATGGAAAATATGTTTATAGTCATGTCCCTGTACTTATTAGCTTGTATGTTTCACACTTGGGAAGTACTGACAAACAGGAAAGTCTTAGCTTGATGTTACTGACATGTATGTGACTCAATCATTTGTCTGAAACTTATGATCATGATTTCTTGATTTGTCCTTTGCATCCATGCAGGTCAACGCCCATTAAAAGAAGGTATTATGGATAGCCATCACCCGAAAGGTGTGGACCCTGGGGTTTCACAGCCCGCGGAGCGCCCATTGCAGGAAAAGGTGGGAGAACCTGAGACGCTGGGCCCAGAAGATTGTGGATGTCCAGCTGGAGGGTCCTCCCAAAGTGGGCGGAGTGCTTGTAGGACCATGACCCTCCTAATGGCCCATATTCTGGAAGTGGCCTATCCGGAGCTTGATGGGTGTTTGAGGGCAGCAGAGAAGCCACAAGGGGATGAGTGCAGGGCATATTCCTGCATGTCACATTGCCAAGTGAATGTGTTAGGTTCTGACAGCTCACCCTGACAATTAGGGATGGCCCATGTGCCACATAGTGGATGAGTGATTATTTATGTTGACATGTTATGTGGTGCATACTGATGTGCCTTGCCTATGGGCCCACGAACCTAGGACACCACTGGGTAGAATCCACAAACCACTTGCTCTGCTGGGACGACATATGGCTGTTTACATTGATCAAACAGCTACTGTTTGTTGCTAATTTCTATGCAACAGACCACTACTCCTCAGTATTACAGGCCAAAGGTAACTAGGTGATGGATCACTGTCCTCAGCCATGTGTCTGGGCAAATACGCATATAGGCCTCTGCCACGTAGGGGCTAGTTGTCTTCAGCGTATGACGGGTGTTGGTGCCTCACTGCGTGTATTATGTGAAGATGTCCAACATACATGTGACAGAGCTCACATTATTATTTGGATGCAGCTATAGGTTAATACTTTCCCTTGGTAAGTGGGGAATGGGCATTGACATGATGTATGTGCCATCACTGTTGCCAACATTCCTTGTGCCTACATGTCAACAGGTATCCCTCTCTCTTTTGAAACATATTTGCAAGCTGCTGTTTCATGCATGGTCAACCTATGTTGATGGGATGATGTCTGCATTCCCTCACACATAGGTGCATGGCAACCTGTGTGTGGAATAATTACAATGGGGGTCCATTTCATGTTGTGCCACAGACAGCAATGTGTTATCATTGTTTATTGGCTGACACATGCCCTCACCCACCATAGAATGTTGTTTAGCATGTACAATGGCAGTAGCAATGCAGGACATGACAGGTAGGCCTAGAGTTTAGAGCCACAATGTAAATATCTATGCCCTTGATGTGATATCATGGGGAAAAGTGCACTGCACATGTATAATGGGTAAGGTTTGTGACCTGACTTGTGTTTGTGTACAAGCATTCATCCACAGACATACATCTGGGTCTGCATGCCCATAATGGAGACAGTGATGTAGCTTTCAATTTGGTAACATGTTGCTGGACTTCAACAAATACGTGCAAAATCTCTGGGCCTTTCCAACATCCAAAGGACTAATGGCATCTACTGATGCACTCAGAGTGTGTCATTGTAAGGGCTGCCAGACAATAGTGGTGATTACCCTGGGACTTGTTGAGTCATTGTGTTGTGGATTTTAGGGACATCTCTCCCTGAAATATTGCACATGATGTCTACAGTGTCCATTTCCATGCCACATGTGTGGCCTATCTGAGGAACATTAATACTACCTCAATGATTCTATTGGGACAAATCTCACTTGGTGAAGTGTGCATAGTGGAAACACTTCCAGTGTGACATGAGTACTTCCATGTCATCTTCTCCTGGCTATTGTACTTTTGTCATCAACATGGCAGGAGCATCATTTCCTATTGTTGAGTCATTATGTATCTGACAAATAGATGTGCGCATGACCTTGTGTAGGATCTGTGGAGATGCATTTTCCATTGGCTTACTATTATATGCCAACAGGTAACTGAAGTCGGCTCCATGGGGCAAAGCTTTGAGGGTGATGGGGTCTCCCACCTGTTGAATGGTTATTGTGGTTGCACAACTACAGCCATGCAATTGTAGTTGTTTGAGATCTTGAATTTACAGTGTGAAACTTCTGACAGTTCAGATGGCATGCATGCATATGGTATGGCACATACATGGGCCACTTAGGTGGAGTCTGTTGTTGGGGCCGACTTGATATTATGGTAATCTTTGCTAATCAGAGATGTTGTTCAAGTGTGATCATGGACATGTGATGACCCTATTTCTCTTTGTATTTGCAGCATCAGAACCAGCAGGTGAAGGTAATGGGGCACAGCAGAGTGGGGAAGCATCTGGCCACAGGACCTCGGGTCAGGACTCCAGAGACACAGAAGGACCCAGTGGCCTGGAGGGTGAGAGAGTGGCACAGGTGAGACTGGAACATCCTAATCATCATCCGATTCTTCTTCTTCCAGTGGCCACTCCCTAGTGATGGCAGACTCATCAAGGTATCCCCTGTACCATCTTTGTCTGCCACCCTCCATTCTGTCACGGTCCTTCCTGTTGCTCTCCACCCAGTTGGCCCAAGAGAGGGAATCTCCTTTGCTGCAGCCACCTCTGCCTCCTCCCCTGTTACCACTGCTGCCCTCAGTGAGGAGGTTATTGACCTCCTGAGAAGTATCTTTGTGGGTCAGTCAACCACTGTAAATGCCATCCAGAGATTGGAAAATCAACTACAACAAACAAATGCATTCCTGGAAAGCATTCATGGTACAATGGCTGGCCTACAGAGATCTTTTCAGGCTCTGGCCTCATTACTGATGGCAGCCAGTCACCCCTCACCTTCCATCCCTCTTCCACCTCCTTCTTCCCAATCTAAATCCCCCCTTCCCCTACTTACCCAAAGCACACAGAGAGATCTGCATGCATCCACATCAACACACAAGAGAAGCACACACAAATACAAGCACCACAAAACACACAGGCACGCAAGCAAACAACAGTCACCCACAGACACAACAGTCACTACTTCCCCCGACACCCTCAGCACCCCCAGCATTACACACACAACATCAAGCATACTCACAGGCACCACCAAAATAGTTAGTGACACACCCACCTCACCCAGCATACCCACAGACACCACCCCAACAGACCCCCAGTCATCCACCACAGGCACCATACCCGTAGACACCACAACAACAGACACCCAGATATCCACCACATTCAGCATACTCGCAGTCATCACCCCACCACTCCATCCCCCAGCACCTCCACCTCCCAGACCCCAAGACATGCAAACGCACTCACTCACCACCCAGCTTACACCAACCAAACACAAGCATACTTCCCGGAAGCACACACCCACGACATCCACACCAACACAGACACACAACCACTCACTCTACCTCCAAATCTGAACCCCAACCCCCTTCTGATGCCCGTCCACATGTCCTTAAGAAAGTTTATTTGTTTGACCTGAACCTTTTCCCTGTTCCCTCCACCCACCGTCCCCAACCTGAGGCCCCACCCACCTCTCAGCCCCTCCCATCCACCTCCAAGGATTCTCCTGCAAGCACCCCTACCCCCTCCCCAAGAAGAAGCTGACCCCTCCCAAAATCAGACAACTCCTCCCAAAGCCAAAACCAAACCCCCCTCCAAAATCCGATTCACCCCCAGATGTTTCCTGAGGTGCCTGCCTGCCCACTTGATGCCCCTTCCTACGGAGGTTCACTGGCAGTTAAGAGTCAAGTGACAGCACCATGATTTGCCTGTGCTATAGGACATGGCCTGGCCTGTGGTCTTCGACTTTTCAAGTTTTGTTCCTCATAAACCCAAGCAGTTGTTTTGTTAGGTATACATTTGTCCTGCAATTCCTTTTCTGCCTTTCTGTTGTTCCTGAGTAACTTGTGTTGTGTGCCTACAGTTGTGTGTTTCAGCCTGCTTGCTGATCCATTTGCTGTTGTTTGCAGTATTTGAGTTTGTGGCCAGTGCTGGGGTCCCCCAAGACAAGGGTATATGTTGACTGCATGGTATTATGTTCTGTTTGTTATGGTAAGTATTTCATCTTGTGTTGTCATCTTTGTACATGTATGGTGTTAGGCTTGTCCCCCTGCTATGGATTATGTATTAATCTAATTTGTGACATCTTGAGTTTTGTTTGTGCAGACATGAGGGTATTCAAGTTTGCTACCTTTGTTTGCATTTGGCTGTGCATGTGTCTATTTAGTTGTGTGTATCTTGCAGCTACTTCATGTAGAGGTATGCCCCACACAGTTGGAGTTATATGTGCTTTATTGACTTGCATTTCCACATTGTGCAGATAGGCATGTCATTTGGGTCTAGTTTTGTTTGTCCCAGGGATACCTGCAGAGCCAGTTTCTGTGCAATAGTTGTTTTATGGGCAGTTGCAAGGTGATATGTGTCCCAGTACTGCATCCTTCCCTGAGTGCTCCTGATGCCACTATCCCTAATGTGCAGGTATTGTTTGCATAGTGAGGTTTGTATATTTGTCATTCTAACTACTGTGCATCCTGTTGTACTTCCATTGTGTTGCAATGTGTGTGATGTGTGTGTTCATAGCAGGGCTGTTTACTGGTAGTGGTGTTTCCATCTTACATCCATACATATGTGTGTTGAATGTGACAAGAGTACATGGCACGTGAGGAATGTGACTGTGTGAGTTGTATTTGTATTTGTGATGTTGATGTGTTGTTGGCGTTTTGTGAGACAATGTGGTGTACACTTCACTGTCCCTGTGCCTAAGATGGTCAGAGGTGTGTTTTTGTGTAGTGTTGCGGTGCAGTGTGAGTGACCTGCCCAAATGGGGCATTTTGTGACTGTGAATGTGTCCTTCTTTGTCTATAGTTCTGACCTGGGACACAATGAGACGTGTACTTTGTGCTGGTAGCATGTCCCCATCTCAGAACGCAACAATCTGTTGGTGAAGTTATTGAGATAGGTTGGTGCGGGTAGTCACAGTCGGTTGCGCCCACTGCATTGTTGATTTTATGCACCTTCGATGAGCAGCAACAGCGACAGGACATGCGTGATGGGCTCCATGTTGGCACGACATACGAGGCTGCCTGCAGGTGAGTGTCTTCCTTTATACTCCCTGTTTCTGCCTGCTGAGATGTGGTGGTTGGACCACCACATCCCACTGGCGGTGTGCAACCACACAATGTGTCTGGCGGAAACACTGTGTCCGTCTGCCTGTTTGTGCTGCCTTGTGTCCATGGCAGTCTGTGCTGACTGGCAGTGCCAGCAGGACCACAGTGGTCTTTGCTCTATGAGCCCGCATGACTCATAATCTGGCAGTGCAACTGTCAAACCGATGGTGGTCAGACTGTCAAACCGACGGCAGTCAGACTGCCAACGCTGCCATGATGGTCCACAGACCACCAAACTGGTAATGAGGCCCCTAGTTTTGGGTTACAGGAATGCTGTCATGACAATGGCACTCATTACAACCCTGGCGGTTGGTGTTAAAGCGGCGGTAATACCGCCAACAGGCCGGCGGAAAAAACAAATGGAATCACGACCATGGCGGAAACCGCCAACATAGGCAGCCACTTTAACACTCTGACCGCCATGGCAGTAGAAACAAACATCGCAGCAGTAACCGCCAACAGACAGGCGGAGGACAAAGTACCGCCCACCCTATTATGAGAGGCCTACCCGCCACTTTTTCCGGGGTGGAACCAACGCTATCAAAAGCTCGGCGGAAACGGTACACAGAAGGGAAACCACTCACCTCTCGACACCCAACGAGGAACCAGGACACCATGGAGCCCGATCTACAGGTCCTGCCAATGCTGGACTTCCTCCTGCTCTATCAGGAGCAGGACAGACACCGTTGATGACCACGGTGAGTACTGCACCTACAACACAGGGGAGGGGGAAGCGAAAAGAGAGTAACAAACACATGCAACACGCAATACCTCCACCCCCACCCTCACCCACAACACCATACACACAAATACATTCAGCAACATTACATATACACCCCCCACCCCCTGGAAGAATGCAAGGACAAAATTAAATGATGGTAACAATTGTAATCATGAAAAATCTGATAGTGAAATTTCAAAATTCAGTATATACAAATATGTACACCAACTACACAAGTCCGGATAGTGTACCAATCATTGTCCGTGGACCAGTGGTCCCAAAATGCATGGGCGAAGCCCACACAAGATACCTGGCTCGAAACGGAGAGAACACTGCAGGGGCATCAGATTGAAAATAAACAGGCACCTCAGGGGGAAGGGAAGGGGAGGGGGGCACCTCAGCCTAATGAATGCACAATGCCACTGCTGCACGAGGGGGCTCCATGCCCATTGCTGTATCCTGGGGAGTGCAAAGCCACAGTCTCTCAAGTCTTTCCAGTAGATGGTTTGCCAACTGCTTTATCCTGGGGAGTGCAAAGCCACAGTCTCTCAAGTCTTTCCAGTGGGTGGTTTGCCCACTGCTTTATCCTGGGGAGTGCAAAGCCACAGTCTCTCAAGTCTTTCCAGTGGGTGGTTTGCCCACTGCTGTATCCTGGGAAGTGCAAAGCCACAGTCTCTCAAGTCTTTCCAGTGGGTGGTTTGCCCACTGCTGTATCCTGGGGAGTGCAAAGCCACAGTCTCACAAGTCTTTCCAGTGGGTGGTTTGCACAGAGTGCTTCATCCTTCCAAGGACTGAGGTAGCGGATGTGATTCTCCACTGGTTCTGGAGGGGGCATTGTGCCCAGAGTGCTTCATCCTGCCAAGGACTGAGGTAGTGGATGCCTTTCTCCACTGGTTCTGGAGGGGGCATTGTGCCAGGAGTGCTTCATCCTGCCAAGGACTGAGGTAGTGGATGTGATTGTCCACTGGTTCTGGAGGGGGCATTGTGCCCAGACTGCTTCATCCTGCCAAGGACTGAGGTAGTGGATGTGATTCTCCACTGGTTCTGGAGGGGCCATTGTGCCCAGAGTGCTCCACATGCAGTGTGGCCGGTCCCATTCCCTCACCTGGGTGTGTGTGCCACGAGATTGCCTAGGAACAGGTAGCATGATACGCCATGGAGCCAGAGACATACCCCACACTGCTGCGGCTTCGCCTCCCACCTGCAGGTGCAAACAGTGATGGAACTCATGCCTCATGGAAGCTGGGCAGGGTCCAGGAAGTCTCCTCCAGCCTCGGACGACTCACCACTGGGGATGGTAGCCATGTCAGCGGTGGTGCCACTGTCCGAGCACGTCGCGGGGCTGGTGGCGGTGCTTGCAGCGGTGTCTGTGGCGGCGGTGCTAGCAGTAGTGCATGTGTCAGCACCTGTTGAGGGACACAGCAGGACGTCTCCTGCAGCCTCGGACGGCTGCCCAATGGGGAAGATGCTGGGGACTGCTGTTGAGGCTGCAGACGTGCAGGTGGTGGTGCTTTTGGCGGTGCAGGTGGTGGGACAGGTTGCGGTGTTCGCCGCCGTATAGGTTGGTGTAGTTGTGGACAGAAGGGGTGACACTGGTCCCTCAGTCGGTGCCACCGTGCCCTGTCCTGACCTGCTCTTCTGCTTTTGTCCCTTCCCCACCTTTGATGGTGCGCAGGTGTCTTGCCACTGTCCCCTTTTGTTTTGCCGGAGCCCTTGGTGGCTGGTAGGGGCGGCTTCTCCTTCCAGGATGTGGGCACCTTCTTCACCTTTGCAGGTGGCGGAATGTCCTTGCCCTCGTTACGTGGCACACTGGCAGCCCTGATGGGTGGCACACTCGATGACCCTGCAGTTGCAGGCACCACTGTGCCTGGGGATTTGGTGGCTGAGGTGCTGGGATGGGACCTGGTAAGCCTGGCCCTAGGGGAAGGACGGGGTTAGGTGAAGGGAAGAGGTCAAAGTTTGCCAGGAAACGTTTTTTAGACACACCGGGTCGGGAAGATGGAGGGGGTTTGGAAGTGGAGGAAGTGGTAGTGGTTGTAGGAGGTGTACGTTTGCTGAATTTGGGTGAAAGTGCATGGGCCGGAGGCTGTTGTGAGGTGGATGGCTGTTTGGTGGGTGTGTGCCTGCGTTTGTGTACTTTGGGAGGAGGGCTCACAGACACACTTGGAGAGGATACTGGGGATGTTTGCATGGTAGTGGGGGTGGTGATTGCACGTGAGGGGTGTGTGGTGATGGGCGTGCTGGTGATGGAGGTAGGGGCTGAGGATGTAGTGCATGCAGGTGTGAGTGGAGACGAGACAGGGAGGGAGGTGGTGGAGGAGGGGGACACAGTGGAGGCATTGGATGTTGCTGTGTCTACATGGGTATGGTGCTTGTGTGAGTGCTTGTGGGATGTGTGGTGCTTATGTTTGCCATGTCCACTCTTGTGTGTTGATGAGTGTGCATGCTGGTCTGATGGTGTGCTTGGGATAGGTTGAGGTACAGGGGATTGGGTCTGGGTGGAGGAAGTTGGAGGGGGGAGGCTGGACACAGGGACAATGGCTGCCATCAGTGCTGAGGGCAGAGCCTGAAATGCTCTCTGTTGGGCCGCCTGCTCAGAATTAATGTCCTACAGGTATGCATTTGTTTGTTGCAAATGCCTCTCAACACCCTGGATGGCATTCAAAATGGTAGATTGCCCAACAGTGAGGGATCTCAGGAGGTCAATAACCTCCTCACTGAGGGCAGTAGGGCTGACTGGGGCAGGGCCTGAGGTGCCTGGGACGAAGGAGATGCCCACCCTCCTGGGTAAGCGGGCACAGGACACACGCTGAGGGGCTGCTGGGAGGGCGGTGCTGGTAGGGGGGGTGGTGGCTGTACCTGTTGATGCGGTGGGCACAGAGGTGCCCGCCACCGGAAGGGAGCTCTCATCAGAGGAGGAGTCGCTGTCACTGGTGTATGCTCCTGTCCCCGTCGTGGAGCTCCCCTTGCCCTCCATCCCACAGGTGGCTTTAGACTCCATACATTCACCCTCCAGGGCCAAGTGGGTTGCAGCTCCCTCCTGCTCCGGTGCCACTGCTCCTCCACCAGATGATGCTATTGCACACAATAACAGGGAGACAAAACAAAAAGAGGGGGAAAGACAGAAGAAAAACATGTTCAGTGCCTGCAACACCACTACTTTTTGGCAGAAACAACACACAGGGAGCAGTCCCCTGCACTAAGCCATGCACTAACAGTTCCTAGCAAATTCACATGCCCATGAGGTACGAGGCCTAAGCCCAATTGCTGCACACCTGGAAGTCACAGGAGCCTGACTAGGTGTAGATGGCTATTACCACTAGTGGGGTTGGGGTGCCACAGAGCCTGCCTAACAAGGGATCTTGCCTACCAAGTTCGCCCTGGCATAGGGGAACCTACAGCCCACCTCCCCCAACCAGACACCTCGTAATGCACGCAGAGTCAGCCCTTGTGGCTGCTGTGATGCCCTCAAGCGCTCATCCAACTCCGGATAGGCTACCGCCAGGATCCGGTACATCAGGGGGGTCATGGTGCGATGGGCACCCCTTCCACGTTGGGAGGTCATCCCCAGCTGGGCCTCCGCCGTCTTCCTGTTCCAGCAGCGCAGGTACTCCCATCTTTTACGGCAGTGGGTGCTCCGTCTATGGTAGACCCGCAGGGTCCGGACGTCCTTGGCGATGGCACGCCAAATACCCTTCTTCTGGTGGGCGCTGACCTAGAGGAAAGATACAGGAGGAAAGGAAATTACTCACCCGTTCGGACCATCATATTCATTGCCCACCAGTTTCCACCCATGCCCTGACACACATACACTCACCATCCTCACATGCAGGCCTCAGCCCACCCCCACATGTATCTTCCATCCACACCACTCAAAACAGGCATTGCCCACACAGCATGCTCACAGTGTACTCACCTGTTTGTCTGGAGGACCGTACAGTTGCGTGTAATGGGGGAGGACCCCATCCACAAGTTCCTCCAACTCCTCCGAAGTGAAGGCAGGGGCCCTTTCCCCAGACACTGTAGCCATCGTCGCTTCCAGACACAGGTCACAGCAGCACTTGCAGTGTAGGTCCTCTCCTGTTGAAGGTCAGGTATCAAGTGAGGGAACAGTCCGCAGCGGTGCGTACCGTCACCGCCGGCGTACATCGTCATTGGCTCCTGGGACACATAGGGCCCAATGTTAACCAATGTTGAATTGCGCCGTGATCTTCAACCGCCCACGGCAATGGTGTATAACGCCAGCGCAGTTACCTCATTTCCCCTTGTCCCACCTTACAGGTCAGGCAGCCGCCATTTCAGGGGGCCACATGGGATGGATAAAAACTGTGTCACACCTATCTAGGCCGGGAATACAGACAGATACCGGCACATTGCGATTTACCAACGTTTCAGCAAATAACACATTGTGATACCTCAGGGTTGGATGACCCTCTGCTCGCTGTTCTCCTCCATAGGGCACGTCTGCTGGGACAGGTCATGAGATGGCGGCATCCTCCTCTGTACAGACCCATGGTGGACCTGTCGACAATGGAAGAGAGACACATCATAATCACATACAGACTTGATCGTGCAACAATCATGGAACTGTGTGCCCAGTTGGAGCCAGACCTGATTTCAGCTATCCCCCATCCCACAGGAATTCCCCCTCTAGTGCAGGTTCTGTCTGTACTCCATTTGCTGGCCAGTGTGTCTTTTCAAACAACAGTGGCCATGGTATCAGGGATGTCCCAGCCAATGTTCTCTAACGTGTTGTCCAGAGTGTTATCTGCCCTGCTGAAATACATGCGCAGCTACATCGTTTTCCCTCAATTCGAGGATTTGCCCACAGGGAAAGGTGACATCTATGCCCTGGGACATATCCCCAACATCATTGGAGCCATTGATGGTACACATGTGGCATTTGTACCCACCGCAGGAATGAACAGGTGTACAGAAACCGGAAAAGCTACCATTCGATGAATGTGCAGATGGTGTGTTTGGAAGACCAGTACATCTCCCATGTGAATGGCAAGTATCCTGGCTCAGTGCATGACGCATACATTTTGAGGAATAGCAGCATCCCTTATGTGATGGGGCAACTCCTGAGGCACAGTGTGTGGCTAATAGGTGAGGCCAAGGGCCCAACACAGTTGACATAGGTGTCTGGGTATGGGGTTGTCCCTAAGGGTTAGTGTGTGTCTAACAGTTGTCCCTCGACATTTGCAGGTGACTCTGGTTACCCCAACCTGGCATGGCTACTGACCCCAGTGAGGAATCCCAGGACAAGGGCAGAGGAACGCTACAATGAGGCACATGGGCATACTAGGAGGATTATACAATGCACCTTCGGCCTCCTGAAGGCCAGTTTCCGGTGCATCCATCTGACAGGTGACTCCCTATACTACTCACCGAAGAAGGTGTGGCAGATAATCGTGGCCTGCTGTGTGCTGCACAACTTGGCTTTGCGACGCCAGGTGCCTTTTCTGCAGGAGGATGGGCCAGATGCTGGTCTTGTGGCAGCTGTGGAGCCTGTGGACAGTGAAGGAGAGGAGGCAGAAGAAGAAGATGTCAACAACCAAAACAACATCATCATGCAATACTTCCAGTGAGACACAGGTAAGAAGATGTAACTGGTTCCCACATCTCATACTATTGTTGGAGCTAGCATAATTCTGTCATTTTCACTCAGTGTATGGACCCTGACTTGTTACTTTGCCTTTCCATTTCACAGATTAGGGTCCCACTTTGTGCCCTCTGCTATGTTTACTGCTGGCCTACAGTTCTGTTATATTGGTATGTGAACAAGTACATTGACATTGCTATATTCCAGAGGTTTTGACATTACAAATTTGTGAAAGCACAGACAGACTCCAGATTGTTTTGTGATTGAAGTGTGTTTATTTCTGTGCAAATAAGTGGAGGGGTGTGTGAAATGGGCTGGGGTGATGGTGGAGGAATGTCCATGGCAGAGTCCAGTCTATTTGTTTCACAGGTGCATTGTCCAGTGGGGCATAGGAAGTGGAGCAATGGCAGTTTAAGGTGGACAGGGTGACAAAGTGGGACAGAAGGGTGACATTCAGGGGGATCTTATTTCCTGGGGGGGGTCTTGGCAATGTTCTCTGTCTTGTTCCTGGATCTCAGGGACCATTCGCAGGGTGGTTCTCCATCTGCAGGGGGTGGGGTGCTGGTGGCCTTTTGTTTCTGTTGCAGTGCCTCCTGTCCACTAGCGCCGGCGGAGGTGGAGGGCTGTTCATCGTCCAGGCTAGTGTCAGGGGCCCGTTGGTGTGCCAGTGAGTCCCTCCTGGTGTTGAGAAGGTCTGCCAGCACGCCTGCAATGGCGACCAGGGTGGTGTTGATGGACTTCAAGTCCTCCCTGATCCCCAGGTAGTGTTCTTTCTGCAGCCGCTGGGTCTCCTGAAACTTGGCCAGTACCGTGCCCATGGTCTCCTGGGAATTGTGGTAAGCTCCCATGATGTTGGAGAGTGCCTCGTGGAGAGTGGGTTCCCTGGGCCTATCCTCCCCTTGTCAAACAGCAGTCCTCCCAGCTTCCCTGTTATCCTGTGCCTCTGTCCCCTGAACCGTGTGCTCACTGCCACTGCCCCCAGGTCCCTGATTGTCCTGTGTTAGTGGAGTTGCCTGGGTTCCGTGTAGTGGTGGACACACTGCTGATTGATGTGTCCTGGGCACAGAGGGATGGGCCCGCTGGGTGGATGCTGTGGCGGTGTTTCCTGAGGGGGGAGGTTCAGTGGTGGCTTGTGACAGTGGCAGGGGAACCCGAGGTCCCTGATGGGCCGGGCTGGTCATCTTGATCCAGGCGTGCAGAGCTGCTGTCGTTACTGTGGGCCTCTTCTGTGAGGGTAGTGGATATGTCTGGCACCTCCTGTCCGGTGACGTTGGGTAGAGGTTCTGTTGGGGTGTAAACGCATAGTTATTGTATCTGTGTGTGCCATCTTGTGCAATGGGTGAGTTAACCTCTACTCCTGTGCTTGCATTATTGGCTTGGCCCTTGTGTGATTGGTGATTTTGGGGCATGAGTGAGTCTCTCTACTGGACATGCTTTGGTGATGGGTGTCCATGCATTGGTGTTACATGCAGGGCTTGATTTTGGTTTGTGTGGGTTGTGTTAGTGGGGTATCTGTGGGTTTTTGGGGTGATGGGTGTGAGGGTGAGGGTGGGAGTATGTGATGGCATGCAGGTGGGGTGGGGGGATAAAGCAGTAAAGATTTGCCTTACCAGGGTCCAGTCCTCCTGCTACTCCTGCGAGGCCCTCAGGATGCATTATTGCCAAGACTTGCTCCTCCCATGTTGTTAGTTGTGGGGGAGGAGGTGCCATCTTGTGCAATGGGTGAGTTAACCTCTACTCCTGTGCTTGCATTATTGGCTTGGCCCTTGTGTGATTGGTGATTTTGGGGCATGAGCGAGTCTCTCTACTGGACATGCTTTGGTGATGGGTGTCGATTTATTGGTGTTACATGCAGGGCTTGATTTTGGTTTGTGTGGGTTGTGTTAGTGGGGTATCTGTGGGTTTTTGGGGTGATGGGTGTGAGGGTGGGAGTATGTGATGGCATGCAGGTGGGGTGGGGGGGATAAAGCAGTAAAGATTTGCCTTACCAGAGTCCAGTCCTCCTGCTACTCCTGCGAGACCCTCAGCATGCATTATTGCCAAGACGTGCTCCTCCCATGTTGTTAGTTGTGGGGGAGGAGGTGGGGGCCCGCCGCCAGTCCTCTGAACTGCAATGTGGTGTCTTGAGACCACGGAACGCACCTTCCCCCGTAGGTCGTTCCACCTCTTCCCGATGTCATCCCGTGTTCTTGGATGCTGTTCCACTGCGTTAACCCTGTCAACAATTCTGTGCCATAGCTCCATCTTCCTTGCAATGGACGTCTGCTGCACCTGTGATCCGAATAGCTGTGGCTCTACCCGGACGATTTTCTCCACCATGACCCCGAGCTCCTCCTCAGAGGGCCTGGCGTGTCTTTGAGGTGCCATGATGTGGTGTGGGTGATGTGTGAGGTGGTGTCTGTTGTGATGTGTGAGGGGATGTGTTGGTGTGTGTTCTTTGAGGTGCGTGGATGTTGCATGAGTGATGGTGTTGTGTGTCTGTGGATGCTGGTGTTGTGTTAGGTTGTCTCTCTCTCTGGCCTTCTTTTTGACTTTTGGTTGTAAGGGTTTGTGGGTGATGTGGATGTGTGTTTTATATTGGATTGGGAGTGTGGGTCCGGTGTGTGTATGTGCATCAGGTGTGTGTATTTTGAATTGTCCAATGTGGTTGTGTTTTGTAAATGTGTGTGTATTTTGAGCGCAGCAGTGTGTACCGCCAATGAAATACCGCGATTGAAAGACCGCGTTGATTCATGGGTCGTGATAGTGTGGGCGTATTCCTGTTGGCATGACGGTGTAGGTTTTGGTATCGCCAGTTTATCACTGACCTTTGTTGTGGCGGACTTGTGTGGGTGTCTGTATTGTGGCGGATTCCGAGCTGTGAGTCGTAATACCTGTAGCGGAATTCCGCTGCCGCAACGGTATGTTGGCGGTCTTCTGCACGGCGGAAAGTGGGATTTATCGCCAGGGTTTTAATGAGAGTCAATGTGTCTAATGCTGCAGAATGTCACCCCTTGCATAGCCTCTTTTCTCAGCAGCATTTGACTCACCTTGTTAAACATATTGTATCATTTCACATGTTTAAGTGAGCATGAACCAAGAGGATAAGATGCTAAGCAGCATTCTTAATGAGTTGCAAGTGTTCAATGAAGTAGGCCAGGAGTGTAAAGTACTGACAAACATAGTAATTCTAGCAGGAGAGCAACCACTTGTACCACTGCTTGGCGGTAGGACAAGAGTGGCGGAACTGATTTGTGCAGAATGCAAAACAACAAAAATCCCTTAGCAGAGAGCTTCTTGACCTAAATATTAATGGATGGAGAATGATTAAGTTGCAAGCAGAACAGGAAGGGTTTGATTTCTAGGGCACTGAGCCGCGAAGCTGATGACTAGATCAACAGTGGGCTACCAAACAAAAGGACTCTTGATTTATATCTATTAAGCTGAGGTGAGTTGAAGCTCAACAAGAAGCAAAAGCAGGCAGGAGGTCTAGAACCTGGTTATTGACAATTATGCCTTGTAACCCACTCAAGTATTATACGTATTAAACAAATAATTTATAAACTACTGTCTCTGTATTCTATTTTCAATATTTTTTTGTTTACAGTATTTACTATAAAATCTCTATGAATTTCGGCCTGTCGTGGCCCTTCTGTGGAGAAAACAAATAACAGTATTGTTCCGATAATTTCATATCTGAAATAAAAAAACTAAAACTAAAAGTCTATTCACTCTTTAGTGAAAATGTTTCAATGGACAATTATCAGTAAAAATACTAATAGACTACGGCCCTCATTACAACATTGGCGGTAAAAGCTTCTTACCGCCGTGCAGAAGACCGCCAACACACCGCTGCGGCAGCGGAATTCCGCCACAGTCATTATGACCCACTGCTCGGAATCCGCCAAAATTCAGACATCCACACAAGTCCGCCACACCAAAGGTCAGTGATAAACTGGCGAAAACAAAACCTCCACCGTCATGCCAATAGAAATACGCCCACACTATCACGACACACGAATCCACGCGGCGGTCTTTCAACCGTGGTATTCCATTGGCGGTACACACCGCTGCGCTCAAAATACACACACACCTACAAAACACTACCACATTGGACAAATCGAAATACACACACCTAATACACATACACACACCACTCCCACACACCCATTACGATATAAAACACACACCCACATCACCCACAAACCCCTACGACAAAACTTACCGAGAGAAGGCCAGAGAGAGACACTACAAACTACTACCAAGCATCCACAGTCACACAATACCATCACCCACATAACTTCCACGCACCTCACACAACACACCACTAAATATCACCCCACTTATCACTACACACACCACCCTACACATCACCCACACCACCCCATGGCACGGCAAAGACACTCCAGGTTCTCTGAGGAGGAGCTCAGTGTCATGGTGGAGGAAATCGTCCGGGTAGAGCCACAGCTATTCGGATCACAGGTGCAGCACACCTCCATAGCTAGGAAGATGGAGCTATGGCGCAGAATAGTAGACAGGGTCAACGCAGTGGGACAGCACCCAAGAAATAAGGATGACTGTAAGGAAATGCCTCCTTGGCATGGTTACCCCCTGACTTTTTGCCTTAGCTGATGCTAAGTTTTGATTTGAAAGTGTGCTGAGGCCTGCTAACCAGGCCCCAGCACCAGTGTTCTTTCCCTAACCTGTACTTTTGTTTCCACAATTGGCACACCCTGGCATACAGGTAAGTCCCTTGTAACTGGTACCCCTGGTACCAAGGGCCCTGATGCCAGGGAAGGTCTCTAAGGGCTGCAGCATATCTTATGCCACCCTGGGGACCCCTCACTCAGCACAGACACACTGCTTGCCAGCTTGTGTGTGCTTTTGGGGATAAAAAGACTAAGTCGACATGGCACTCCCCTCAGGGTGCCATGCCAACCTCACCCTGCCTATGCAGTATAGATAAGTCGCCCCTCTAGCAGGCCTTACAGCCCTAAGTCAGGGTGCACTATACCATAGGTGAGGGCATAAGTGCATGAGCACTATGCCCCTACAGTGTCTAAGCAAAACCTTAGACATTGTAAGTGCAGGGTAGCCATAAGAGTATATGGTCTGGGAGTCTGTCATGCACAAACTCCACAGCACCATAATGGCTACACTGAAAACTGTGACGTTTGGTATCAAACTTCTCAGCACAATAAATGCACACTGATGCCAGTGTACATTTTATTGTAACATACACCCCAGAGGGCACCTTAGAGGTGCCCCCTGAAACCTTAACCGACTATCCGTGTAGGCTGACTATTTTTAGCAGCCTGCCATACACCAGGCATGTTGCTGGCCACATGGAGAGAGTGCCTTTGTCACTCTGTGGCTAGTAACAAAGCCTGTACTGGGTGGAGGTGCTTCACACCTCCCCCTGCAGGAACTTTAACACCTCAAAGGCTCACCCCCTTTGTTACAGCACCCCAGGGCACTCCAGCTAGTGGAAGAGAAGAGGCCCACAGTGATGACAGCAGCTCTGTCCAACTGGATCTAGATGACCAGCCCGGCCCATCGGGGACCTCTGGACAGTCGGTTCCCCTGACACAGTCATAGGCCACCACAGAGCTTCCCCCCTCTGGAAACACCAACACAGCACCCACCCAGCGGGCCCATACCTCTGTTCCCAGGATACGTCAATAAGCAGTGTGTCCACCACTACAGGGAACCCAGGCTAAGCCACCACCCCATCAACAACAGGGACCTGGGGACAGTGGCAGTGGGCACACGGTCCAGGAGACGGAGGCCCCGGAACACAAGGGAACTGGGAGGGCTGCTGTGCAACAGGGGGAGGACAGGCCAAGGGAACCCACTCTCCACGAGGCCCTCTCCAACATCATGGGAGCCTACCACCATTCCCAGGAGACAATGGCAACGGTACTGGCCAAGTTCCAGGAGACCCAGCGCCTGCAGGAGGAACAGTATTTGGGCTTCAGGGAGGAACTCAGATCCATCAATTCCACCCTGGGCACCATCGTAGGGGTGCTGAAGGAAGTCCTCAACACCGGGAGGGACACTGTGGCACAACAAGGGGCCCCTGACACTAGGCTGGACGATGAACTGTCCACCACCTCCGCGGGCGCTAGTGGACAGGAGGCACCGCCACAGGACCACCACACCAGCACCCCACCCCCTGCAGAGGGTGAACCACCCCGCAAACGGTCCCTGAGATCCAGGACGAAGACAGAGAACGATGTCAAGACTCTCGCCAAGAAATGAGACCACCCTGAATGTCATCCTTCTGTCCCACTTTATCACCCTGTCCATCCTCAAACTGCCCCAGCTCCACTTCCTATGCCCATTTGGGCAATGCACCTGTGAGACTAATAGACTGGACTCTGCCATGGACATTCCTCTATCATCACCCCTCACCATTTTACAACCCCCTCCACTTTTGAGCACTTAAATAAACACCCTTGAAGCACAAAACAATCTGGAGTCAGTCTGTGATTTCGAAATAGTGTATTAGCAATTACAGTGTCAAAATGCACTTTCAAATGTAATGTCAACATGCCTATGTCACACAGCTCTATCCATGAGGAAACAAAGCAGATGTCACACAGAGGGACCCACATCTGTGAAATCGTAAGGGAAAGTGACAACTCAATGACCATACACTGGGTGAAAACGACAGACAGTTGAGAGGTAGTAGTGTTAAAGTACATGTAGTAGGCAGGTTTGTATTCTTACCTGTGTCTCACTGGAAGTATTGCAGGATCACCGAGTTCCTGTTGTCGATGGCCGCTTCTTCTGCTTCCTCGTCTTCACTGTCCACAGGCTCCGCAGCTGCCACAACACCGCCATCTGGACCATCCTCCTGCAGAAAAGGCACCTGTTGTTGCAAAGCTAAGTTGTGAAGATCTGGCACACCTTCTTTGGTGAGTAGAATCGGGATCCACCTGTCATATGGAGGCACCTGAACCTGGCCTTCAGGAGGCCGAAGGTCTGCTCTATAATCTGCTGATTTCGCCCATGGGCCTCATTGTAGCGTTCCTCTGCCCTTGTCCTGGGATTCCTCACTGGGGTCAGTAGCCATGACAGGTTGGGGTAACCAGAGTCACCTGCAAATGGCGAGGGCAACTATTAGACACACACTAACCTGTAGGGATATCCCGAGACAACAAGGCCCACTGATTTGCTTCCAGGTGCTCACCTAATAGCCACACACAGGCCCATATTTATACTTTCTGACGCAAAGCTGCACCGGCGCAGCTTTGCTTAAAAAAAATTACCGCCGGCTAACGCCATTTCGATGCGCCGTGCGGGCGTCAAATTTATACTTTGACGCACGGCGGCGCAACCAACAGGTGGGAGTCATTATTTCGTGACGCACACAGCGGCGTCAAGTCGTAAAGGAAACCAAGGTTAACGCAACGCAAATGACTGTGGGTCGATTTACGACAGCGCAACCCGGAAAGCGCAGTTTGTTTTGACGCAATAGCGTCAAATTTACCTGCGAACACTGCCCTTTCAGCAGAGGAGAGCCAAAATGGATCCCAGATGCCACAACAGACCCCAGGAAGATGACAGCAGACCAGGAACCAGCCAGGATGATCCATACAGGAACCAAGACATATATAGAAAAAAAAGAAAGTGTTGCTTCAGTGCAGAGGAGCAGGAAATCCTGGTGAAAGAGGTGACGGAACACCAGCACCAACTGTTCATCACCTCTAAGTTGCCAATCAGCAGGAGAGAGGCCATATGGCAACAAATTGTGGACAAGATCAACAGTGTGGCTGAAGAACCCAGAACAGTCACTGAGTGTAAGAAACGCTGGCATGACTGCAAACGTAGGACAAAGGAAAAAATGGCCAGGAAGGCAGCACTGCAGATTGGAGGTGGGAGACCAGCACACCAGGAGGCCCTGGACCACATGGAGGAGATGGTCGCAGCCGTCATCCCTGAGGAGATCGTCACAGGGATTCAAGGACAGGACAGCACAGACTACCACGAGACAACGCACATGTAGGGTAAGTCGCATGGGGAATTATAATGCAATAATGATAACTTCAACCGGGGTGGGGAATACCTACTACACAATGCATGTAAGTCAGCACATATATGAAGTGGCATGGGTAAAGGGGCACGGCAGGGGGGCATGCCCAGCATAGACAGAAGCTGGGGCACGACAAAACACAGCACCAACAACAGTCCCATGGAGTCATCCTGTCATGACAACAATGGAGCTAAGGGAAAGCTGCGACAGGTGGGAAGGCCACCACGTCAAACTTACATCCAGGCACTCGTCAGTCAAAATGTATCCTACATCAACTAGGTCCCTATCAGTAATCCAGTAGCCAAAACAACAACTGCAATGTAACTGCAACAACAGTTGACACTAACACCTCTGATCTCTGTGCAGCTATAGTAGCTAATGGCAGGAACCTCCCCATGGAACATACTACCAAAATTAGGGGGTGAGGATGACATCTGCAACTATTTCCAGAAATAAGACAAAGGCACCAGTACACTCATATGCCAATGCCCATAGTTGACACATACATCAGCCAAAGTAAACAGCAATAGGAGCCACACAGCACTAAGGACACACACATGCTGCACACGTCAGGGTCCCTCACATGCCTGGCTAACAAGGCAACATCACTAATGTCATACTGCTCAGACAACAACATTGAGGAGGGGACACATGCAACTGGTCACTGAAACACACCTGCACAGTCTGAGAACCAAATAGGACATTGATACGATAAACAGGGCAATCCAATTAAACACACATTACCCAACATCAGCTGGAAACATCAACAATGTCTACATCCATATCACATCGTAACATTGCCATGCATAGGATATGCCACATAACAATTACAATTAGGTCAATGTGAATAAAAAGATTTTGGGGCAGGTCATAAGAGGCAAGTGTGCTGCCAGGGCAATCACAACACCCACAGCCAGTGAAAGTGTAGTGTGGTTACTTTTACGTATCCTTTGCGCATTAGCTTCAGGCTTTAGGCCTTTAGGCCTTTGTGCACTTTGCCCTGAATTTATTTCATTCATTTGCTGACAGCTTAGAGCCTCTGTGCACTTTGCTCTAAATGCTTTTTATTAGGCTTCGTACTGTTATTTTTCAAATAGCCAGTTCTACGGTATTGTTTTTTATTCATATCACACTGTTTTGCCTACTTCAGCACTGGAGTTCTCCATAACATATTCACTCTGTGCTTCAGTCAAGGATACAGTCTGGTACATTGCCGATAGACGTGGTAGGAGTTTAGATTTGGCATTCCTGCTTAGGGACATTTTGTGATCACGGTGACATGTTAGTTATAAAATCACTTCCTTGTCCCAATACACGCAAGAGGGAGATTCCGACCAGAGAACCACAACTAGACGCTGACTGCCTCGTTGCAGATGCTGAACCAGATCACAGGCCTTTGCTCAGGTATGAGGGCTGATGTCTCCCCAGTGATTCGGAAAGGCAAGCTAGAAGCTTAACATGCTGTGCTCTAAATAGAACAAGCAGAGGGAGGGTAGAAACTGTTAGGCACTATGATAGCTTTGTTCTTATGTTTCACTCTCCTGGTGACTATTTCAATCCTACTGTGTTGTATTGTTCAGGTTATTGCGGCTCACGCCTTATTATCTAAAATACAGTCGTTTTATGAAAACATCATATACAACTTATACTGTCTTTGTCATTTGTATATGAGATCATATTGTAAATGAGAGAGTTGGTTTGGATCTGAGTGACCACGACTTCCCTGAGAAGTTCCAAAGATGTCATGTGCTCGGCTGCCTAATCATTTATTCCCCGTGGGAGAAATGAGGCACTGCTAGTTAGCCGGAGCAAAAACCGGATTTAGGGTGACAGAGTTCTTTACAAGTGGGTCAGACTCAGTCCCCCACACCGTTATCGATCCTGCTGTCTAGAAATCCAGTAGTCTCATTTAGGATAATGAGAGCCCACGCGACAAAAGGTCTCACCATAAGAATAGATATACACGGAGGGACGAGTAGGACAAAAAGATGGCTATTCCCTAATTGGTACAAAGCAACACCTGGAGGCGATTAGGCAGACAAGTCTAATAACTCTATATCATACATGTGACACACAGGTGGGCCATAGGCCTATAACAATGCCCATATGAAGGACAGCAGATACCAATACCAAACCAGAGCACAAAGTAAATTCATCAAAAGGCTTGCATGTTATGGCACAATTATCACAACACAGACACAATAATTGTACCCTGTTTCATTGCAAAGGAACATGGATCTCCTGCCGATATGCCTGTCCCTGATTTCCCTGAAGACATGGATGACGAGCCCATAAACATTTCCCAGGAGACCATCCAAAAGGTCCTTGAAAGCCTCCAGACCCCACCTTCAGTCACAAGGAGGAGCACAGAACAAGCAGCCATCACAGAAGTCCCACCCACCACCCCAATTGTAAGACCTGCCAGCTCCAACACAGCTGAGGACTCTGACAACACTGGCACCAGCTTTGAAAGAACTGTAGTTGGTGTACAGCGGGAGCTGGCCAAGGAGGTGCGGGTGGGGATGCAAAATATGGCAGCCAGCCTTGAGGGGGTGCGTTCGTGCATGACGTCATTTGCAGATCAGGCAGCTGCTATGCAAGCCCTAACATCTCTCTTGCAGGAACTTGCCAAAACACAGAAGGAAATCAGCACAGCTGTAATACAGTTGACACAACACCTACAACTGCAAGCCAGTCAACGCGTGCACGAATGCAACATTGAACCCCTCAGGGCCGACCTGGCTGCCTACCATCGTGATGTGGCTGCTATTCTCAAAAACCAGCAGGCCCTCCTTGCAGCAGTACTGCCCTTAAGAACTTCACAGGGAGCAGCCCCCGGGATGCCTGACTCCACGTCTTTTAACACTGAGGTGTGTGTTGCCCCTTCACAACCAACAACAACAAGGACAAAGCAGGCAACACACACATCAGAAGAAGAAGACATGGAACAGATCACATTCTCACAGAAGAGTACCCGGAAGCACTAGTCCCTGCACCATGGCCTACTTTGACCAAGGTCCTACGTTTTGTCAAATGACAGTCTCACTACAACTACACTCAATGACTGTTCTGCTAACCACTGTATGACTTGTCACCATTGCCAGTGAATGTCTCTCTCCTACTATTCGCCAAATCCTGTCCCTCTGCACTGTCTGTGACATCACCCCAGTATGTCAGGAGCATCATCCACACCCCTTCTGTAGGATCACCATGTAAGAATGCACCAGAACGGACTCAGCAAACATGGACAATGGACATTTTGCACTACAGCACCTATCAATAAATAGCCCTTGCACACCTAATATGTCTCTGTGTTATTTGACACATCAACTGTGCAGTAGATAACTCTAAAGTGCCTGTGTGACAACCATGTAGCTTGTCAATTCAACTGTCCTGACATCATGTAGTCTGATACATCTGTGCAGTGGCCAGGATTGCATCATAGCCTTACCATCCTGAGAAGAATAACTGATGAAGGGACAAACCACACACAATCATGCTGTGTTGGACAGAATAATGCTCCATCTATAGCAATTCAAGTCAACTAATGGTGGCTGATAAATGTAGGCACCATGCAATACTAAAAAATGAAATTATGCAGCATAATCTAAGCAAACACAAATAAACACGGCATCAATCACCCTTTCTGAGTATACTTCCATAAAGGGAAGTCATGCTGAATTATTACACACATGATCTATGTCAGCAATGAAGGCAACAAGACAAGAGTGTTAACAACACCTCATCTACAAAGATCTCCCTAACATCACACTGCAGTCCGACCTAATAAATTACCCACAATACCAAGGGCCTCATTCCGACCCTGGCGGTCATGGACCGCCAGGGCCGGGGACGGAGGAAGCACCGCCAACAGGCTGGCAGTGCTTCTGGGGCAATTCTGACCGCGGCGGTAAAGCCGCGGTCAGAAAAGGGGAACCAGCGGTTTCCTGCCGGTTTTCCCCTGCCCCAGGGAATCCTCCACGGCGGCGCTGCAAGCAGCGCCGCCATGGGGATTCCGACCCCCTTCCCGCCAGCCTGTTCCTGGCGGTTTACATCGCCAGGAACAGGCTTGCGGGAATGGGTTTTGTGGGGCCCCTGGGGGCCCCTGCAGTGCCCATGCCGCTGGCATGGGCACTGCAGGGGCCCCCTAACAGGGCCCCATTCAGATTGTCAGTGTCTGCAAAGCAGACACTGAAAATCGCGACGGGTGCCACTGCACCCGTCGCACACCAGCAACTCCGCCGGCTCCATTCGGAGCCGGCTTCATCGTTGCTGGGGCTTTCCCGCTAGGCGGGCGGGCGGCCTTTTGGCGGTCGCCCGCCCGCCCAGCGGGAAAGTCAGAATGACCGCTGCGGTCATTTGACCGCTGCGGTCATTTGACCGCGGTGCGGTCTTCTGGCGGTCTCCGCCCGCCGGGCAGAGCCCGCCGCCCGCCGGGGTCGGAATGACCCCCCAAGTCTGGAAGCACACTTTGTGATGTAGAATACCTACTCATCAACACAAATCCTTGGTGATCGATGTAAACTACCAATGGTGGGTCTCCCAAATGGTGGATACTTACCAAGTTAGCACAGGGGTAGCTGCCATGTTAAACCTCCATTTACTGTGGTGGGTAGCATAGGGCACAAATGTCATAGAAAAACATTCACCTACACTGATGTCAAGGCCATGATAAAGTAGCAGTTAACACATAATGCAAAGGGTTAACTATATGTTTATTCCTAATAATTCACACCAGAGGCAACTAAGGGAAAAGTCATACCTACACTAATCTAACCTGACTACTCCTAACCCACAACTGTCCCTAACTAACCTAAGCTAAACTTACTCTATAAATATAACGAATCGATCTAAACATCAACCCCCCACCCACCATTATGAGACAGGACACATGCAGGACAACACATACTAACCTACACACATACTATACTATCCTAAACAATCATATATTTTTTTGGTGTTTTAAAAAAAAATATATATATATATATTTTTTTTTAATAACAAACAGGAACCCAACATTGACACCCACCCACCCACCCAAAAAAGAAAAATAGAAAAAATAAGGACCCCACCTTCCTCCCTAACACTAACTAAGCTAACAACCTACACTAACCTAACACTAATCCCCAAAACCCAACTATCAGTACAAAAAGGAAAGAGGAGAGAGGGGAGGGGTAAATGTAAAACATGCAAAAAGTCCTAGAGGTTGGCCCTCCGTAGGGTCCGCCTGATGGACCGAACCCTTTTCTTAATATATGCCACATCCTGGCTTAGCTTGTCCACCTTTGAAAAAACTTTATCCATTTTTCGACTTAATGCCAGGAATGCCGCTGGGTCTACAGGAGGGGCTGCTGCAGTCTGTGTGCTGGCCGAGGTGGACGGTGTGGCAGCAGTTGTATGCCCACTGGACTGTCCTGCGTGTTGGAAATGGCTGGGTCCAGGTCGTGCTGACGAGGCAGGGTCAACTGTCCCCGCCGTTGCTGGGGCCACTTGGGGAGACCTGGTGGATGTGGTGGTGGTGGCTGTTGTGAGCAATGTAGGGCCACCCTGTGGTGAGGCCCACCATGCCCCGGAGGCCCGATCGGCTTGGTATTTGCAGGCCATCCTCCTGAACCCCGACTGCACCTGCAGGATGTGCCGGTATCGCATTGCACGCCGTGTCTCTCTGCGGCACTCATGTTTGCATCTGTGAAGAGATATGGCAACTATTTACCATAGGAAATGCATTGGGTGGAATAGTACAATGGGTCAATTGCACATTACTTGTACTGTATTTGTTACAGCGATTGTCACAACATAGTTCATTGAAAGTCTCAGAGGAAGTACATGTGAAGCCTGCATACAAAAGGCCATCTCACACCTAGCATATCCATGTCTCTACATGATGGGTGACATCTGCCTAAACTTCTCATCCAAATAATGGCTAATGCAGCTGACATTATGGCTGAACCTCTTCCGCATACTGACTTCACTACATATGTCACTCTATGTGAGAACTATCACAACCCTCACTCAATGCCATTTGTAAATTGTTCTTTGCAAATATTGAACTCATGTGCCATAACCGAATGTGTACACTAGGTTCTAAACAAAGTTGCAAAAGGTCACAAGTATGTGTAACATACTGGTTGCTACAGTCCTAGGTACCCTATTCCCAATCACATGGCAGTCTTTGAGGGTGGGGTGGGAAGAACAACCAACAATCCCAGATTCAATGCACACCCAGGAGTGTATAGAAAGCTCAACAAGTATTTGCCTCCACACACAACACCAATGAAGGGCTAGCAACAATTTGGAGTCAGCCAAACATTGTCCTATCCAAGGTCCACACATGTCAAAATGCACTGACTTAGGCCAACATCACATACTACCAGTGAGGCATATTTAAACACACACACAGAGGAGCAAGAACACCCATGATCATGAGTAGAATGAACACCTAGGCCATTGCACTCCAGTCCCACACACTTGTAGTTCAACTTGTGGAAGTACATGCCCCCGGAATATCCAACCTACAGTGTACTCAGTCCATCCTCAACTAGGAAGCTTCATATTTAAGACAAGCCTTTTGCAGAAGCTATCTGGGAGAATGTCAGTCTGAAATGCAGACTCAGTCCAAGCCAAGTCCCAGAGCAACTCTTACATTAACCAGTGTATTCCACATGACTCATCCCACTCCCCATAGCGGGGCCAACTGGAATGACCTACAGCCCCTAAATCTGAGAAATGGATAAGCATTGGTCTACAGAAACTGAAGTGATATTTGAAATCCCACTAATGCAACAATACCAATGAACGGGCAGCGCATCAAACCTTGAATTCTGTTGAACACACAGTAGTCCATCATGCATCACTAGCAAACAATAAAAATAGCACTCATGCCACACTCACTGTAGGTGTCGGGGTCCTCAAAATGAGCCACCTCTCCCACGGTGTACGGTGCAGGTCCACCTGTAAAGCATGGAAGGAAGAATATACTCAGACTCCGTGCACTGACAAACAATTGCAGTTACAATGACAATGTGAGAATATGACATGCGTAATGAAACACTTTGACACATGCTCATACTGCATGGAAGATTTCTTAATCGACATTTACATTGGAGGAGTCTCCTGCTACAGTTACACACTATACTACACACATGCAGTGGTCAGGACAGTCATGTGGTGTCAAAGATACACCTCCATTAGTATGCCCCAACAATATCAGGGTGCATTCATCTCATCATGTGCATCCCAGAGAGACATCCAAAAGCTGGTTACTTGAGGACTGCATGACCCCTCAAACTCAAACAGGCTATGTGGTCATTTTCAACACACACCAACCAGACACACATGTGACATATGTGTGGACAACATAGCTAACTTCAATTGACGTGAAGGCACCACTCATTTACAGCATCATAATGGTTTTACAAATTTCTATCTAGCTATGGCGTCTACATATGTAGGTATGATGTTTCAACATCCCTTTTTCACTGGCAAATATGACCTGTAGAGTTCAAATAGAGGCATTAACGTGTCGCTTGTCTGACACAAAGGCAACACTACATTACATACAGCTACAGGCATCCGGTATGTGTTGAAAACATGAGCTATCTGACTGCTAGCATTTGTCTTCCTCCACATTGTGCAACAATTACCCAGTAGGTTTCCCTAGCATTACACACAGTCAGCTACTTATCTAGCAGATTGGGTAACAATCATCACATGTCCCCAAACAGCTTTCAATTATTCACATGTAATTGAATTGTACTCACCAACATGGCCACCAATCCTGATTCCCAGGTGGTCCAGCAGATCCTGCTCCCTGGATATCAGATCAGCCCAGCGGTGCTTGAGTTGATGGTCATTCCTCATGCTACTGTAGACCCGGACCAAGTGATGGCGCACCTTCCCCCACCGGACTTTACGTGCCTCCGTGTGATACCCCTGTATCACACGGCCCCCAGCCTTCAGCATGAGTGGGAGGAAATGGCAAACAAGCCAAATAAATCCCCCCAATTCCTCCTCACCCATCCTGGAAAGCCGTGGCCTACCTGACATCTTTACAATTACAAAGGTGAAAAATGTTGAACAAAAAAGGAAAAGGGGGAAATGGGGAAAGGTAGAGTAGTGAAGGCAAATGAAAACTTAAGAAAAATAGCCCAACTAACCCCAAATTTAAACTACCCAGAATAGACTCCCACAGACAAAAAAAAGAAACACTGGATTTGACAAAAGTATACAAAACAGACTCAGACAATATTAGACAACAAGACAATGATCACAAAAGCACAATAGAGAAGGTACACTGGACACAAAAGTATTAAAACACAGGACAACACTTTTCACACAGCCACACAGTCTAGAGTAATCTGAGACTGCAAAGTGAAAGTGAAAGTACACTCACAGTACAGATTCTGTAAACAGGATATCCTATTACATCACATCCTGCATAAAATGGCCGCCGTTTTTATTTTCCCGTTATGCGTCATATTTTCACGCATACAGATTGTGCGTCATATTTTTTGACGCATAACAGTGCACATAATGCAGAGTCAAAAATAATTTCTACATTGTTCCCTTACATTTGTGTGAGGCTGAGTTTACAGTTCTACAGTTGAAATATAATTCGCTGGCAAATATGAGAATCAAATATGAAAATTAATTGTGACTCTGCATTCTGTGCACTCCTGTACGTCAAAAAATTATGACGCCCATGCTGTATGCGTGGAAATATAACGCATCATAGAAAATATGGTGGCCATGTAATGCAGCTTATTAATCTATTGTTTTTAATATGATATTTTTTGACTCTGCATTCTGTGTACTCCTGTACGTCAAAAAATTATGACGCCCATGCTGTATGCGTGGAAATATGACACATCATAGAAAATATGGTGGCCATGTAATGCAGCTTATTAATCTATTGTTTTTAATATGATATTTTTTGACTCTGCATTTTGTGCACTCCTGTACGTCAAAAAATTATGACGCCCATGCTGTATGCGTGGAAATATGTTGCATCATAGAAAATATGGTGGCCATATAATGCAGCTTATTAATCTATTATTTTTAATATGATATTTTTTGACTCTGCATTCTGTGCACTCATGTACGTCAAAAAATTATGACGCCCATGCTGTATGCGTGGAAATATGACGCATCATAGAAAATATGGTGGCCATGTAATGCAGCTTCTTAATCTATTATTTTTAATATGATATTTTTTGACTCTGCATTCTGTGCACTCCTGTACGTCAAAAAATTATTACGCCCATGCTGTATGCGTGGAAATATGACGCATCATAGAAAATATGGTGGCCATGTAATGCAGCTTATTAATCTATTGTATTTAATATGATATTTTTTGACTCTGCATTCTGTGCACTCCTGTACATCAAAAAATTATGACGCCCATGCTGTATGCATGGAAATATGACGCATCATAGAAAATATGGTGGCCATGTAATGCAGCTTATTAATCTATTGTGTTTAATATGATATTTTTTGACTCTGCATTCTGTGCACTCCTGTACGTCAAAAAATTATGACGCCCATGCTGTATGCGTGGAAATATGACGCATTTTGACAAAAATGTCTTCATTTTGTCGAATTGTGAAAGGAATTTTGTCATGACCAAACGGTGCTAAGTGATACACATTTGTGGTTAGCTATGACACATGTCCCTTAATGGATGTATAGAAGGCATTCACAGTGTAATATTAATGATTGCTCAAAATGGTTATTACCCATATTTGTACACATATTTTGGGTAATTGCAGATGGCTAATTTCAAATGATGAATGGGATACCAGGATGGATTCCTTAGCAACAATGTGTCCACATTTATCACGGTAATCCATTTATCTATAGTCCAAACAGGTAGTGCAATTGTCACTTACACTTTTTATGGGGCTAACCATGTCCTAATAATGATTTTGTGTATCTTATATGTGTTTTACATTTGACATGTAGGCCACACATGCGCCTTATGCATGTGTTTACTTCACATGTACATAATTCTTATATATTTGGGGGGCGGTAGAGGTGGACTTAGGCCCCCAGCACCCTAGGGTTTGCCCTTCAAGATTTGCTAATTTATCCACGGCTTTCATTTATTCTGTTATGCTAAACCTGCAGCAGCAGGCTCATGGAAGGCCATAGGGCATGATTCACTGTTAGCCATTCAATAATCCCATTTGCCCATTTGACGTTTGCCCTATTGATTATTTGAAGCAATCTGACACACCATTTTGCACTGAAATCTTTTGCTAAATCTCGGCGTTCCTCATGTGCTGATGACAAATAGGTTGTTGATGTATATGGCCCTTTATGCATTACCTGGTTTAGTGGCATGTTTCATTCTTCCTGCTAGGTTCGAACTGAGACACTACTGTGATCGGCTGCTTGCAAATATTTGGTTGATTGGATGGCATATGTTTATATGTGTGGTCCAATGTAGATCCAATATCAACTGTCTGGGTGTATGTTGTCACTGTAACTTCAAGGTCTCCTCATGAGTTAGTGGCAGCTAATCTGGTTCCAATTGGGCATTGTTTGTAGCCAAAATTGAGAGAAGCCATTGAGGACATGGTCACGTACACATGGATGGTCCCACCCTGTCACTGAACACGTGTAATGAGACTTTCAAATGAGCTACATTTTTGTGCTGAGTGAGAGAATGTCTCAGGTGTCTGGATCAGGCATGTGTCATTGCCACATTTGTACTCCTGTTGGCCTCTGTGGATGGTAATGTATCATGAAACATCATAGCCTCTGTGCAGACATTTGTGGTGTATATTGTTTGTGTGATGAGTGTTATGTCATTATTGCTCAATGAGACGACATTCTTCTTCAGCAATTTCAAACTAAAGGTGGGCAGAAATGAATAGGCCAAACCATGATGTGGTGTTTGTTATCTGTGTTTATTTACAATTGTGCAATAAGTGGTGATATAAGAAATTATGAAAATAAATTATTTACAATCTGTTGGCGCCTACGCACTCCAGTTTGGTTGGTCCCCCTCCTGTTGCAGGCCAGCATCCTCCTCTTCGTTGTCTTCGGGCATGTCTGAGTCTGGTTCGAGGAGGGGAATGTTCCTTTTTACACAAATATTGTACAATATGGTACAAGTGAGTATGATCCTACAGACCATCTCTGGGGAATATAGTAGGCTACCTCCAGTGTTGTCAAGGCAGCGGAACCTTGACTTGAGGATCCCAAAGGTCCTCTCAACAATGCTGCATGTCCTCTTCTGGGCGTCGTTGTATGCCCGCTCTGCAGCAGTAGTCGGGTTCCCAAATGGTGTCATTAGCCAAGGCTGGATGCCATACCCCTGATCAGCTGAAAGAAAAACACAGAATGGGATCATGTAGATGTAGGAGGCACTCTTGTACAGACCTTTGATGGCAGTAGTTGTCTTGTGTTGTCTGTGACTCTTTTGTGTACTAATGTGACAACCTATACTTGTAGGCTAAAACTTTTGCATTGAGTTTTTTCCTTGGTTGAGCAAGTGTTTGTTAGCTAACCGTTTGTCAGCAGTATGTTTTTGGATTTTCAGTACAGTGTGCCCTCCCTAGCATTGTGACTTGTGATACAGGTGTGCGTGTGTCTTCACTGGGGGTGAGATGATAGCTCCATGCAGAGTTAAAAATGGAAGTGTAGTTAACACGTTCATATGAAAGTACCCTGGACATCCCATACCTTTAGACTTATGCAATGTATTAATGTACAGGTTTTTGTGACACTTACAATTTGCAAGGTGACATTTAGGCAACCACACTCATTAATGTCTTCAGATTAAGCTGTACAGTAAATTCCAATGTGTGACAGGTTCAATGGTGACTTCAGAAACATGGCTAGTGATGTGAGGACCTCAGTGTGTTCCTGGCTAGGTGTTGCTATTGTGGTGTATGTGTTGTGTGCCCTAGAGGGTTGCTGTGCAGTGTGTATATAAGTTGGATTTTTGTACTTACCAACAAGTAGTCCATTGCCATACCCTCCATCCTGGAAGTGTTGGTTGATGGTAGAGTGACGGAAGATGAATGCGTCATGTACACTCCCAGGATATTTAGCCACAATGTTGCTGATCAATCCTTGGTGATCGACTATGGCCTGCACGTTGATTGAATGTGTGTGCTTCCTGTTGCGGTAGAGGTGTTCTGTTGCAGCATGTGGCACAAGGCGTACATGTGTGCAGTTGATTGCACCAAGAACGTGTGGGAAGCCACTGATGGCGTAGAACCCCTGTTTTGTTTCCTGCTGCTTCTGCAGTGTGTTAGGGAAGCAGATGTGGAGGGGTGTCAGGCGAATGATGGCATCCAGTACTTTTGGCAGAAATGCGGAGAATGATGGTTGTGATATTCCACCAACCAGGGCACCAGTTGTTTGAAACGAGCCACTTGCCAGCAGGTGAAGTACGGCAAGCAGCTTTGTTTCTGTTGGGATGGTGTGGGGTGTCACCAAAGTGGGGGCCAACAGCTGTTCAATATTTCTCAGGAGCTGCTGAATGGCCTGCCAGTTCAACCGGTACCTCTGTATGATGTCGTGTTCCCTGAGGCCATGCAGGGTTGTTCTTGGGCGGAATATCCTCTCCTGCCTTCTGCGCTGCCTTTGGGGTCCCTGCTGTTGTTGTTGTAGCTGCTGTTGTTGCTGCAGGGCTCTGCGTCTACGTGCACGCTGGATAAAAATCACCTCCATGTCTCCCTGTTGCTGCTCTGCTGCTCTGCTGCTCTGTTGTTTGTTCTGTGTGTTCTGATTAAATACAGGTGTGTTTGCCCCATTTTAACGGCTGCCCTGACCCATGCGTTAAATTTTGACGCACATCGGGCTTTGCGTCATTTTTTTGCTCCGCCTCCCGGCCGAGAGTCATTTTTGCCCAGAAGCATAAATACGACGCACGGCTGTGTGCGTCGTTTTTTGGACGGGAACGCCTAACTTGCATATCACTAACGCAGGGCGGGTTGCCGCATCCAGAAAATGGTGCACATTTATCGTCCGCGGGCTCGGGAGTCAGGGTTTAAATATGGGGCAACGTTTGTGCTGATTGTGCGTCAAAAATGTTGACGCACATTCGGCGCAAACGGAGTATAAATATGCCCCACAGTGCCTCTGGAGTTGCCCCATCACATAAGGGATGCTGCAATTCCCCAGGATGTAAGCGTCATGCACTGAGCCAGGGAATTTGGCATTTACATGGGAGATGTACTGGTCGGCCAAACACACCATCTGCACATTCATGGAATGATAACTCTTCCGGTTTCTGTACACCTGTTCACTCCTGCGGGGGGTACCAAAGCCACATGTGTCCCATCAATGGCACCTATGATGTTGGGGATATGTCCCAGGGCATAGACGTCACCTTTCACTGTAGGCAAATCCTCCACCTGAGGGAAAACGATGTAGCTCCGCATGTGTTTCAGCAGGGCAGACAACACTCTGGACAACACGTTGGAAAACATAGGCTGGGACATCCCTGATGCTATGGCCACTCTTGTTTGAAATGACCCACTTGCAAGGAAATGGAGTACTGACAGCAGCTGCACTAGAGGGGGGATTCCTGTGGGATGGCGGATAGCTGACATCAGGTCTGGCTCCAGCTGGGCACACAGTTCCAGGACTGTGGCACGATCAAGCCTATAGGTGATGATCACATGTCTTTCCTCCATTGACGACAGGTCCACCAGCGGTCTGTACACCGGAGGATGCCGCCATCTCCTCACATGTCCCAGCGGACGGTGCCTATGAAGGACAACAGCGAGCACAGAGTCAACCAACTCAGAGGTACGTGCCCACAGCTTACACAGAACACGAATCATAATCCGAAAATTGGCCTGTATGAGTGTTGAGGAAAGGCCTAGGTATGTGTGACACACTTAAAAATAAAGCCATGTGGGCCCCTGAAATGGCGGCTGCCTGACCTGTAAAGTGGGACAATGGGATGTGAGGTAACTGCGCTGGAGTTGTACACCGTCGCGGTAAGCGGTCGAAGACCGCGGCGCAATTCTGCATTGGTTAACATTGGACACTATGGGTCCCAGGAGCCAATGACGATGTACGCCGGCGGTGACGGTACGCACCACCGCGGACGTGTCCGCCATCTTCTATCTGTTCAATCACTCGATACCTGATCTTCGACAGGAGAGGACCTACACTGCAAGTGCTGCTGTGACCTCGGTCTGGAAGAGACAATGGCTCGTGCGTCTGGGGAAAGGGCCCCTGCCTTCACATTGGAGGAGTTGGAGAAACTCGTGGATGGGGTCCTCCCCCAGTACACGCTACTCTACGGTCCTCCAGACAAACAGGTAAGTACACTGGGAGCATGCTGTATGGGCTATGCCTGTGTGGAGTGGGGTGGATGAAAGATTGGGGTGGGGAGATTGAGGCGTGCATGAAACACTGGTGAGTGCATGTGCCATATGGCAAGGGTAGGGAAGAGGGCCAATGACTGTGACGGTGCGGATGGTTATATCTTCTCTTTTTCCCCTGTACTATTCCTGTAGGTCAGTGCCCACCAGAAGAAGGATATTCGGCGTGCCATCTCCAAGGAAGTCCAGACCCTGGGGGTCTACCAGAGACAGAGCACCCACTGCCGTAAAAGATGGGAGGACATTCGCCGCTGGAGCAAGATGATGGCGGAGGCCCAGCTGGGGATGGCCTCCCAACGTGGGAGGGGTGCCCGTCGCACCATGACCCCCCTGATGTTCAGGATCCTGGCGGTGGCGTACCCGGAGTTGGATGGGCGCTTGAGGGCATAACAGCAGCCACCAGGGGGTAAGTACACTCTCATTCTGCTGATTTTGCACGCAGTGGAGGTGTCTGGGTGGGGGAGATGGGGTGTGGGTTTCCCTAAGCCAGAGTGAGTGTGCTAGTTAGGTCCCCTTGTTCTGTTAGACCCTGTGGCACCCCACCCCACCTGTGTACAGTGCCAAGTACACCTAGTCAGGCTCCTGTGACATCCGTGTGTTCAGATGTCGGCCATAGCCTTGTAGGCCATGTCCCAGGGATTGAACAGTGGAGCCCAAGTGTGCGGCGTAGTGCAGGGGGCGTCTGTGTCTGTCGTGTCCGCCAACGGTAGCGGTAATGCATGCACTCAACATGTCTTTCTTCTGTCGTCCCCCCGCCTTTTTGTGGTCTCCCTGTTCTTGTTTGCATTAGCATCATCAGGCGGAGGCGCAGTGGCACCGGAGAAGGAGGGAGCTGCATACCACATTGCCCTGGAGGGCGAGACTACGGACTTGGAATTCACCAGTGGGACGGAGGGCTAGGGGAGCTCCACGGCGGTGACAGGAGCTGACACCAGTGATACGGACTTGTCCTCTGATGGGAGCTCCCTTGTGGTGGTGGCCACATCTGTGCCCCCCGCATCTACAGGTACAGCCGCCACCCCCCCCCCTACCAGCACCACCCTCCCAGCAGCCCCTCAGCCTTTGCCCCGTGCCCGCTCACCCAGGAGGGTGGGCATCACCTTTGCCCCAGGCACCTCAGGCCCAGCCCCAGTCACCCCTGCTGCCCTCAGTGAGGAGGCCATTGACCTCCTCAGGTCCCTCACTGTTGGGCAGTCTACCATTTTGAATGCCATCCAGGGTGTAGAAAGGCAGTTGCAACAAACAAATGCATTCCTGGAGGTCATTCATTCTGGTCAGGTGGCCCTTCAGCGACCTTTTCAGACTCTGGCCTAAGCACTGATGGAAGCTATTGTCCCTGTCTCTAGCCTCCCTGCTCCAACTTCCTCCACCCAGACCCAATCCCCTGTACCTCAGCCTATCCCAAACACACCTTCAGACCAGCATGCACACACGCCAACACACAAGAGTGGACATGGCAACAGAAGCACCACACATCCCACAGGCACTCACACAAGCACCATCCCCATGCAAACACACCAACATCCACGTCCTCCTCCTCTCTCTCTGTCTCATCTCCACTCACACCTGCATGCACTACATCCTCCACCACTACCTCCATCACCAGCACGCCCATCACCAAACACCGCACACGTGCAATCACCACCCCCACTACCAGTCACACATCCCCTGTATCCTCTCCCAGTGTGTCTGTGAGCCCTCCTCCCAAAGTACACAAACGCAGGCACACACCCACCCAACAGCCATCCACCTCTCAACAGCCTCTGGCCCATGCACCTGCACCCAAATTCAGCAGATGAACACCTCCTACATCCACTACCTATTCCTCCACTCCCAAACCCCCTCCATCTTCCCGTCCCAGTGTGTCTAAAGAACGTTTCCTGACATCCCTTGACCTCTTCCCTTGACCTCCCCCAGTCTTTCCCCTACGGCCAGGCTTTCCAGGTCCCAGCCCAGCACCTCAGCCACCAAATTCCCTGGCACAGTGGTGCCAGCAACTGCAGCGTCATCGAGTGCGCCACCCATCAGGTCTGCCAGTGTGCCACGTAGCGAGGGCAAGGACATTCCACCATCTGCCAAGGTGAAAAAGTTGCCCACATCCCGGAGGGAGAAGCCGCACCTACCAGCCACCAAGGGCTCAGCATAACCCAAAGGGGATAGTGGCAAGGCAACTGCGGCACCATCAAAGGTGGGAAAGGGACAAAAGCAGAAGAGCAAGTCAGGAGAGGGCACGGTGGCACCGACTGAGGGACCAGAGTCACACCTTCTGTCCACGACCACACCAACCTGTACGGCGGCGAACACTGCTAGCTGCCCCACTACCACAACCGCCACCTGCACCGCCACCTGCACCGCCACCTGCACAGCCAACGGCACGTCTACAGCTTCAGCTCTTCCCCAATGGGCAGCCGTCCGAGGCTGCAGGAGACATCCTGCTGTGTCCCTCAGCAGGTGTTGACCCATGCACCACCTCCAGCACTGCCGCCACAGACACCGCCACAACCACCGGCCCCGCAACGCACTCGGACAGTGGCACCACCACTGACATGGCTACCAACCCCAGTGGTCAGTCGTCCGAGGCTGGAGGAGAGTTCCTGGACCCTGGGCAGCTTCCGTGAGGCATGACTTCCATCACTGTTTGCACCTGCAGGTGGAAGGCGAAGCCGCAGCAGTGTGGGGTATGTCACTGCCTCCATGGCGTATCATGCTACCTGTACCTCAGCAATCTCTTGGAACACACACCCAGGTGAGGGAATTGTACCAGCCACACTGCACGTGGAGCACTCTGGGCACCATGCCCCCTCTAGAACCAGTGGAGAGATACATCCACTACCTCAGTCCTTGGCAGGATGAAGCACTCTGGGCACCAGGCCCCCTCCAGAACCAGTGGAGAGATACATCCACTACCTCTGTCCTTGGCAGGATGAAGCACTCTGGGCACCAGGCCCCCTCCAGAACCAGTGGAGAGATACATCCACTACCTGAGTCCTTGGCAGGATGAAGCACTCTGGGCACCAGGCCCCCTCCAGCACCAGTGGAGAGATACAGCTACTACCTCAGTCCTTGGCAGGATGAAGCACTCTGGGCACCAGGCCCCCTCCAGAACCAGTGGAGAGATACATCCACTACCTCAGTCCTTGGCAGGATGAAGCACTCTGGGCACCAGGCCCCCTCCAGAACCAGTGGAGAATGACATCCACTTGAGAGATTGTGGCTTTGCACTCCTCAGGATAAAGCAGTGGGCAAACCACCCAATGGAGAAACTTGAGAGACTGTGGCTTTGCACTCCCCAGGATACAGCAATGGGCATGGATCCCCCTCGTGCAGCAGTGGCGTAGTGCATTCATCTGGCTGAGGTGCCCCACCTCCACTTCCCCCTGAGGTGCCTGTATATTTTCGGTCTGATGCCCCAGCAGTGTTCTCTCCGCTTCCAGTCAGGTATCTAGTGTGGGATTCGCCCATGCATTTTGGGACCAGTGGTCTATGGACAATGATTGGTACACTGTCCGGACTTGTGTAGTTGGTGTACATATTTGAATATACTGGATTTAGATTTTTGCCTATCAGATTTTTCATGATTACACTGGTTACAATCATTTACCTTTGTCTGTTCATTCTTCCAGGGGGTGATGGGGTGCATATGTAATGTTGCTGCATGTTTTTGTGTGTATGTTGTTTTGGGTGAGGGTGGGGGTGGGGGTATTGCATGTTGCGTGTGTGTGTCACTCTCTTTTCCCTCCCCCCTCCCCTGTGTTGTAGGTGCAGTACTCACCGTGGTCGTCGAGGGCGTCTGTCCTGCTCCTGAAAGAGCAGGAGGAAGGGCAGCATTGGTAACACCTGTAGTTCAGGCTCCATGGCATCCTGGTTCCTCGTTGGGTGTTGAGAGGTGAGTGTTTTCCCTTCTGTGTACTGTTTCTGCCGTGCTTTTGTTAGCGTTGGTTCCGCCCCGGAAAAGGTGCGGATAGGCGTGTTGAAATCCTGTGGGGCGGTACTTTGTCTTCCGCCTGTCTGTTGGCGTTACCGCCGCGGTGTTTGTTTCTACTGCCGCAGCGGTCTGAGTGTTAAAGTGGCTGTCTATGTTGGCGGTTTCCGCCATGGTCATGATTCCATTGTTTTTTCCGCTGTCCTGTTGGCGGTATTACCGCCACTTTAACACCGACTGCCAGGGTTGTAATGAGGGCCATAATCTGTTAATTGTATGTCATTTTCTAAGCAGTCGTGGACCCCCAGAGGAAGATTCGCAGACCCCCAGTGGTCCCCGGACCACAGGTTGGGAACCACTGGCTTAGGGAAATAATCCCTTGGTTCAGATTCCCAACTTCTCTAGAGTCAGGCCTAGGGACACACTTTAATAGCAAAGTCCTGAAATTAATGTGTGCAGCATCACAAGTTAAGCAACAACTTCATTGCAGTTACAGGCCAGAGCTTTTGGCTTGATAGAGCAGGCTAATGAACCTTTGAAGTCTGACTGGCAAAAGTTTGTGCTTCCACCTCACTGTAATTGCCTAGATGCATTGCCTCTTGTTTTGATGTGTTTATGCAGTACTCCAGATAGGAAAACAGGCTTAATGCCTCACAAGATTATCAAGGGCTGTGCCATGAAATTGCGAGCTGTGCTTTCAAATGCACTTGCGCACATTACAGATGATATGCTGCTCCATTAGTGCAAATGACTGGCTTATGTGGTTTGTTATGTGTCTCATCAGGTTGGAGAAGCTACAGTCCAGCTGCAGCAGGAGTTATGTCATGACCTGTGTCCAGGTGACTATGTTATGGTGAAAAAGCATGTGAAGAAATCCTGCTTAGAACATCGGTGGAAGGTGCCACACCAAGTAGTGCTGGTGGTGACCACTGCAGTGAATTGTGCTGGAATTCCTAACTGGATTCATGCGGCACACACTTGAAAAGTTCCAGGTCCCCTTTACAAAACAGCACCTGTTCCTGTATGGCTGGTTACATTTAGGCAAAGGGAGCAGCTTAGTCAAGCTGTTGGAGATGAGCAAGTAACTGAAACAGCATTAGTGTGGTCTGAGGAGTGTCTGAGTAAGTTAACAGTAGTGGTTGGTACAGAAGGGTCAAGGCAAACACAGTTGGCAGTTCAAAGCTCAGTGGCCAAGTGAACAAACTGTGCCAGTAGTGCAAGTGCTCCTAGCTATTCCAGAAGAAGCTGAAGGGTCTGGTCTAAGCAACAGTGATACAGACAGACCAGTAGCTCAAAGAGCAAAATGAAGGAGAATGCCTTGTCAAAAGTACACAGCACCTAAATGAACATATTTTTCAGCAAATGACTTGGAGAAGGTATTTGCAACCTTTTGTTTTAACAATACGTATCCAGTTGAACATTTTTTGAGTTGTTTTTGTGGCAGAGTTGAACTTTGAAACTTCACTGCCACTTGACAGACTGAGCAATTACACCTTGGATGTGATTATTAGTGATTTCGAACTGCACATTTATCAGAGACATTTTAACTTTTGCAAGAGGTTTTCAATGGACCTTGTAGCAATTAAAAGAAGATTTCTGTAGTTAACATTTGGACTTTCTAAAGAGACAATTGCTTGCCATTTGCTTTGCTCACAACAAAAAGACTGAAAGAGATTCCCTGACCTAGTCCTAGCCAGGAGTCCACTTGGATCCACCAGCCTGCCCCCGTGCCCCTGATCCATCCGACTGCTGCCTGGACAGCAGTTCGAAGCCCTCCTCCACCCGCAGGCACCCGCCTGCGCCTCATCCCTGGTGCCTAGTGGTAGACATCTCCGCTTTGTCGAGTAAGTAATCCTTTTGTGTTTTTGTATTCTGTATAAGCCGTTTCTTCTGCCATCTCTGCATAGTCATCTATTCCTCTTGTGATCGTCTGCGCTGCACACCCTCTTAATGGCGGCCGCTGTGCAACCGCGCCGCTGGCACGCCGGAGGCGCGCCTGAGGCAAGCCCATCTGCGCCCGTCCGCGCCTGGACCGCACCCAGCGCCAGTACCCCTGCTCCCCCCAGCAAAGACCCCCCAAACAACACTACTCCACAAACACACTCCACTCCCTCAACCCAGGACCACACCCGTGTGCACCCAAACCAACCCCACACACACACAGGGACCCTTCACCTGCTACGCCTGCCGATTCTCCTGCTCCACCCTTCACACCTCTAACACCCACATGCCCCACACCAACCCTACCGCCCCCCACACCAAACACCACAATCTCAACGCAACAGACTCCCTCACAGCCCCCGCACACCCCAACAGGCCACTCCACAAAAAAACCCACAACCTGAACACACTCCACGACAACACCACCACAACCCACAACAACACCACAAGCCCCCACACCAACACCATCACACAACACAACAACAACACCCCCCACAACAATCTCAACTGCTTACTCCTAAACACCCGCTACCTACACAAACATGCCATAGAATTCTGGGACCTCATCACATCACACTCACCTGACATCGTCTTCCTCACTGAAACCTGGACGAACCACTCATCTGAGCCCGACTTAGCCACAGCCACCCCTGATGGATACAAATTCCAACGCAAAGACCGCCTAAACAAACCAGGAGGTGGCATCGCCATCATTCACAAAGACACCATTAAGTTCACCACCAACACACACAACACCCTAGACAGTGCAGAACACATGCACTTCCTAATCCACATAAACAACAACACCACCCTCACAGGTACACTCATATACAGACCCCCAGGGCCACGCCACCCCTTCTGTGACTTCATTGCTGACACCATCAGCCCTCACGCCCTCACCTCCACAGACTACATCCTCCTCGGTGATTTCAACTTTCACCTGGAGAACCCACAAGACCACAACTCCTCATCCCTCCTAGACAACCTCACCAACCTCAGACTCAAACAACTGGTCACAGCACCCACCCACTCAGCAGGACACACACTAGACACAATCTTCACTTCGAGCCAACACATAACCTATACCCACACCACCGAACTCCACCGGACCGATCACCACTGCGTCCACTTCTCCTTCGCCAAACCCCCCACACATCACCACCAACACACCACGCCCTACCGCATGTGGGACAAGATCCCCACAGAACACCTGAACTCCCATCTGGCACAAAACCCCCCCCACACCAACGACCCCAACACTGCTGCCCACAACATCGCAAAATGGATCACTACCTGCGCAGACTCACTCGCCCCCCTCATAAAAAACATTACCACCCGCAACATCAAGAACGCCCGAGGTTCACCACTGAACTCCAAGACTCCAAGCACAAGTGCCGCAAAGCAGAGAAAGCCTGGTGACAGGAACCCACAACCACCAACTTCTCCACCCTCAAAACCTCCATTCGCAATCACCAGCAACTCATACGCGCCACCAAAAGAGCATACTATAAGGAACGCATAGAAAGTAACTCCCACAACAGCAAAGAACTCTTTACCATCATCAAAGAGCTCTCCAAACCCAAAGCCAGCAACGTAGACCCCACGCACACACAACTCCTCTGCGACTCCCTCTCAAACTATTTCCATCGCAAAATCCTAGACATACACAACAGTTTCAAACCACACAGACCCACCACACACACCCCTCACCCGTCCAACACAGACCCCCCTCACACACCCCCAAGCTACTAACCACCTGGGCCCCATTTGTTGTAATTTAATAGCAATTAGATTAAGCATTAGCAGAAGACATCTTGTATTTAGCAACTATTGTGAACATTTCGCGGAATCCATTTTGTATTCATGGCAGCCATTTTCTCTGCCATGTGCTCGCCATGTGCTCTGTCCTACCTTTCTTTTAACTACTCTTGAAAATCTGTCTAGTGACAAGTTATATTTAGTATCTCCCACTTTCGCACATGCCCAGTAAGATCTGCAGCTGTTAGTAATCAGTAACAGACAGTAATGTGTCAACTAGTCCTTGAAAACTGTTAGCCCCTCCTACCTGTCGACTGTGCATTTCCATATGACCTTATATGTATGTAAGTCTTGCTTCTATAATTGTACCACCTTCTTTTAGCCCCTGCGTGGGTATAAAAGGACCATGCTCTCTTAGTTCACTGTGCTACTTCAAACATTACCGGAGGGTGCTGTTTGAACTGTAGTACCACCTCATGAGGTTTAATAAACTTTGTCTTTTATTTCAGTTTCTGTGCCAACTTCTTCCTATATGGTCTGAGGACTTTGTGCAGAGAAAGGCGAACCCCCTGCAATAGTAGGCCTTGCTGAGGCTTACTTCGACAAATTGGCGCCCAAACAGGGACTCATCGGCGACTTGGACGCCCGACGGATTGGTCGCGACGAAGGATTGGGATCTCGCTGCGGACGATCAATGCCTGAGGAGACCTGAGTCTTGGCAACCACGGCGTTTTTCCCTTCTTTCTGATTTGACCATCCAGGTGGCGCCGGTCCTCGACTGAGATCCTTTTTGTTCATTTGTCATGCAGTGACCATTTGGTCAATTTTAGAACTTGGCAGTTGGAACCTGGACGCCCTGTGATTGGTAAGAGCCGTTTTACGGCACTTGCTGTGGGTTTTGATGCCTTTGTTTGGTAATGAAGTTTAGCACCACTTACTGTGGCTCTCGTGTTTTGGGTGACTAGCCAATTTGTGTCCTTTGAATTGATATATAAATTGCAATTTATATAGGCAGGTAATGAGGAGAATTTTCTCCAATTTAATTTTGATTTGAACGGCACCTTAAGTGCTACTTTGATTATAATATTGCATATTCTGCACTATTTTTGGCATGCCTGTTTTTAGCGCTCTTCGTAGGATGTGTTGCTTTAGTAATGGTACCAATTTGAGACTGGAAGAACCGCAACCGGCACCCCCAGAGGGGACCCCCAATAGAGATATGTATGTTAAACATGGTCTTTCTTCTATAATGTACAGCACATTATGCAATAAATACACTCGTGCGGATCCTGAGTTACGTTGGCCTATGCATGGGTCATTTGATTTGCGAAAGATTGAGTATGTGGAACAATGTATGTGTAAGCGAAGGTCTAGGCAAGATAGGTTTGACTGTGTACGAATGTGGGAGAAAGAAGTGCGTGGACGAGTGAAGCATGAGCAAGCCTTGCTTGAGAAAGAGCAGCGGAAGAATGCATATGTGAAAGCATTGGAAATGAGAAAGAAAGAAATAAAAGACTTAAAGGAGCTAGAAGAGAAAGAACGTAAATTACAGGTAACTGGCCAATACACTGTTAGGCAACCTCTCTATCCTATCCTTAATAAACCACACAATGATTTTTTGTTACTAGATCTCCCTCCACCTCCGTATGTCCTTCCTTCTGCCCCTCATGAGTTAGCTGAGGTCTCCGGTTCGGAGCAACAGAAGATACGAGATAGTCGCTCTATGTTGCCTGCTGACCGTGCGTCTGAGCTTAGATCTATTGCTCATAAAACAATTTGTAGCATTGTCTCTGCTTCTGAACTTTTAGACAACATGAAAGGGTGGATGGAAAAGGAACAGCTATATTTTACTGAGGCATTTGGCACAGAAGTTATTGAACTATTTCGGAAATATTCTGATAAGTTAGAGCCTGATGATGTAGCAGCTGATCATAAGCAAATGCGTGATGGTCTTTTTGGTTTCTCCCAGGTAGCTGATGCAATCAGGCATTTGGTGAAATTATGTGTTGTGGCAGTCCGTTTGCAAAAGGAGAAAAGGGCGGTGGACGTAGTTGCACGGACATCTCAGACCGGCGGGGTGCAAGCTTCCATCTTCGGAACAGATGAGACTATGATAGTTCATGCGAAACCAATGCGGGAGGCCGCACCTTTGTATGTTCCTCCTAAAGGATTGGGTACAAGTGATGATAATACTTCTGTTGATGCTAAGGGTTATTTTATTTATAATTGGGTGTATACTCCTTGGAATAGGGCAGATGTAATGGCACTTAAAACAGCATTACCTGACCCGTGGAAAAATCCAGCTGCCTTTTATGAGGAAGTTGAGGGAGCAATTAGTTCTTGTACTATGACTTTGGCTGACATTGATTTATTTTTCGGATTGATATTACCGCCAGATATGTGGAGAACTGTTCGTAAAGTTGATGATCGTGTAGTTTTTGGGGCGTCATGGAAAGAATTAGAACAGATAGATGGGGATAGGGAACCTGCGAAAAAGCCATATCAGTTGATTCTAGATCTTCCCGCAGCCATATTAGTTAAGTTAAAAACGATTATTCCCCCTAAAAAGATAGATTGGACTGTTTTAGCGTCTTGTAAGCAAAAGGCAGATGAATCCGTCTCTGATTTCTTTACATGCTTTGAAGAAGCATTTCATGATTTTAGCGGCCAGTTATTGTCACATGATACGGGCAGACATTTGTTTGTCGATAAATATGTCGCAAATCTGTTACCAGGAATAGCTAGTCGTCTAAAAGCTAGTGAAAGTTCATGGACTACCTCTACTCCGGTTTCTCTTTTGACTATGGCTCAGTATTATGAACGTCAAGAATTAGAAGCAAAAGGTAGCGAGGATAAAAAGATTAAAGAATTAAAGACGAAGGTTATGTTGGCTCAAGCTTATGGTCTGCCTTTTAGAGGTAGTGATAGAGGTAGACATGGATCTTATGGTTCTTCTTACACTCGTTCGAATTTGTCTGTTGATCAGTGTGCGTATTGTAAGAAATGTGGGCATTGGGCTGCCGATTGTCCAGCACTACATGTTCAGCAGTGTTCACGTGGTCGGGGACAAATGAGAAATCACTCAGGATATTCAGGGCCTAGAAGAAGTACGAATGATCATGCTAGGGTTGATGCTAATGTACAAGGGCAGGATGGGTTTAACACTTTTGATAGACGGAACCAATACCAGATGTCTAACTATGTGCAGCCTGATTTCCAAGATTCTGCTGATGTATAGGATTGCCTAGGATGGGGTAATGAATCAGTTGAATTTCCAGTAGATCAGAGGGGTCCCTATGTTACAGCACATGTTTTGGGTTCTACTGATCAGTTTCTGGTTGATACAGGAGCTACTCGTAGTGCCTTGTCTAAACAATTGATTCCAAGGGCTCCCCTGTCTGGCTTAACCATTACATTGATAGGTTTTGATGGAACACCTTCCCCCAGCCCATTGTCACAACCACTTGCATTCCATGTTGATAAATTTACTGCTCCATGTCCATTTTTGCTTTCTCCAAATACACCAGACAATATTGTGGGTCTTGATATGCTCAAGTATTTCAGGGCTACAATACAATGCTCTCCTGAAGTGGTGCGTGTTATTTTGAATGATAATCATCCTGTGATGGAAAGAGTTTGTCTTGTTAAAGAGGATATTGCATTAGCTTCACTCCCTAGTACTTTGTGGGCTACTTCAGATACTGATGTGGGACAAATGATTATTCCACTGGTATATTAGTGTCAAGGAGGGAGCTGTATTGCCACGTTTGCCTCAATACAAAATTTCACAGGAGGGCGAAGAAGCACTCACACAAATTGTGCATGATCTTATTGCAGTTGGAGTTGTTGGGGAAGTTCCATATAATGTTTGTAACAGTCCGATTCTTCTGATTCTGAAAAAGGATACTGATACTAGGATTTACTGATTCATTATTGATTTACGAGAAGTCAATAAGATTGTGGTACCACAATATCCTGTGGTATCTGACATCACGACACTTCTTACTTTGGTTCCCCTGACAGCAACTACGTTCTCTGTGATAGACTTGAAGAATGCTTTCTTTTTGATCCCTATTCATCCTGACAGCCGATATTTGTTTGGTTTTACTTTGAATAAACGACAATATAGATTTTGCAGAGTTCCTGAAGGCTATACTGAGAGTCCTAGTATTTATAGTTAAGCGTTAAAACGACAACTTGATTCTTTTGTTTTGCCTGAAGGTGTGGCTCTCATACAATATGTTGATGATATTTTGTTGGCAGCTGATACCCCTGAGCAATGTGAAAAGTGCACTTTGTCCTTACTTTCTTTTCTTGCTTCACACCATCATAAAGAATCACGAAAGAAATTGCAATATTGTAGACCAAAGGTAACCTATGTAGATCACCTTTTGTCTAAGGAGGGTTGTGCACTTACATCAGATTGTATTCAAACAATTTTAAACACACCAGTACCCTCTACTCAGAAAGATGTTTGTGCATTCCTTGGTCTTACTTCTTTTTGTAGGCAATGGATATTAGGGTTTTCATACATTGTCAAACCTTTGCTAGCACTTTAGAAAAAAGGACCTAGGCACTCTATAAACATAAATTAGCCACTATATTAGTAATACGCAGTCCATAAGTAAATAAGCAGATTAATTGTACAGATGAAATTAGCAGTAATCCAGAAGCCTCTGTATATCATGGTCAATCCATCTTTAATGTAGCGAAAAGCAGCATGCAAATTCCTTCATTCGTAATAATGAAAAGAGAACAACAGCCATGAGGAACAGCCAACACGTGTTTCGTCATGGGGGGTATATTCCCCTTGACTTTTTCAAGGCTATAAAACACAACAAACAACAGTATTTGTACATTGAAACAGAAGGCTTGTAAAAACCATACATGTATATATCAAAATTAATATGATTAAGTGTCAAACAAGTCTCAAAATTAACTAAAGTTTAGTATCACTAACAATGGAATATAATGTATATAAACCCCATTATAAATTACATAATTCATGCATGTGCAAATTAATTGTTAGACCATCACATCCAAAAAAGTGAAAGTGACCAACCACAGCACAAACGCGTGGATGACTCAAGCTGGTGAATATCAATAAGCTAAAAGTGTTTGCTAACAACTATGTGCACCAACAAAGTTCAATGTGTTTAATCCCCAAGGACCACCACTGATCACTGACCAAATGAAAAAAACCTACCTCACTGAATCTTCCAAAGTAACACTAGAACACCAACCCTAGGCGTTAAACAGAACTGCTGTAAAGAAATTATAATACCAAAATGAAATAAGAGAATTTCCCAAGCAACTAAACATATGTGTCCACCACCTACACCAATGTGCAATAAAATCGAATCACCTACCGGTACGTAAACAAGTACCTTACTCAAAATATTTAGCCCACGAGTATGCTCAGAACCTACAATATTCAAATACAAAAATAAATCTAACGCGAATAGGCGCCAAATGACTTGTTTAGATGAATAATGGTACCCTTCTGTTGGCTCACCCAAAATTGCTCCACTGACTGGGGCCCGGCTTCCCGATTCGGCCATTCCCCGATACGCGTTACATCCCCGCCGCCTTGGTGAACAAAATAAAGCATGCCGGTATACGCGTGCCATTTACGGCAAGACCGAAAACCTCACAACAAAGAAGCTACTCTCCCGGCGGCACAGAGGCGCCATCTTTGAAAGGGCGCCGATATATTTAATAACAATAATTATATTGGCCACTTCTCCATTTAAACAGCGTCTAGCCCTATATAATAAAAGAACCAGATTTATATAATATGACAAGATATGAAAGAAAATTTATAAATTATCCCCTATATTTGGAAAAACAACCATTTCATTAGAATTAGTGTTTCAAGGTAACTCAAGAGTAACTAATCAGAAGGCTAAAGTCATAATTTGTAGCCAAACGCACGTCTGCGTCATGATTCCCACCCCACAATTCAGGATGTGATGGTGACATAGTCCATTTAGCCAGGCAATAGAGATAATATATATAAAATTTGAAAAATTGACATGTTGGGAATAATACCTTATACATACACAAATAAAGAACAAAAGTAATGATTACCACAAGAGTAACAATACAGAAAAGAGTTCACAAATAATACGACAAATACAATTACAAAGTATAACGGATGGAATGAAATCACCATCAAGGTGAAGGTCTCAACATCAGTAATTAGTATTTATACAACTAAACAACCATATATCATTGATATGTATCAAGAATAATATTCGAAAAAAACAGCATAAAGAGTATATTATTACATACTGCACACTAATTCACTACCTATTACAAAAGGTTTATTCATAATCAAAAATTACATTCTAATGATACAACACAAAAAACATTACACTGGATACCTTAATCCAAAAAATATTCCATTCCGTAATTGGAGTTGAGTCCTGTTTCTACAGCTCTAAGTTTAAGAATCCATAGGCACTCCTTCTTTCTTAATTGTAACTCTCTATTTCCACCACGTGGGTTTGCATGGGCCAAATCGAAACCAAAGAATTCGAAATTACATCCATTAGTCTGTCTAACACAATGACTCATGTGTGTGACAATGGGATAACGTTCATCACGATGTTTCAAAGCCCTATAATGCTCACTGATTCTAGCTTTGAGAGATCTAATTGTACTACCAATATAGTATAGACCACATTTGCATATGATCATATAGATCACATAGCAGCTATCGCATGTGATGTGGGCATTGATGTAAAATTTGTCACCCGTCAAACTTTCAAAAGACGAAATCCCCGATCTGCTCAACTTGCACATCCCACATCGACCACACTTGAAAAACCCCTTGTTATGGGTAGTAAGCCAGTTATCCTTTTGCAATTTTATAGGATAGCTAGGACACAAAATATTTTTAAGGGTTCTACCCCTTCGGTAAGTAAACATTGGTGATTCAGATAGTAAACCCTTCAGAGAGGTATCTGCCTGTAATATATGCCAATATTTCTTCATACTTTTGAGAAGAGCTGTTGAAGCCGGAGTATAGTCAACTACACACCTAATATTATTGTCGGATACTTTATCCCTATGTCTCAAAGTGTCGGCCCGAGACAAACGACCAACTCTAATACGTGCTTTCGTCACAAAATTTCATAGGGTAACCCCGAAACTCAAATCTAGAGGACATATCCTGAATATTATTAAGAAAATCAGTATCCATACTGCAATTCCTTCTAGCACGTACCATTTCACCATAGGGAATGGAGTAAATTTGGTGTTTCGGATGTGCACTGCTAGCGTGCAGAATGGAATTGCAGGCTGTACTCTTTCTATATAGACGACTTTCGATCTTGTTTTTGCAGATAAAAAGTTCAACATCCAAAAAGGATATACACGTCTCACTGTGATCCCAGGTGAACCTTATATTAAAATGATTTGAGTTTAGAAAGTTAACAAACTCATTTAGTTGCCTGAGGTCCCCTGTCCATATCATGAGACAGTCGTCGATATATCGACCCCAGAAAAGTATATTAGAATTCCAGGTTTTAGCATCAGGCCCCCATATCCATTTGTGTTCGAGGTAACCCATGAAAAGATTCGCATACGATGGGGAAAAGCGAGATCCCATTGCGATACCCCTTTTTTGTCGAAACCATTTACTCTTGAAGAGAAAGAAATTGTTGTCCAGAATTAACCTTATCATATCTAGAATCATCGTGGTATGTCCATAAAGGCTAGCTGATTGATTGTATAAAAAATAACGTAAAGCTGTCATGCCCAAATCGTGATCAATACTAGTATATAATGAGGTCACATCCAGAGTTACTAGCTTCATACCCTGTTCCCAATTAATATCACTGAGTATACCAAGAATATGTTTGGTATCCTTTATATAAGAGGGAAGATTGGTAACAAAAGTCTGTAAAAAAATATCTACATACTCAGATAATTTTTCGGTAGGGCCACCTATTCCAGATACAATAGGTCTACCCGGCGGTGAACGAGAGTCCTTATGGATTTTGGGCAGAGTGTAAAGACAGGGATATCTGGGTCTAAACACCCGCAAGTACATATACTCATCATCCTTGAGCAAACGTTGATCAAGACAAAGTTTCAAATATTTATTAATTTTGTTGGAAAGACCAGGTATGGGATTAGTCTCAATCCGCTCATAGCATTCAAAGTCACTGAGCTGTCTGATAATTTCCGATTCATAGTCCGCACTATTCATGACTACAATATTACCGCCCTTGTCGGCCTCTCTAATTATAATATCCTTGTTAGAGCGTAAACTTTTAAGACACTCAAGTTCACCAACCGACAGATTGTCATACCGATGATGATAATAAGACTTGTTCCTTTTCTCAGCTATTAACAAATCCTGCCAAACTAGTTTGAAAAAAGTGTCCACGCAATTCCCACCACTAAGGACAGGCGTCCATCTAGATTTTAGTTTCAAACCACTTGCCATAGTATCGGGCATTACATCCAAATCCTCCAAAATGTTAAGAATTGTCGAGGGATCCTGTTCAAAATCTGTAATAGAAAGCAGTACCGATGTATCTTGTATATCCCGTATGGAGAGAGGGTGATAATCTTTAGTGCAAGAGGAAAGAATATCCCTTTTAGAAGTGCTAGTAGACGTACCAAAATATTTCTTAAGTTTAAGTCTCCTCACATACTTGAAAAAATCTATTTTGGTTTTTTGAAAATCCCCAGAGCTATATGGGCAAAACCCCAGTCCCTTAGTGAGTAATGTATTGGCATGTTTAGATAGTTCCACATCTGATAGGTTGACAATATTAATTGTCTTACTCTCAGTATTACTCATTTTCGCCTGTTCCAGGATCTGGTTTGGACCCCTATTCTTGTTTCTTTGAGTCCCTCCTCTCTTACTTCTCCTTGTTTTCCGGGGTCTTCTGTACGTCTGTTTACCTCCCTCTGTCCTTGTCTGATTCTTTGTACTTCGGCTAAAAAAGAAACTGTACCCTGTTTAATTGGTGCATTCTGATCTGAAACATTAGACACGTCACTCGAATCGCTGCTAGTAGCTTTAGTTAATTTTGAGACTTGTTTGACACTTAATCATATTAATTTTGATATATACATGTATGGTTTTTACAAGCCTTCTGTTTCAATGTACAAATACTGTTGTTTGTTGTGTTTTATAGCCTTGAAAAAGTCAAGGGGAATATACCCCCCATGACGAAACACGTGTTGGCTGTTCCTCATGGCTGTTGTTCTCTTTTCATTATTACGAATGAAGGAATTTGCATGCTGCTTTTCGCTACATTAAAGATGGATTGACCATGATATACAGAGGCTTCTGGATTACTGCTAATTTCATCTGTACAATTAATCTGCTTATTTACTAATGGACTGCGTATTACTAATATAGTGGCTAATTTATGTTTATAGAGTGCCTAGGTCCTTTTTTCTAAAGTTCTGTATATCTGTGTTCTCATAGATTTTGGGGGTAGGGAAGAATCCTCTAGGGCCGGGAGCACCTAAGCTCATAATATAAGGGGACTGTTGGGAGCGCTTCTTTTTCCTTGTTCCCCTTGTAATGTCTTCCCCTTTGCTAGCACTTTTGACTAAAGATACTCCAATGCCCCTCCCATGGACAGATTAATGTGAGACTGCTTTCCGGCAGCTACGACAAGCCCTTTGTTCAGCACCAGTGTTAGGTACTTCAGATTACACAAAGCCTTTTGCACTTTACGTACATGAGACGATGGATGTGCATTGTCAGTTTTAGTACAGACACATGGTGATATGCAGCGTCCCTGTGCATATTTTTCAGCAGTACTTGATCCTGTCGTTCGAGTGTTGCCTGGGTGTTTTCGTTCAGTTGACGTAACAGCTTTGTCAATATGTCAGAGTGAAGGGATAGTTTTGTCACATAAGCTGTTGGTGTTAGTACCCCATGCGGTTGATGCTCTTTTAAATCAAACAAAGACACAACATTTAACTAGCGCTCGCCTGACAGGATATGAATTGACATTGCTGACTCCTCACATTACACTGAAGAGATGTGCAACACTAAATCCAGCCACTTTGTTGCCATATCGGGTGACTCAGCCTCAGTCACAAGAAACACATGATTGTATATTCCTTACCGAAGAACAGACAAAGGGTCGTATTGATTTACAAAATACGCCCCTTCCAGATGTAGATGGGGAATTGTGGGTTGGTGGGTCTTGTTTGAAGTTGCCAGACGGTACAACCTCAGCTGCATATGCAATCACCACAATACACACAGTAGTGGAGACAGCTCGTATACCACAGAAGTCAGCTCAAGCAGCTGAACTAATAGCTTTGACACAAGCATGTGAGCTTAGTACTGACTTATGTGTGAACATTTATACAGACAGCCGCTATGCTTTTGGAGTGGCTCATGATTTTGGTTTGCTTTGGAAGGAGAGAGGCTTTCTCACATCCCACGGGATGCAGATAATGCACGGAGAATTAGTGCATAACCTCTTGACTGCATTGACATATCCAAAGAAACTAGCTATTGTGAAATGTAGTGCACACAAGAAAGTGACCGATAAGATAGGGCAAGGTAATGCCCTTGCGGACCGCGTAGCACGTGAGACTGCGATGCAGGGAAGTACTACTTCTATGTATGTAGTGAAGTCACAAGCTGAACGTTGGCATAATGCTAGATAAGACGTATTAGATATACAGAAATCTGCTTCTGTGAAAGAATGTGAGTAATGGTCTGAAGAAGGAGAATTGGATGATGAGGGCTGTTGGCGGAATAGGCAGATGGATAAATGGAAATTGCCTATAGCTTTTGTACAACCTATGGTTCAGATGGCACATGGGCTGGCACATGTTGGAGCTTCAACAATAACGAAGTTGCTTACGCAAGTTTGGGAGCATCCAGAAATTTCCAGTACAGCTAAGAGAGTAGTACAGTCTTGTTTGATCTGTTTACAATACAATCCTGGAAAAGGGACACGAACTCCTGCGGGAGGGTTTGCTACACCAACTGCACTTTTTGAAGTTCTACAAATGGATTATATTCAGCTTGAACGCTGCAACAATTTAAAGTATGTCTTGGTGGTGGTATGTGCCTTCAGTAAATGGACTGTGTACCCCACAAAGGATTATACTGCCATTACCACAGAGAAGGTGCTTTTGAAAGAATTTTCCCTAGGTTTGGTGTTTGCAGACTTTTATGGAATGATAACGGACCTCATTTTGTTGGGGAAGTTATTAAGTATGTCCTGAAAGGATTAGGGATCAAACAGAAGTTCCATGCGGTTATCCACCCACAATCAGTAGGGTTGGTGGAAAGGTATAATGCTACTTTGAAGCTGAAGTTAGCGAAGATACAGGCTTCCACATCCTTAACTTGGCCGGATGCATTACCGTTGGCATTATTGTCTATAAGGTCAGTGCCACACTCTCGAATAGGCCTTACCCCATACGAAATAGTGTTTGGAAGGCCAATGAACATTTTGGGAGTTCCTAAGCCAAATTCTGTATATGATGTACCTTGTGTCCTGATGAATGATTATTTGGCACAGTTAACTGACAATTTGGTTTCTATTCATCAACAGGTTTGAGAAGCACTTCCTGACAGATCTACAGGTGAAGGCCATGAACTCCGACCTGGTGACCAGGTGATGATTAAGTCCTCTGAAAGATCAAGCACCTTGGAACCAAGGTGGGGAGGCCCAGAGCAGGTGCTCCTTGCGACAAGGACAGCAGTTCGAATGACGAACCGAAAGAATTGGGTTCATAGTACTCACTGCAAGAGAGTGCTATCTACCTTGGTGGAACCTGCTGTGCTGACCGATCATTGAGAGATTTTGACTACGGAGAAAGGCCGTGCTATATCACCTGACGAATCTGCAGTCTGCAGAGTTCTTCCCGGCCCATACGATTTCTGGAGTGTCGCGATATATTTTGAGACCGAGGATTTTAAACTGTTCAATGACATCATTAAAAAAAGATATAAAAGGACAATAAGTACAAATGAGGTAGACCAAACGGACACTAGCCTGCAACAATATGTTGACTTTAATTTAGGGTTGTTCTCCTTTGTGGGTGCTGCGTTAAACAGTAGGAAAGTGAGACGATCGACTAGGGTTGTGGAAGCTGTTACCAACCAGGCAGCTCTGGCACTTGGGAATATTACAGAGGAGCTCCAAATTGCGAGGATTGTAGCGCTCCAAAATTGTATGGTACTAGATGTGATATTAGCTGATCGAGGTGGTGCATGTCGCATCATCGGTAGTAGTTGCTGCGTTTTTATTTGCAGATCACTCACCTTCAGTATATGATGCAATATCTAAATTGCATAAAATTGCTGCAGAAATCCACGCAGAGACTGGTACTTGGACTTTTTCTGGATGGTTTTGGGCCCTTGTTTCCGCTTGGGGCTGGAAACCACTGACTATCCTGTGTGTAATGATTGCAATATTTTTCACATGCTGTATCTGTATTCAGTGTGGTCCAATGTTCTGCTCCATGTGTATTACTGCTTGTATGCCTACCAAAAGAAATATTACATAAATTAAAGCACAACACATGTTAGATAAGGAAATAGCTGAAATGATGAGCATAAATATACAAGATGAATATTTAGATTATCCCAGAAAGACGAATGTCTTCAGCTAATGCTGAAAGAGTCGTCTGTTGTAATTTAATGGCGATTAGATTCAGCATTAGCAGAAGACATCTTGTATTTAGCAACTATTGTGAACATTTCCTGGAATCCATTTTGTATTCATGGCAGCCATTTTCTCTGCCATGTGCTCGCCATGTGCTCTGTCCTACCTTTCTGTTAACTACTCTTGAAAATCTGTCTAGTGACAAGTTATATTTAGCATCTCCCACTTTCGCACATGCCCAGTAAGATATGCAGCTGTTAGTAAACAGTAACAGACAGTAATGTGTCAACTAGTCTTTGAAAACTGTTAGCCCCTCCTACCTGTCGACTGTGCATTTCCGTATGACCTTATATGTATGTAAGTCTTGCGTCTATAATTGTACCACCTTCTTTTAGCCCCTGCGTGGGTATAAAAGGACCATGCTCTCTTAGTTCAGTGTGCTACTTCAAACATTACCAGAGGGTGCTGTTTGAACTGTAGTACCACCTCATGAGGTTTAATAAACATTGTCTTTTATTTCAGTTTCGGTGCCAACTTCTTCCTATATGGTCTGAGGACTTTGTGCAGAGAAGGGCGAACCCCTTGCACTAGTAGGCCTTGCTGAGGCTTACTTCGACACAACCACTGACGAAGAAACTGAAAAAACAATGAATTACAACCACTCTGGATCCCCCTCCGACCCCTGCCCCCATTGCATTTACAACAAAGCCAGCCCAACCATCGCCCCCAAGCTTTGAGACATAATCAACAGCTCATGCAACACTGCCACCTTCCCAGACCCTTGGAAGCACGCAGAAGTCACTGCACTCCTAAAAAAGCCCAAAGCTGACCCGGACGACCTCTCCAACTACCGCCCCATCTGTCTCCTCCCTTTCCCCACCAAGGACGCTGAGAAACTAGTAAACACCCGCCTATCCCACTTCCTTGAGGAAAACAACACACTCAACCCCTCCCAGTCTGGGTTCTGCAAGAACCACAGCACGGAAACCGCCCTCGTCGCATGTACTGATGACATCAGAACCAGAGTCGACAAGGGCAAAACCGTCGCACTCATCCTCCTGGACCTCTCCGCGGCCTTTGACACTGTCTGCCACCATACACTCCACACACGCCTCCACAACACAGGGATTGGACACAAAGCCCTAGACTGGCTCACCTCCTTCCTCACCGATAGAACCCAAAAAGTCTGCCTCCCTCCCAAATCATCTGCGGAGTCCCCCAAGGGTCCTCCCTCAGCCCCACCCTTTTCAACATTTACATGACCCTGCTCGCCAACATCCTCCGACCAGATGGAATCACCATCTTCTCCTACGCAGACGACACCCAACTCATCATCTCCCTCACCCGCAACCCTACTACCGCCAAAACCAACCTCCACTCCGCACTCCTTGACACCGCCACTTGGATGACAGCAAACCACCTCAAGCTCAACTCCAACAAAACAAAAATAATCATTTTCGGCCCCAACAAAACCATATGGGATGACTCCTGGTGGTCCACCGCCCTAGGCCCCACACCCACCCCTGCAAACCACGCATGCAACCTTGGCATCATCCTGGACCCCTCCCTCTCCATGACTCAGCAAATCAACGCCGTCACCTCCTCCTGTTGCAACACACTCAGCACGCTGAAAAAACCTTCAAATGGATTCCCATAGAGACCAGAAAGACCGTCACCCACGCACTCATCAGCAGCAGGCTAGACTCCGGAAACACCCTCTACGTCGGCACCACACTCAATCTCAAATGCAAACTCCAGAGAATCCAGAACACAGCCGCACGCCTCATCCTGGACCTCCCTTGCCATGAACACATCTCATCACATCTCATCACACCTCAAACCCTTCACTGGCTCCCCATCGACAAGAGGATCACCTTCAAAATCCTCATCCACGCGCACAAATCCCTCCTCAACACCGGCCTAACCTACCTCAACGAAAGAGTGAACTTCCACACTCCCAACCGCCACCTCCGATCTGCCGACCTCGCACTCGCCACAGTCCCCTGCATCCAACGCGCCACCACAGGAGGCAGATCGTTCTCCTACCTCACCCCCAAGGCCTGGAACCCCCCTCCCCACCAGCCTCCGCAAGATCCAAGACTTCCTGCTTTTCAGAAAGAACCTCAAGACATGGCTGTTCGAACAGTGACCCTCCTTCCCCCACCTCCCCAGCGCCTTGAGACCCTCACGGGTGAGTAGCGCGCTGTATAAATTTATTTGATTGATTGATTGATTGCTATATTTGCTGGCGCTAAATTGCATTTTTACATTTTTGCATTTCTATTTTTACATTTTTGATTTATGGTCTGAAATTAGAGAACTTATGGAGCGCTTTAGAAACAAGACCAGTAACAGGTACATTTGCGAAGGAGTGTTAGTTGTGACAGTTATCTTGATGATTGCATTGCTTTTCAGATTAGGCTTATTTTATCTTCACCATCTAGAACAGGAGACACTAGATCAACTAGTGTACTGAGTTCCATAATGCCTGCAGATAATAGAGTGAATACACTAGATAATAAGGAATTTTATGCAGCCAGCTCAAGAAATTGCTTTATGAATATGTTGATATGGATGATAAAAACTGCTATGTGTGCACACATTTGCCTGCATCAGTTAGTGAGGGAATTACATATCACAGTCTTCCATTGACATATGGTATTTTCCTGTAGTTTGTTGATAAGCCTTTTGTATGAACAGAAACATTTTTGGTGTTATTATTCAAATTATCATCTTGTCTTTTCTGAAGTACCCATCGTGAGACACCTGAATAAAGATGCCAATGGAAAAACTATAGAGACAGTAGGAAGGTTTCTGACCCTACATTGACATTTGGTACAGTTTATACCCATAGAAATAATTTGACCTGTATTCTCACCCCAGTAGAGAAGGAATGTTTAGGGCAAGTTGAAGATAGAAGAAGAGCAATGAAAACAAAGGAAGCGAGAGTAGTAGTAGTATGTGATTGGGGGAAAGAAGAAGCCCATTCAGCAGCAGGAAAACAAGACATTAGGCTGGCAGCATGTAGGGCAAGTATGCATATATAGACCCATGTCAGAAACAAACACAGAGGCCCTCATTATGAACAAGGTGGCAATCACCGCCGATCGCGTGGTGACGGTGAACAGAAGCCCGCCAGTGGCGGTGAACAGCACACCGCCGTATAATGAGACCATAAAGTCAAACCTCCAAAAATCCTGCAACCTCCAGCCACCGCCAGGGCCTATGATGGCGGAAAGGCTGTACACCTCAACCTGCCACCGCCATGCAGACAAATCCTCCACCCATCAAATAATGATGCATGAATCACAGTGGCGGATAGTGGATGTCGAACGACCACTGGCGGTACAGACCGCCACAGCCAGCAATGGGACCCAACAACAATAAATGCACACATTGGCAAGTTTAAAATCCATACACCTGACACACATCCACAACACTATAAAACACTCACATACAAACTCCAACAATCCTTTGCAATGCCAATGAGACTGACAACACTACACAAATACACTGCACACAACATTACAAAAGTCACACACGGAAATACACCACCAAAACCCATATACTCCCCAAACACCATCACAAGCCACACACACAAACACACAACAGCACCCTCTCCAAGACACCCAAAACACCACACCCACAACACACATCATGGCACCCCCTAAGCACCCGCGCTTCACAGATAGGGAGCTAAGGACCATGGTGGATGAAATACTCAAGGTCCAGCCACAATTATTTGGGGCACAGGTGAAGCAGACAACCATCGCCAGGAAGATGGAGTTATGGCAGACCATCATCTACAAGGTCAACGCAGATTGAATGACCTGCGTGGGAGGGTGAGGTCAATGGCATCCAGGCACAACATCGTGGTACAGAAGACTGGTGGAGGACCTCCACCTACACCCCGACTACACTGACTGGGAGGAGAAGGTACTGGCCATCCTGCACCCAGAGGGCCTCACGGAATCACTGGAGGACTGGACTCGGGTAAGTCAACTGCAATTACTTCATATCAACCATACCTGTAATGCATGGACCACCACACCCCTCCCACTACCATAAGGACCCCATCCCCACCCAGGCTACAACACCCACATCCAGTCACCCTGCATGGCTACAAACCCACCAACAGGCCCCCATCCTCCCCTCTGTGCACAGTCACCTACACCTGGAAGGATTTACAATGGCACTACAGCACCCATAATGCACCTCCACCCCCCACGCAAATTCAAAGGATAATTCCACGAAAGGACCCTGCATGGCACGAAAGGGGAATAAAAGCACAAAATAGGGCAGAGCTGTGCATCCATTTCTGAATTAGAACATGTAAAATACATGTCCATTCCCCCCACAGGCACCACCACCCATGCCACCCAGACTGAAAGGCCAAGGAGTGCCAGAGCCATACACGGAGACAGCATCCCCACTCAGGAGACTGTAGAGGGATGTATGGAAATTGAGGAATACCCTGGCCCATCACACAGTCCTGGACTGTCTCTATCCAGCAACCCCACCCAGGATACCACTGACAGCCCTACCACCCAGCCATCACCATCAGCTCTGGCCAAACGACCCCACACCAGTGTCTCTCAGTCACAGACTGGCTGACCACATGTACAGAGGCCAGAGTCTCCACCCACCAACAGGCAGGATGATGATGGCACCAGTGCAAGTGGGACTGCCAGACCTGTGCAGGGGACACAGGCACAGGGGGCAAGGGCCAATAGGAGGGCATCAGTGGCCCAGGGGGGAAGCCAAATGATGGATGCTGCAGCCCAGGAGGTGATCTCAGAGGTCCTGGGAGCATACCACCATACCCAGGACAGAATGGGCCAGATCCTGGCCACCCTGGAGCAGAATCAAAGGCTGCAGATAGCACACCTCTAAGAGACAATGGAACAATGGAAACAATTCAATGCCACCATGGCCACCGTTGCAGGGGTGCTGCAGCACCACTACCCTAGCCAGCCTGAGACCTCAACCCACCTGCAAGCCCTATCCACTAGCCAGGACACTGCCCTGCCATCTACATCTGCAGCAGCTACTGGACTGGTGGCACTGCCAGAGGACACACAGGAGACCAGCACCCCTATCCCTGCAGCCCAGCTCCAGTCACTCAACCATGCCACAGACCCAAATATGGCACTGGAACACCAAGGCCCCCGCTAAGAAGTGACTCTGCCTTGAACTGTCTCCCATGTGTGCCACTGTGCTACCTTGTTGACCTGCCACTACCAACACACCATCTACCAAGGGACAAATGGACCAATACCCACTACCACCAACAGCTGAGCCCATCCACCAGACTATGGATATGCACCATGGGCCCACTCCATATCACTGTACAGCGATTTAACAACTTTGCACCAAATCCTATGTCCTCTGTCATTATGAGTTCACAATTGAGAGTGTGTATGCATTAGCTAGTCAATTTCATAGTCATACCTTTATTATAGGAGTGGATCCCACGTACTGTAGTGTCTGAAGTAAATCACAATGTACACAATACTGGGTTCCCTGGCACATGCCACTTCAGTCTTCAGTTAACAGTGTCAATGACTATAGACACCACATCACCAATCACATGAGTCAGACTAACACTATGCAGTGAAGACAACAGCATCAGTGAACAGTACCTCATAGTCACTGGAAGTATAGGCGGATCAGCTGGCTCCTGGAGTTGATATCTTCCCCCTCTCCTTCCTCACCATTACTCTCATCCCCTCTCTGAGGTTGCAGGTCTGGGTGGAAAGCACCCTCCTCGTCTAGAAGGGGTATAGCTTTCCTCACAGCCAAGTTGTGCAGCATGCAGCCACCACTATTCTACACACCTTCTCAGGGCCATAGCACAGGGATCCCCCAGAGAGATGGAGGCAATGAAATCTAGCCTTCAGGAGACCTACAGTGCGCTCAATCACCCTCCTATTACTTCCATGGGCCTCATTATAATTCCTCTGTGCATCTGTCCTGGGATTCCTCACAGGTGTCAGGAGCCATTGCAAGTTGAGGTATCCAGAATCACCTAAAAAAGTGGGGAACAAACATTTTAACAAACTGCCATTACTTGCATACAGGCTGGTTATCAGCTATATACTGATCCAGTGTCATACACACTCCCCTATGAGCCATCCTCTGTCCCCTTATAGTTGACCCATCAAGTGTGGGACAATGCTGTTTGACAGGACAAAGGAATCATGGACTGATCCTGGGAACCTGGCATCAACATGTACATCTGACATCCAGTCATCCACCCCACACACCACACCTGCAATCACCACAACTACATTGACAGACATATGCAGCGCACTCACCAGACCTGCAGACACCCAGACAACATCCATGTACACTGGCAGCCTGTCTTGTCCCACTGTGTCCACCCCCCTCCTCCCAAAACACTCAAACTTTCGCAGCCACCCACACAACACACATCCACCACACATCAGCACACTTTACAGGCACCTGCATCCATGTCCGGCACACCTACACCTTGTACAAGCACTCTCTCAACCTCCACTCCCAGACCTTCCTCCAAATCCCCCCCAACTGCCCGTAAGAAGCTTTTCCCCTTCCACGTTGACCTGTTTGAACCCACTGACCCACCCCATTGCATCCCTAAATGTGCCCATCTCCTTGCCCAGTCCACTCCTTCCACGTCCAAGTCCACCCCAGTCCGCCCTTCCCATTCCCTTGCCCCTTCCCCAGGGAGGAAGAAGCCTGTGTTGCCCCAGGTCCCTCTGCCACCCCCGGGTCCAAGCCCAAACCCCCTCCACCTCTCAAACCTAAGCCCAAGCCCCCACTTCCAGACGTAAGTCCCCACCCGTGCCACCCCCTGCCCCTGTTCCCTGAGGTGCTTGGCTGCTCCATTTATGCCCCTTTACAGTGGAGTACCATGTGCACATGTGGAAGTCAAGTCCGCCCTATTTAAGCCCTTCAGGGTATTTTGAATGGACTGGACAATGGGCTTATTTGGACATTACATTTTTCTAGTTTAATCAATTTTGAGTGCCCAGTGGTGCTGTTGGCACAATATGGTGACGTGGTTCATCGTTTCATTGTGGGGGATGTGGTGTGCACATGTGTGTACTTTGGTGCAGGTCTTTGTTGCCTTGTGTTGGGTAAGTACATCTTATTATGGTGTGTATGGTGTCAATGGTGTGGGATGGTGTAAGGGGTTGGGAGTGCGTTGCAGGGTGGGTGTGGTGCTTGTGTAACTGTGCCCTTTCTTCCCATATTTACTAGGTTGCGGTACTTACCATCGTCGTCTTCATCGGCAGTCACAGTCGTGGAAGTATATGGCAAGGAGAAGCATTGGCATTATTTCCAAATCTCTCTCCATGTCTGCTTCAGCGTGTTGTGTGTACCTCCAGTGAGTGTTTCCTTTTATTTAGTTTGTTTCTGCCACGCTTTGCGTGGTGGTGGTTCCCATCCTGGAACTGACGGCAGTCTTGTGCTTCATTATGTGGTAGGTGGGTGGATCCTTTCCGCAGGCCTGTGGGCGGCCTCCTCCGTCCTCATCGACACTCCAATGATGGCGGTGTGTGGATGGACCGCTACTTATTTCTCATGTGCTTCATTATTTGGCGGTCCGGACTGCCAGTTTGTTGCCGGTAGTTATCGCCACCGCCGGCGGGGTGGCGTTTTCCGCCATGTTCCTAATGACCATCAGAATTTGTAGAAACAAGTGCGTTCAGACATGTTTTCAACTTTCGGAGTACTTGGGCATTTATGTTGAATCGAAAAGACCCAGCAATTACAGGAGTTTATTTCAATTGTGGGAAGAAAGCTTATTTTAGCTTGCCGAATGGATGGATGGTACATGTTGTTGAGAAATAGTTCTTCCAAAGATCTATCATGTGGAACACTTTGATGATCCTGTGTGGGAGGAAAAGTCAAATGCCTGAGTCAAGAGAAGTGCCAGTGCTTCAGAGATTGTAGGAAATATCTTTGGTGCAATGATTACATCTGGTAGGAGTGGTCCTAAATAATCTGAAGATAAGGAAGTTATCAACTATTGTAGATAAGTTGTCTACAGTTACAGCAGGTGCCTTCTTGGTAGCCAACAAAGAAATGGTTGCCATAAGATAAATGGTTTTGCAAAATCGTCTTGCTTTAAATATTCTTTGTGAAAAAGAGGGCAGAGTTTTTAAGATGCTGAAAGTTCAACAATGTTGCACTTTTATCCCAGGTAACAGTAAGGAGTTAAGAAAGTATTTTAAGAACATGACCGACCTGAAAGAGGATTTGAAGGAGTTAGAAGCAGCAGGTGCATGGGAAGGTATAGGAAGTGGGTTTTCAGCAGTTGGAAAGTGGTTTGTAAACCTAGGTAGTGGAATTATTAGCAGTATTTTTAGACCTTTGTTGATAATTGCTTTGTGTGGCTTAGTTGCATTTGGATCTTTCAAGTTATACAAAGAAATTAAAGTGAAGAGAGCAGAGGAGAAAAAAAGACGATTTTGAACTTGGAAATAGACAAACTATCTATTGCAGTGACAATAAGCAGTTAGAGGAGTGCAGAAGATCTTACCTGGTAGGTCTTCAGAGACTTTGATCTGTCTCATTGATATGGGGGATTATAATCTGATGTGATGGCTTGATTCGCCATCAGTGGGGCGAATTTATGTAGCTGAAGTGTTATTGCTACTTTTGACATCACCATAATAATCTGTATGTGACAGAATTTACATTTTGTTGTTTGAAGTTCTAACAAGTTGACTGTAAAGTGGTGCACTGAAAGCTTATATTAAAGTCCATTCGCTGTAGAATAGTGATCTATTGTGATGTGGTATAGACATTTTAAGACATGTATAGTCATTTAATTTGATTAATAGTTTTCACTAAAACAATAATGAATTTCTTAAAGAAAATGTTTTAGATGTCACAAAATGTCATAATGTTGAAAATGTAGTTCCGCATCATTCCTATTGAAATGTACTAACAAGTTATTTTGCTTTTGCCATTAATGTAACATGAGCACTGACAAGATTTGCTAATGATGGCATTGCAATTATATTGTCATATGTCTTTTTTTAAATTTAGTTTAGCGATATTGATTGCAGGGCCTCAGGCTTTGGAAAACAAGAGAAAACTGTTTTCCATTTTTGCTAATGTGTCATTTCTTTACAGATGTTGTTCCCATAGAATGTTAGTTTGGAAATGGATGTCTTATAGTCTTACACATAGAGAGCCTGAGAAAGTAACCTTGAAGTCGGTACACCGAGGAAATTAGAACATGGACAGTATACATTTGTTACAAAATTGTACAGCAGAGCAAAGATGGATACCTTTCCCATGTTGGTCCTGGGAATCTGTCCTAATATTGCAGATCCCTGTCATATGGTTGACTATGATTGGACAATGAAACCTCTGAATTCACGTGGTGTGATTGATGAACAAATTATCATTGACTTTGGACTTTCATTTACCTTTTCCTAGTTGCATTTCACCAGACACCATTCAGACTTTGAGAGGTACAGACCTCTTTGCCCTTGCCCTGCACCTAAATGCTGAGATGAGAAGAATTTGATTTTTCTTTGGGCCCATGAGGGGAGTCTTGACCGAGCTTCTGACATGCTGACACCTTCTCTTTTTACTTACTTTTTGTCAACCTTAGTTAGCCTCATTTTGCCCCAGATGCCGTTTTTCCAAATTATTTTCCTCTTTATTTTTGTCCCCATGTTTTGTAGCCCAGCACAGGAGTAATTAGATACTCTGTATATTTGAGGCATCCCCATTGTTTAGAGAACTAATTGAAAAAATTTGATTTAATGCAAATGCTTAGGAGAACTGGTCAGCATTTAATTTCAGAGCTTCAGATTTTGGTGCTCATGTTTTGCATTGCATTGATAGAATGCTTAGTCTTTTGGATGTTAATTAAGATTCAGTTGTTCCAAAGACTAGGACATCTGTTGGTATTTCTGTATTTTTATAGTCTTGTCTTAAGAATTTCTTACATTAACACAAGTCTTAGCTTGTAATAAAACCCTTTAACTTTATTCCTGACTTGGGTTTTCCTTGTGTGGCCAAATTGGTCATACTAAATTGAAATACTAATTGATTGTGATGTTAATTTCTCTCTTAACTCCTAGCTATGGTGAAAAGATTAATTGACCTCATCTGGAGCATACCAGAAATGCTCCAGCAAATAAATGGTGCCCTAACAACCTAAAGACAAGAGGGAGAAACCTTTACTGTAGCAGCCTTGGTTGTCACCACTGCACACCTCATTTGAAATACTACAATTCAGTCAGTCAAAACGTACACCAATACAATATAATCCCATCTAGGAAGGGCTTGGCCTATAATACCACCCTGCCACATGAGGGCGAAGAATAGCAATCATCTGTGTCAGACAAATTACCATCAACGGCAACACATGTGCTTCCTGCAATAGTTTAGAATTGCTTACATCCCTCTGACCTATTATAAGAACTGCAAGTGTGAGATGTATTGATAGCAGATATAGATTGCACCACAACAGATATCATAACTTTTTCAGGTGCCAAATAATTGATATGTAGGTTGAATTACGAAAAGGTTCAGAGATTAAGTGGAGACACACATAGTATTCAGCCACTCCCAGAGACTTGACACATTGGCCATGTAAGGAGAATGGCAGTTTAGGTAATATATTCAAACAGTATTTTGCAGCCCTCTACAACAGGTAAATATAATTGATACTGCAGAAAAATGGTGCAACTTCATTCTGGTATTGTCCATCATGCAAGCAAGCGACATCTAAACTGAAGAAAAGGAGCACAATGGGGGTTACTTGCAGTAGATAATATTCTTTGAATGAGAATATCAAAGGATGGTATTTATGAGTTGGGCTATATTTAAAAGCCACTGATGGGTGGCACTATTCCACCACCCATTCTAGTGATGCCTCTTTCCTGTTGTCTTTCTTTTTTACAGGTCAGACATTGCATATTTACCTTTACAAGTTATATACTACACCACTATACATGTGGGTGGGTTTATGATTAGGATTGAATGTATAATGTTAATAAAGCACCCAATCAGCTGTAGATTAGGTCAATATATGGTCCTGATGAGTTGCCCAGATCAGCTGTGAATAATTAATGCCAAGAATTATATTGACCTCTGTTTTCACCACATTTGAACTATGAAGAATCATTATTTCCAGCACAGACGTTTATTGTTTTTACTCATGACAAGAGCTCCTGCTTAATAAAGACTATGGCCCTCATTACAACCATGGCGGTAAATGCCACCTACCTCCGTGCTGACGGCCACCAACATACCGTGACCAGAGCGGTAATCCACCACGGGTATTATGACCCACACATAGAATACCGCCACCATAGAGACACGCACACAAGTCCGCCAGACCAAAGGTCAGTGATAAAATGGCGATAGCAAAACCCACACTGTTAGGCCAACAGGAATATGCCCACAGTATCACAACCCACGAATCAATGCGGCGGTCTTTCAACCGCGGTAAACCATTGGTGGTGCAGACCGCCGCGCTCAAAATACACAAACACATACAAAACGACACCACATTGGACAATTCAAAATATACACACCTGACACACATACACACGCACACACCCACACCACTATAAAACACACATGCACAATACCCACAATCCCTTTCAACGAAAAAAAATATAGCTAACTGAGAGAGACAAGCCAGGAGCACCCACTCAATCAGAGGCACAGAACACCACCACCCATACACCATTCACGCACATCACAGCATACACAACAACACATCACTCCACACATCCTCACACATATCACTCACACCACAGCCATGGCCCCCTAAAGACACCCCAGGTTTTCTACGGAGGAGCTAAGGGTAATGGTGGAGGCAATCATCCGGGTAGAGCTACAGCTATTCGGATCACAGGTGCAGCAGACGTCCATTGCTAGGAAGATGGAGCTATGGCGGAGAATCCTGGACAGGGTAAACGCCATGGGACAGCACCCAAGAACCAGGGATGACATCAGGAAGAGGTGGAACGACCTATGGGGAAGGTGCGTTCCGTGGTATCAAGACACCTGATTGCTGTACAGAGGACTGGCGGTGGGCCCGCACCTCCTCCCCCACAACTAACAACATGGGAGGAGAAAGTCTTGGTGATCATGCATCCTGAGGGCCTGGCAGGCGTAGCAGGACGACTGGACTCTGGTAAGTCAAATCTTAACTACTTCATCCCCCCATCCTACCTGCATGCCATCACTAACTCCTACCCATACCCTCACCCCATCACTCCACCAACTCACATATACCCCACTAGCACAACCAACCCATCCCAAAACCAAGCCCTGCATGCACCACCAATGCATGGACATCCCTCACAGACGTGCATGGACAGCCATCACCCCGGCATGCCCAATAGAGGTTCAGGGGACAGAGGCACAGGACAACAGGGAAGCTGGGCGGACTGCTGTGCGACAGGGGAGGACAGGCCCAGGGAACCCACTCTCCACTAGGCACTCTCCAACATCCTAGGAGCATACCACCATTCCCAGGAGACCATGGGCCAGGTACTGGCCAAGTTGCAGGAGACCCAGCAGCTGCAGGAGGGACAGGGAGGATCAGGGAGGACCTAACAAAAATATACACCATCCTGGTCACCTTTGCAGGGGTGCTGGCTGACATGGGCAAGACCATGAGGGAGGCAGTGGCACAACGAAAGGCGCCTGACACTAGCTAAACCACGGAACAGCCTTTCACCTCCGCCAGCGCTAGTGGACAGGAGGGCCAGCCACAGGACCAACAGGCCACCAACACCCCACCCCCTACAGAAGAAGAACCACCCACAAATGGTCCCTGTGATCCAGGCAGAAGACAGAGAACATTGCCAAGACCCCTGCCAGGAAATAGGACTCTCCTGATAGTCACCCTTCTGTCCCACTCTGTTTCCCAGTCCACCTTGAACTGCTATTGCTCCCCTTCCTATGCCCCATTGGCAATACACCTGTGATACCAAGAGACTGGACTCTAACTGGACATTCCTCCACCATCACCCCAGCCCCTTGCACACACTCCTATACTTATTGGCACAAAAATAAACACCCTTGAAACAAATACCATACTGGAGTCAGTGTAATGAATCTCAAATGTATTAGTACAACATCATCAAAGCATTGCAACGTATATATACAGTGAAATATACTACAAGATGACCTTTGGTGGGCAGCAGTACTTATAGCAGGTGCCAGAATGAGGCACACAGATCTGAAAATAGAGAATCCAAAAGGAACAGTCAGTGGCCATAGACATAGGGTAAGAGGCTGCCATGTACATTGTCCAACAGATTACTGAAATATTAAGTGGAGCTACAGTCTGTTACCTGTGTGTCACTGGAAGTACTGCTGTATTATGTTTGTTCTGTTGTCCACATGCTCTTCCTCTGCCTCCTATTCATCACTATCCACAGGCTCCACCACTGCCACAAGACCATCTCCAGGCTCATCCTCCTGCAGAAAAGGCACCTGGCGTCTCAAGGCCAGGTAGTGCAACATACAGCATGCCACGATGATCTGGCACACCTTCTTGGGAGTAGTACAGGGATCCACCAGTCAGATGGAGGCACCCGAACCTGGCCTTCAGGAGGCCGAAGGTTCTCTCAATTATCCTCCTTGTATGCCTATGTGCCTCATTGTAACCTTCCCCTGCCCTTGTCCTGGCATTCCTCACTGGGGTCAGTAGCCATGAGAGGTTGGGGTAACCAGAGTCACCTGTAAATATCGAGGAACAACTGTTAGACACACACTAACCCTTAGGGACAACCCCATACCCAGACACCTACTTATACTGTGTGGGGACCTTGGGTTTACCTATTAGCCACACCAGGTGCCCCTGGAGTTGGCCCATCACATATGGGATGCTGCTATTCCTCAAGATATAGACGTCATGCACAGGGTATTCGGCATTCACATGGGAGATGTACTGGTCCGCCAAACAAACCATCTGCACATTATTTGAGTGATCGCTTTTTCTATTCCTGTAAACCTGGGGGGGGGGGGGGAGGGACAAATGCCACATGTGTACCATCAATGGCACCAATGATGTTGGAGATATGTCCCAGGGCATAAAAGTCAGCCTTCACTGTGGCCAGTTCATCCACTTGGGGGAACACGATGTAGCTGCGTGTGTGTTTCAGCAGGGCAGACAACACTCTGGTCAACACGTTGGAGAACATTGGCTGCGACATCCCTGATGCCATGGCCACTGTAGTTTGAAAGGAACCACTTGCCAGGAAATGGAGCACTGACAGGACCTGCACTAGAGGGGGGATTCCTGTGGGCTGGCGGATAGCTGACATCAGGTCTGGCTTCAATTGAGCACACAGTTCTTGGATTGTGGCACGATCAAGTCTGTCTTTGATGATAATGTGTCTGCCCACCATTGTTGACAGGTTCACCAGGGATCTGTACACTGGAGGATGCCGCCATCTCATAATCTGTCTCAGCGGTTGTAGGCTATGGAGGAGAACGGTGAGGAGAGGGTCATATTTCCACATATATTGCACTAATGTTGCTAAATATGTGTCACAGAAGCAGTATGTGAAGTCGAGAGTCAGTTGATGTGCCAATGTCTGCTGTGACAAAGTTAGGTGCCATGTCATGTGCCCCCCTGAAATGGCGGCTGCCTGACCTGGGAGGAGGGACAAGTGGAAATGAGGTAATTGCGCTGGTGTTGTGCGCCATCGCTCTAGGCGGTCAATGACCGCCGCGCCACTTCGCATTGGTTATTATTGGGCCCTATGGGTTCCAGGAGCCAATGGTGATGTACGCCGGCGGTGACGGTACGCACCGCCGCAGACGTCACCGCCATTTTCTAACTATTCACTCTAACTTCTCCAAATTCTCAACTATTAACTTGACTCCTGCCTCAAAACTGAGAGAACACTGCAGGGGCATGAGGTCGAAAACACACAGGCACCTCAGGGGGAAGGGGAGGGAGGCACCTCAGCCAGAAGATGGTACTACACCACTGCTCCTGGAGGGGGCAACATGCCCGCAGCAATGTCCTGGGGAGTGCAAAGCCACAGTCTCTCAAGTTGGTGGTTTGCCCACTGCTTGGTCCTTGGGAGTGCAAAGCCACAGTCTCTCAAGTCTCTCAAGTGATTAGGTTGCCCACTGCTTGGTCCTGGGGAGTGCAAAGCCAGTGTCTCAAGTGGGTGGTTTGCCCACTGCTTGGTCCTGGTGAGTGCAAGGCCACAGTCTCTCAAGTGGGTGGTTTGCCCACTGCTTGGTCCTGGGGAGTGCAAGGCCACAGTCTCTCAAGTGGGTGGCTTCTCCACTGCTTGGTCCTGGGGAGTGCAAGGCCACAGTCTCTCAAGTGGGTGGTTTGCCCACTGCTTGGTCCTGGGGAGTGCAAGGCCACTGTCTCAAATTGGTGGCTTCTCCACTGGTTCTGGAGGGGGCCTTGTGCCCAGTGTGCTTCATCCTGGCAAGGATGGGTGGGTAAAAAGGCTTCTTCCACTGGTTCTGGAGGGGGCCTTGTACCCTGTGATACAGCACTTGGGGAGTGCATGGTCACAGCCTCTCACCTGGGTTTCACACCTACAGGATTTGCAGGGGCCAGTGCGCACTACAGCCCATGGAGGCAGGACTAGACACTGCCCGCCGGCGGTGACGGATGCTCAGTGGTGGCAGTGGCAGGGCTGGTGTCGGGGCTGGCAGTGGTGGGGGAGGCTCCAGCCCTTCCCCTGCAGCTTCAGACGGCTGCCCACTGGGGCTGCTGCTGCTGGTGGCGGTGCTGGCAGTGGTGGGGGGAAGCTCCAGCCCTTCCTCTGCAGCCTCGGACGGCTGCCCACTGTGGCTGCTGATGCTGGCAGTAGTTATGCTGGCGGTGCTGGTGGCATTTCTGGTGGCGGTGGTGGTGCTGGTTGCATTGTTGGCAGTGGTGGGGGGAGGCTCCAGCCCTTCCCCTGCAGCCTCGGATGGCTGCCCACTGCGGCTGCTGGTGGCGGTGCTGGTGGAGGTGCAGGCAGTGGTGGTGTTACGTACTGCGCTAGACTTCTCACCTCTGGATACCGGGTTGGCGAATACACCAAGTCTTCTCCAGGTTCTGGATACTCCCAGATAAGGGCGTCCCCTTCTAGTAGCCATGGTGCCGCTTGACAGGCTACGCCAAAGCAGACCGTACCCTCCAGAAGGAGTCCCAGAGGGAAAAAAAAACAACATCGGGGAAAAAACCTCAAACAGGAACTCCTGAAGAAAAACAAGAAAAAACAGGACTTGATAACAGGAAACAAAAATAGGCAAATCTCCCAAGGCAAAAAGCCGGAACAAAGAACAGGCAAAAATCTCCCAAGGCAAAAAGCAGGAACAAAGAACAGGCAAAAATCTCCAGACAAACCCACCACCAAAAAAGAAGAAAAAGGGCTACAGGTAAGTGTAGGGCGACCGGGAGCTAAATATATGCTTCCCAGAATGTGTAGTCAAAAAAGGCGGGGAACGGCGCTCCGAGTATCGGCAGCGCGTTCCATCCGTGAGGACAGAAAGAGAGGCGCGGCATTACAGTAGGTTCCCTCCTTGAGGCACCAGGTTTGTCAGGATGACTGTCAAAAAACAGGCGGACCAACGGGGAGCATGGACGGAGGAAGCATCCTCCCAAGAACAGTCACTGAGAGGGTATTCTTTCCAATCGACCAAAAACTGTAGTTTGTGTCGAAAAATTCTGGAATCACAGATTTCCTGGACTTCATACTCAGGCTGTCCGTTAATAGAAAGAGGAGGTGGACGCTGGAACTGGCGATGGTATGGATCAGGAACAAAGAGTTTTAACTGGGACACATGGAAAACAGGTTGAACCCTCCAGGTATGAGGTAAGCGGAGACGCACAACTACAGGATTCAGGACTTGCGAAATCCGAAAGGGTCCATAAAAACGTGGCTTGAACTTATTGGTGGAAAACCGGGAACATAGAAATCTGGAAGAAAGCCATACCTTGTGGCCCACTTGATACAAAGGTGTGGCTTGTCGATAACGATCCGCCTTTCATTTCATTGCTTGTTTCGAAGCTAGGAGAGTTGTGTGAAGTAGGCCCTGGATTCGACAGATCTGTCGTGAAAAAGAAGTGACAGAAGGCACAGAAGAGGATGTTCGGGAAACAGTAGTGAAAGTCCTTGAATGAAATCCATAGGTACAATAAAAGGGTGTGGTCTTGGTCGCAATATGTACTGTGTTGTTATAGGAGAACTCGGCAAGAGCAAGATACTCCGACCAATTGCTTTGTGTGGCATTACAGTAACATCTCAGATACTGCTGAAGTTCTCGATTCACTCTTTCAGTTTGCCCATTAGTTTGTGGATGGAAACCAGAAGATAAAGAAATCTCAATGTTAAATAAGGCACAAAAGGCTCTCCAGAAACGTGATACATATTGAGGCCCTCTGTCCGAAATGACCTCTTGCGGGAGACCATGGAGGCGAAAAATATCACGCAGAAAAATGCGACTCATTTCTGGGGCCGTCTGTAGTTTCTTCAAGGCTGAGAAATGGGCCATCTTGGTGAATGAATCTACGGTCACCATGATTACTTGATTACCGAGGAGGTAGGTAGAGAGCATATGAAATCCGTGGATAGAGTACACCAAGGAGCGGAAGGAACCGGTAAAGGTCTTAATAAACCTGCCACCTTAGTTCGGGGTGTCTTAGTCTGAGCACAGACTGGGAATGCTGACACATAGGTTTCAGTGTCTGTCTTAAGCGAAGGCCACCAAAAAGATCGCTGAAGCAGCTTCTGGGTCTTCCTGATACCTTGATGACCGGCTATCGGAGCATAATGGCACATTTGTAGAGCTTCTGTCTGCACTTTCTTGGTAGGTAGGAAAAGAGCATGTTGATGATAGAAGTAGTTGTCCTTCTGCAAAAAAGGAGTCACTCTATCCCATTCGGGAGCAGACAGAAACTGGTACTCGGATTGAACACGTTCTTAAAAAGATTGAGTAGTTCCGATAATTCTGCTAGACTCTAAGATGTGGAGAAGAGTTCTGGGCTATGTCAGGATATCTGCGGGATAAGGCATCTGCCACTGAATTCTGGGAACCAGGTATGTACATGATCACGAAATCATACTGGCTACAGAAGAAAGCCCATCGAGCCTGACGATTATTGCGACACTGAAAACTCCCAAGACATTGGAGATTACGATGATCAGTCCTGGCTTCAAAAGGCTCTCTGGAACCCATCAAGAAATGCCTCCATTCTTTACAAGCTTCTTTGAGAGCGAGTAGTTCTCATTCCAATACAGAATAATTGCCTTCAGCCTCTGATAGGATATGAGACATATAAAAGATAGGATGTTCCAATCCATCGTTGTCTTGCTTCTGTAGCAGACCTGCCCCAATTGCTTTGTCTGAGGCATCAGTCACAACGATAAATTTATTGGTATTGTCAGGATGACGCAACACAGGTGCTTGGGTAAAGGCTGTCTTCAATTCTTGAAACGTGCTTTCAGCATCCTTGGTCCAAACGAAACCCTTCTTCAGGTTCTCTTTCTTAATTGTTTGTTTTATGAAACTTTGTAGGTGGGCAAAGTTCTGAATAAACTGATGATAAAAGTTTGATAGACCAAGGAAACATTGCGTTTCCTTAATGGACGTTGGAGAAGGCCAATCTAATATGGAACTGATCTTGTCAGGATCCATGGATATTCCGTGTTGATTAATACAGAACCCCAAATACTTTACTTCAGATTTATGGAACTCACACTTCTCAGGTTTACAAAACAATTGTTTTTTCTTGAGTCTTTCCAGGACTTGCAGGACATGATCTATATGTTGCTCAGGATCACGGGAATATATCAAGATATCATCCAAATAAATGACTACATATTGGTTGATTACATCAGAGAACACTGAATCCATAAATTGGTGAAAAACAGAAGAGGTGTTGGTCAGTCCAAAAGGCATAACACGGTACTCATAGTGCCCAAAAGGGGTACGGAAAGTGGTCTTCCATTCATCTCCTTCCTTGATCCGAAGGAGATGATAGGCACCCCGTAAGTCTAATTTGGTAAACATGTTGGCTTCTTGAATGGCATCCAATATATCTCTGATTAAAGGCAGCGTATATCGATCCTTAATCGTTATTCTGTTGAGTTCACGAAAGTCAACGCAAGGACGCAGATCCTTAGTCTTCTTTGGGACAAAGAAGAGAGAAGCCCCAGCAGGGGACATGGAAGGAGCAATCAAACCATTGTGTAAGTTATCGTCTAAATATTCCCTTAGCACCTTCTTTTCTTGGTCTGCCAGAGAATACATTCGACCAAAGGGGAAGACTTCATCAGGAATTAAAGGAATAGCACAGTCATAACTGCGATGGAACAGCAAAATAGGATTACTAGGTTTCTGAAAAATCCTGATATATTCCTGATAACAATCTGAAACTCCCTGGATCATATTGATAGAGTTAGTGTCATCCTTAGTTGACTGACAGGACCTTTTGGGAGTCCAATAAGAAGTAGTGGAATAACAATTCTGTTGACAAAATGAAGACGTTAGGGATATAGTTCTTGTTTCCCAATTGATATAGGGGTTGTGTCGGGCTAACCAGGGTATTCCCAAAATCATGATGTGATTTGGTGAGGCTATGAGATCAAAGGCAACATGTTCTTGATGCCCCCCAAATGTCAAACAAAGAGTAGGAGTTGAGGCCACCACAGGTCCTGAGGTTAACGGAGTGCCATCCACTGTGTGAACCTGCTCAGGAGTCTCTTTAAGAATGCGGGGAATTCCTTTACTTGTAGCCCAGGTCTCATCCAGATAGAGTCCATTGGCTCCACAATCCAGGAGAGCCAGAAGGTGTTCTTCTTGATCTTGTGAACTTTGTAACTTGACCGAGAGGATAAACAGGGTGGACATGCTTTCTTTGGAGGAACATATTGATGTTACTTCAGCTCCTCCCTACTCCTTCCTCCTTACAGGGGACGGGAGCTGGCGTTTCCCGCAGGTCTTGAGGGACGTACCGGACAACTACAGATCAGGTGGCCAGCCTTACCACAGTACAGACAAAGTCCCTTTCGTCGTCGTTCCTCCCTTTCTGACTCCGTCAATGGTCCACGAACCAGATCTATCTGCATGGGTTTTTCAGGGGTAGGTGGAGAGGCTTCGGATGGAATATCTTCCGTTCACCGAATGTTAGCACGAAAGGTACCAGACTGGCATGGAGCTCGCGTTCTACGTCTCTCCATCTTGCGCTCTCGAAGTCTATATTTGATGTTCATAGATTGATCCATTAATTCCTTCAAAGAACAAGCTGGAGAAGAATGTACAAGCTCATCTTTAATTTCTTCACGCAGGCCTCAGCGGAAAAGGGTTATGAAGGTGCGTTCCACCCAGGAGGTTTCAGCTGCCAGCTGTTTGAAACGGGTTATATACTGCAGAACATCATGATTACCCTGCTGAATGTCACATAAGGCTTCTTCAGCTGCTGCTTCTACCCCAGGTCTCTCAAACATTTGTTTGAAAAGAGTCAGGAAAGCGGAATAGTTAGCCAGGACTGGGTTTTCTGCAGAAACCAGAGGAGTCGGCCAAGCAAGCACCGGACCAGACAAGGCACTGATCAGATAGCCCACCTTAGCCTTATCCGAAGAAAACTGGAGTTGACGAAAGGCAAAGAAAACTATCAGGGCGTCCAAAAATTCCTTCATCTTTAGAGGATCTCCAGAATATCGAGGAGTAGTGGCAGGTACGGGTGGTATGTCCATTGATCGGGAAGACAAGACCTGTCGTAGCGCAGTGTTCTCTGCCCGTAACTGTTGTAACTCTTGGGCTTGTTGTTGGATAGTCTGCAACATGGCTTCAGCATTTTCTGACGCTTCTCCCTGTGGATCTTCTATGGCGATCTCGCAAAGCGGAATCTTTTGGCGTTGCAATCTGTTACGTACTGCGCTGCACTTCTCTCCTCTGGATACCGGGTTACTCCCAGATAAGGGCGACCCCTTCTAGTAGCCACGGTGCCGCTTGACAGGCTACGCCAAAGCAGACCTTACCCTCCAGAAGCAGTCCCAGAGGGAAAAAAAAACAACACTGGGGAAAAAACCTCAAACAGGAACTCCTGTAGAAAAACAAGAAAAAACCGGACTTGACAACAGGAAACAAAATTAGGCAAATCTCCCAAGGCAAAAAGCAGGAACAAAGAACAGGCAAAAATCTCCCAAGGCAAAAAGCAGGAACAAAGAACAGGAACGAACAGCACAACCAGAAAGAAGTGTTTGCAACGCAAGGTGGGACAAGACTGACTGACTTATATACTGAGAAAAGGGAAGTGACATCACAGGAAAAGGAAATAACCCCATCTTGAATTGGGAAGAGGCCATAGACCAGAATAGGAAAAAGAAAGAAGTATAAAAGAAAAACAGAGCATGCTGGGACAAAAACACGAAAAAGACAAGATAGACACAACATGGACAGAGACAGGCAAAAAGACCAGACAAACCCACCACCAAAAAAGAAGAAAAAAGGGCTACAGGTAAGTGTAGCGCGACCGGGAGCAAAATATATGCTTCCCAGAATGTGTAGTCAAAAAACGCGGGGAACGGCGCTCCGAGTATCGGTAGCGCATTCCATCCGCGAGGACAGAAAGAGACGCCGCGTCTGAGCTCAGCGTTACAGGTGGGGAGAGGCTCCAGCCCTTCTCCCGCAGCTTCGAATGGCTGAACCGCCATTGTTGGTGTTGGGGGCTCAGAATCAGTCCCAGCCCCAGCCCTCCGGTCCTTCCTGCCTGCTAGTGCAAGCCCCTCGCCCTTCTCCTTGGACGCTGATGGTGCCTCCTTGCCCTTCCCCCTGGCAGCTGGTGGTGCCTCCTTGCTTTTCCCTTTGGCAGCTGGTGGTACCTCCTTGCCCTTCCCTTTGGCAGCTGGTGGTGCCTCCTTGCCTTTCCTTTGGCAGCTGGTGCAAGCACACTTTCAGTGCTGATGGCTGGTTCCCTGGAGCATCTCCCACCTGTAGTAGCTGTCAACACTACTGTGCCCGTGGACTGGGTAGCTGAGGTGCTCGCCTGGGTTCTTACAACCTTGGGCCGACGTGAATGGCAGGGGAGGGGGAGGGGGAGGGAAGAGGTCAACGGTGGAGGGGAAAAGCTTCTTAGGGACATTGGGGTGGGAAGAGGGTGAAGGTTTGGGAGTGGAGGAAGAGGGAGTGGTTGTAGGAGGTGTCTGTCTGCTGATTTTGGGTGCATGGGCTGGATGCTGTTGTGAGGTGGATGGCTGTTGGGTGTCTGAGTGCTTGCGTTTGTGTACTTTGGGAGGAGGGGCCACAGACACAGTGGGAGAGAACTCAGGGGATGTGTGCATAGATGTGGGGGTGGTGACTGCCAGTGAGGGTGTAGTGATAGGTGTGATGGTGATGGAGTTAGTGGATGAGGATGTAGTTCATGCAGGTGTGAGTGTAGACTCTACTGGGATGGAGGTAGATGGCAAGGAGGAGGGGGACACAGTGGAGGCAGTGGATGTTGGTATGTCTGCATCTGGATGGTGTTTATGTGAGTGCCTGTTGGATGATGTGAGGTGCTTGTGTTTGCCTGAGCCACTCCTGTGTGTTGTCTTGTGTGCATGCTGGTCTGCCTGTGTGCTTGGGATAGTTTGGGGTTGAGGGGAATGGGACTGGGTAGAGGAAGTTGGAGGGAGAGGCTAGAAACAGGGACAATGGCAGCCATCAGGGAGGAGGCCACAGCCTGGATTGATCTATGTTGGACCGCCATGCCAGACTTAATGCCCTCCAGGAATGCATTTGTTTGTTGAAAATGGGCTTCCAGCTCCAGGGTGGCATTCACTATGGTTGACTGCCCAACCAAAGATGGATCGCAAGAGGTCAATAGCCTCCTCACTCAGGGAAGCAGGGCTAACTGGGGCAGACCCTGAGGTTCCTGGGGCGAAGGAGATGCCCACCCTCCTGGGTGAGTAGGCACGGGAAACTCGCTGAGGGGCTGCTGGGAGGGTGGTGCTGGTACGGGGGTGTCGGCTGTACTTGTAGTTGGGGTGGCCACAGAGGTGTCCACCACCACCAGGGAGCTTCCATCAGAGGAGGTATCACTGTCCGAACTGTCCCCTCCTGTCTTCGCCGTGGTGCTCCCCTCGCCCTCTGTGCCACTGGTGCTCTCACTGTCGGTGGATTTGGCCTCCTGGGCCCTGTGAGATGCAGCTCCCTCAGTCATCGGTGCCTCTGCTCCTCCGCCAGATGATGCTAATGCAAATAAGGACAGGGTGACAAAGCAAAAAGGGGGGGGAGACAAAGGATACACTAGCCAATGTACTACCAGTCACAATACTAGTCACCAGGCCATGGACAGGAATACCTAATGCCAATAGCAGCATAACTGGCACCTACAGACCCCTGCCCAGTAGTGGATGCCTACTAGCTTGGTAGGAGGTGGTGTTCATCAGCCCCTGCCCAACATGGGACCTACCCTGCAATTTCCGGCCTGACCTAGGGGCACCCACAGGCCCACATCACCCACCCGGAGACCACCCCACCACACTCAAGTAATATATGGGGTAACTGTACTCACCCCCTTGTGGCTGGTGTGATGCCTTCAAGCGCCCATCCAGCTCTGGATAGGCCACTGCCAGTATGCGGGCCATCAGGGGGGTCAGGGTTCAACGGGCACCCCTTCCTCGTTGAGAGGCCATCCCCAGCTGGGCCTTCGCCTTCTTCCTTGCCCAGCGTCTCAAGTCCTCCAACCGTTTGCGACAATGGGTGCTCCGCCTGCAGTAGACCCCCAGAGTCCGCACATCCTTGGCGAAGGCACGCCATATTCCCTTTTTCTGATGGGGGCTGACCTGCAGAAAAATAAACATAGAAAACGGTATCAGTCAGACCGTCCGGCCTGTTAGACTCATAGCCCACCATAGGCCTCGCATCCCCTTTCGTACAGACATTGCCCACCATACATGCATCACGCTGCCCAGAACCCTCCCACCAACCCCCCCTACACGAGGCCCTCATACACAGCACTCCATGCATTCATGCCCCTTGCATAGTGCTCACGGTGTACTCACCTAATGGTCTGGAGGCCCATACAGCATTTGGTACTGGGGTAGGACCCCATCCACCAGTCTCTCCAACTCCGCAGCGGTGAAGGCAGGGGCCCTTTCCCCAGTGACACGAGCCATGGTCTGTTCCAGACACAGGTCACAGCACCACTTGCAGTGTAGGTCCTCTCTTGTTGAAGGTCAGGTAGCAAGTGAGTGAACGAGATAGAAAATGGTGGTCATGTCTGTGGCCGTGCGTACCTTAACCGCCGGCGTACATCACCATTGGCCACTGTAACCCATAGAGCCCAATGACAACTAATCAGGAGTTGCACGGCGGTACTCGGCCGCCTCCTGCAACAGCGCACAACATCAGCAGCATTACCTAATTTCCACATGTCCATCCACACAGGACAGACGGAAGCCATTTCCGGGGGGGCAGGCCATGGCATCACAGTACACATAGGCACCATTTGGGCCTCTCCAACAAAATACTGTTACAGTCACAACATGAAATGCAGTGTAGTGTTTGGAAATGTGGAATACTGACCAGCTGATCCCAGTTTTGCCCCCTAGATTACAACCGCTGTGGATGAACAGGAGATGGGGACATCCCCCGTGTACAGACCCCTGGTGGACTTGGCAACAATGGAGGACAGGCACATTATCCTCACCTATAGACTGGACAGGGCCACAATCACAGAGCTGTGCACCCAATTGGAGCCTGACCTGATATCTGCTATCTGTCACCCCCCTGGGATCTCCCCTATTGTGCAAGTCCTTTCTGTGCTCCATTTCTTGGCAAGTGGCTCCTTCCAAGTGACAGTGGGCTTGGCAGCAGTATTATCACAGCCAATGCTCTCAATAGTGCAGACCAGAGTGTTGTCTGCCCTGATGAAACACATGCTCAGCTACATTGTTTTCCCCCAGGTGGAGGATTTGGCCACAGTGAAAGCTGATGCAATGGGACATATCCCCAACATCATTGGGGCAATTGATGGTACACATATTGCATTTGTGTCCCCCCTCAGAGAAATAAAGAGGTGTTCAGAAATCGAAAGAGCTTTCACTCCATGAATGTGCAGATAGTGTGCCTGCGGACCAGTACATCTCCCACGTCAATGCAAAGTATCCTGGATCTGTGCATGATGCCTTTATCCTGAGGAATGGCAGCATCCCATATGTGATGGCTCAACTCCAGAGGCACCGGCTGTGGCTAATAGGTGAGCCCTGGTTCCCACCCAGTGGATGTTGGTGTACAGGTATGGTGTGGGCCCTAAGGGTTAGTATATGTCTAACAGTTGTCCCTCGATATTTGCAGGTGACTCTGGTTACCCCAGCTTCTCATGGCTACTGACCCCTGTGAGGAGTCTCAGGACAAGGGCAGAGGAACGTTACAATGAGGCACATGGGCGAACAAGAAGAATTATAGAAAGGACATTCGGCCTCCTGAAGGCCAGGTTTCTTTGCCTCCATCTAACTGGTGGATCCCTGAGCTACTCACCCAAGAAGATCTGCCAGATAATCGTGGCATACTGCATGTTGCATAACCTTGCCTTGAGATGCCAGGTGCCTTTTCTGCAGGAGGATGAGGCTGGAGATGGCCGTGTGGCAGCAGTGGACCCTGTGGACCGTGAAGATGAGGAGGCAGAGGATGAGGATGAGGACAATAGAACAGCAATTATATGACAGAACTTCCAGTGACACACAGGCAAGTCACTGTAACTTCACTTTACACTGACAGTTTTGTGTTTGACATTGAATGGTAGGCAGATTCTCCAATTCGATGGCCACTTACTGTACCCTTTGACATCTCTATTTTCAGATATCTGTGCCCCACTCTGGCACCTGGTGTGTTGACTGTAGCCTACCACAGGTCATTCCTATGTATTTATTCCTGTACAGTTGTATTGAAGTATGTAAAGCTTGTTAAACGAATACATAGTTAAATCATTTGACAGACTCCATACTTGTATTTTTTTTAATGGTGTTTATTTAAGTGCTAAGCAGTGGGCAGGGTAGTGGAATGGGCTGGGTTGATGGTGGAGGAAAGTCCAGGATAGAGTCAGGTCTATTTGTATCACAGGTGCATTGTCCAAGGGGGAATAGGAAGGGGAGCAATGGCAGTTCAAGGTGGACAGGGTGACAGAGTGGGACACAAGGGTGACAATCAGGAGAGTCTTATTTCCTGGCGGGGTCTTGGCAATAGTCTCTGGCTTCTGCCTGGATTGCAGGGACTGTTTGGGGGGTGGTTCTCCTTTTGCAGGGGACGGGTGCTGGTGGACTGTTGTTCCTGTGGCCGGGTCTCCTGTCCACTAGCGGCAGCGGAGGTGGAGGGCTGTTCATCTGTGTGGCTAGTGTCAGGGGCCCGGTGGTGTGCCACTGCCTCTCTCATGGTGTTGGCCATGTCTGCCAGCACCCCTGTAATGGTGACCAGGGTGGTGTGGATGTCCTTCAGGTCCTCCCTGATCCCCAGGTACTGTCCCTCCTGCAGCCTCTGGGTCTCCTGCAACTTGTCCAGTTTCTGGCCCATTGTCTCCTGGGAATGGTGGTATGCTCCCAGGATGTTGGTGAGTGCCTCCTGGAGAGTCAGTTCCCTGGGCCTGTCCTCCCCCTGCCACACAGCAGTCCTCCCAGCTTCCCTGTTGTCCTGTGCCTCTGTCCTCTGAACAGTGTGCCCACTGCCACTGACCCCAGGTCCCTGATCGTTCTGTGTTTGTGGGGTTGCCTGGGGTCCCTGTAGTGGTGGACACGCTGCTGATTGATGTGTCCTGGGGACAGAGGTATGGACCCGCTGGGTGGGTGTATGCTGGTGTTTCCTGAGGGGGGAGACTCTGTAGTGGTATGGGACTGTGTCTTGGTAACTGATTGTCCGGAGATCCCCTGATCCAGGCGTCCAGAGCTGCTGTCATCACTGTGGGCCTCTTCTGTGGGGGGACTGGATGTTGTTGGCACCTCCTCTCCGGTGACGTTGTGTGTAAATGCAGTGTTATTGCTTCAGCGTGTGACATCTTGTGCATGGGTGTGTTGCCCTCTGTGGTTGTGAGAGAAAAACAAATTTGGCAACACTAAGCAACAGTATCAATGCACATTTCCTAAATTACCCAAGTATAAATGCTGTTAGGTAGTGCTCATACACTAATGCACATCGTTGCCCTGATGTGCTTTCCGGTTTTTCAAAGAAAAGACCGTAACAATAGAACCAAACAAAATGTACTAGCGGAGCACAACCATTTTTTTTCCTTTCTTTCTTTTTTCAAATTTGTTCTAAAGTATTGATAATCAAAAAGTCAAAAAGTCAAATATGACTATATAATTAGTAAATTGTGATAGACTGTCCACAATCCATATACATTATTATCCTCAAACAATGTAGGTTCTCATAATTTTATATAATGAAAATATTTATTTCAAAAATTGGTGACAATAATAAATAACATACAACACTAAACCCCTACAGTAGAAAACCAACCAACATAAAAGACATAATGTAAATACATGCAATAAAAATCCATAATCTAACACAGAAATGAACTATGAGTCAAAGGACCAGATGATATTTTGTCGAATCCACATGTAACATCAGCCGACACGTGTTTCGTCCACACATTGGACTTCTTCAAGGCTGATAAATCATAATTCAAAAACATTACATTAATAATTAAAAAATTAAAAAATCGAAAAGACAACTCCAAAAATTAAAGAAAGGATCACGGTTAGTCAACCTGCACCAAGAGTGTGTTGGAAATAGAAAACGTGCCATTGAGAACCTACATCCCAAATTAGTCTGTGAGATTAATATAGTAAGTATGAGTGATAGGGATGAAATTTGATATGAATGTGAAGGTGAGTCACTATTTTTAAGTATGAAAGAGAGACCTATGTAACCCCCAAAAAGAGTTTTGAAGGGAAAGTACCTTAATCTCTCCATTTACCACTTGTATCTCCAAATGATATTCAAATCTCTAAATAACAGAGAAACAGGGGAGGAGATCCAATCATCAACTGTCAAAATGTAGACCATATGTGTTACCTATATTCAAAATCTGGTACCCCACTAACCTTGGTATTGTCCGCACTAAGCTTGTTCATTGTACAAAAAAAACTCAACTGATTTTCATTTTTTTGATAATATAATTTTAGTTAATCAGCTTATAGTTGGTCCTACAAATAAATGAAAAGAACATATAGCCACGTTATGGCCTTTATTTGTCATATCCTTCTTATCAAAGGAACCGTAATTCAATCTAAACAAAATATCTAAACCGTCACTATAACATGAAACCTGGTTCCCTACAAAGTGTAATTTAACTCCATATAGATACATAACGTCTTTCATGAAATGTTTTCACATAGTTCAAGTGATAGGAATAAATCCCATATAGGGGCTAATCGCCCAGAAGGTATGAAATTGAAATATGTACATTTGGAAAAATTAAGAAAACAAGAATTGTCTCGGTGGTGGGACGCAACCGTTTTGAGAAAATACATCGCAGATAAAAAAGTACCACGAGGTTTGAGAGTAGTCATATTCCCCTCCTTCGATGATCTCTCACCGAAACATATGTTAGATTGGGAGCAATTACTCTTTGAAGCATCTAAAGGAATGATGACCATTCTAGTACAACATGCAGAGGAAAAGAGGGAAAGTTTATTGATGGAAATTAAAGAGCTTGAAACTGAGATCCTAGCCCTCAATCTACCATAGGTGAAAGAAAAAAATGATAAAATTCTAAAAGACATGTTGGATAAACATCAACTTTACATTAAACACAAAAAGTTGTCAAAAATACAGAGGGATGACAGGGACTATGAAAATGATAGAGTCTATACTTTTGCAAAACGATTTGATGATTTTGCCAATAAAGTACATGTCACCAATATACAGGGGCAGACAGTGACAACAACTAATGGCTCAGATTTCTCTATTACATCGGAGGAATCTGATACAATGAGTATATCAAGTGAAAATTCAAGTAGAGTATCTAAGGAAGATCATGTGGCTTCCACTAGTTTTTTATGGGAGGCAAAAAGATACAGATTAGGCAACAAAAGGAATTTTTACAACCAGCCACGTCTCAATCAAAGAAGAGAACCCGTAGAGGAAAAAGGAGAGGGAGACAACAAGGGACAAACAGGCTCAGGTGTGCAAACCAGGGCAGCCAGGAACAAAATCAAAAACAACTGACTCTAACAGAATTGTCGACAGTTATTGACAATCATGATTGCAACGACATCTCTATTGTGAATCTATCTGACTGCATATTGACCGATGAACAAATAAAAAGTATTACGTAAAGGATTAGGTTTCTGGGTTTCCCTGACACTAGCCACACAGATGAACAGCCCTCCACCTCCACTGCCGCTAGTGGACAGGAGGCCCCGCCACAGGAACAACAGTCCACCAGCACCCGTCCCCTGCAGAAGGAGAACCACCCCCCAAACAGTCCCTGCAATCCAGGCAGAAGCCAGAGACTATTGCCAAGACCCCGCCAGGAAATAAGACTCTCCTGATTGTCACCCTTGTGAGAATTATGAGAACCTACATTGTTTGAGGATAATAATGTATATGGATTGTGGACAGTCTATCACAATTTACTAATTATATAGTCATATTTGACTTTTTGACTTTTTGATTATCAATACTTTAGAAAAAAATTGAAAAAAGAAAGAAAGGAAAAAAAATTGTTGTGCTCCGCTAGTACATTTTGTTTGCCTCTGTGGTTGTGATTGCCCTGTCAGCTTTGCCTTGTGTGAGTAGTGATTTTGTGGGCTAGGTGATTCTCTCTAATGTGCATGCTTTAGTGATGGGTGTCCGTGCAGGGCTGTCAGTGATGTCCAAGCATTGGTGGTGCATGCAGTGCTTGGTATCAGGACGGGTGGGTTGTGATGGTGAGGTGTATGTGAGGTGGTGGAGTGATGGGGGTGAGGGTAGGGGTAGGGGTAGGTGATAGCATGCAGGTAGGAGGTAGTAGTAGTATAGAGTTGACTTACCAGAGTCCAGTCCCCCTGCTACTCCTTCCAGGCCCTCAGGATGCATGATTGCCAAGTCTTGCTCCTCCCATGTTGTAAGTTGTGGGGGAGGAGGTGGGGGTCCACCACCAGTCCTCTGTACTGCTATCTGGTGTCTTGCTTCTGTGGAACGCTCCTTCCCCTGAAGGTAATTTCACCTCTTCCTGATGTCATCCCTTGTTCTGAGGTGTTGGCACACAGCATTGACCCTGTCCACGATCCTCCACCATAGCTCCATCTTCCTAGCAATGGATGTCTGCTGCACCTGTGATCTGAATAGCTGTGGCTCTGCCCGGATGATTTCCTACACCATGACCCTTAGCTCCTCCTCAGAGATTCTGGGGTGTCTTTGTGGTGCCATGGGTGTAGCGTGTGTAGTATGTGTGGTGTGTGTGAGGGTGTGTGGGGTGATGTGTTGGGGTGTGTGCTGTAAGGCGCGTGGATGGTGTATGGGTGATGGTGTTCTGTGGCTCTGGTTCTGTGGGTGCTCCTGGTGTCTCTCGCTCTTTGGTGGCAATTCTTTCCAGTCGTAAAGGGTTGTGGGTAATGTGGATGTCTGTTTTATATTGGTGTGGTGTGTGTGTCAGGAGTGTGTAGTTGGAATTGTCCAATGTTCTGTTATTTTGTTAGGTTGTGTGTATTTTGAGCGCGGCAGTATGTACCACCAATGGTTTACCACGGTTGAATGTCCGCCGCGGTGATTCGTGGGTCATAATGCTGTGGGCATAGTTCTGTTGGCGTAACCGTGGGTTTTGGGTACCACCAGTTTATCACTGACCTTTGGGCTGGCGGACTTGTGTGTGTTGTTGTATAGTGACGGATTGCTATGTGTGTGTCATAATATGGGTAGCGGTAAACTGCCGCACCGACGGTATGTTGGCGACAGTCAGCATGGCAGTAAGCGGGATATACTGCCAAAATCATAATGAGGGCCAAGATATTTAGGTCAAAGCACATTTCTGAGAGAATCTCTGTTCATCCTTGGTAGCTATGGCACAAGCATCATGCAATCCTTAGAGTGTGTAAGTTCAAGCTTGGGTGCAACCTTCCTGGGCAAGCCACATCATCTTGTCCCAGTGCTCTGGAGGTGTAAAGAATGACTCAGTTCCATTTTTCTTCATTTGGGAAAGATCCTCCTGTTCAGTCCTGCAGCCCCTCGCTCCTTAGGGCTGACTTAAAGGCAACCAGGTCTCTCTCCAGTCTCATCTCCTGAATGTTCTATTTCTCTCTGGACAGCTCAACCCTTTTGGAGTCAGATGTTCTTCTGCCTTTTGTGCCCCTGAAGCAGACAAACACTACATCAACAGCTTGATCCTTGGGGTGCAGCTCCTCTCTGGGAGGCATCAGAAGTCAGAAGTCATTAACCAATTTATCTTGCTCCAGCAGGGGCCAAGAGTCTTCTTTTTTCCAGAACGGACATTTTCTTCATGTGGAATCCTCCCAGGTCCAGGACTGTCCTAAGGAGGTGGAGTTTTATGTACAAAATGTACTCTTTGCAGTAGTTATAGAAATTGCGACATCTAACACACACTACTCTCTAAGAGTACTCTATGGGCCAGATGTGCGACAGTTTGCAAACAGGGATTCGGACCATTTGTGACCGCTAAAACAGCCTTTAGCATGTACAAACCCTATTTTGCAAGCCGGTAACTTTCCTTTCAAGTGCCCTTCCCAAGTTACTCTCCAGGCACATCCTTTGTATAAAGTGATGCTTTTTACAGCAGTTTTTAATGGGACTGTCTCCAGACTGGTGTACCCTCGACATAGGCACAATTAAGAGTGAGGTTTTTGCACCATCAAACAAATAACAGTCCCCCTTGCTAGCAAAAGTGCTTGTGGAATTTTTAAAGGCAGCCCTGTCTCCATCCTCTGCCCTTCAGTGTCTGGGTATCCACCCACCAGACACCAGAATGCAGGTAATACACTTCTACTATTTGGAGGAGTGGTCCTCATCCTCCATCTTGGGTCATGTCAAATCAAGCGCACCCAAAATGGATCCCACTGGCTTCAGTACTCAAGATCACTCACACACACACAGAACCCCACCACTGCACACGTGCTGCAAGCATGATACACACATACAAATTCAGCATACTTACGGGACAGTACAAGGGTTTCTATATACACATATCAGCAACATTTTACACAAGAGGGGCCTGTCTGCAACACTATCATTAACACAGATAAAAGAGTCTGATTATTCTATCAGTTTCCAAAATACTGTATGTAGTCGACACAACTTTATGCACTATATCCTGGACAGTAGTTCTCTGTTCTGCATTAGGGCACCAATGGTGCATCCTTCCAGGACACAGGCCAGGTCTAGGACTTGGTATAGTCAGCAACAGGACTAGGCCTCTGCTCACACACATGGGATGTGATGTAAATTCGTGTATATTAACACATATTTTTTCAGTTTTCTTCCAGTCATTTCTCACAGTTGCAACGTTACATTACACCTATAAAAATCAACTGGAGTAAAGTCCTTACTAGGTAAGAAAGGAATGCATACATCCCTATATTTTTATGGGGTACTCGGAAAGAGCATTCTCCATAAGGAAAATATTTTCCTCTGGACAGTTTTGCCATGTTCATTCAAACTCAGAGTGGACATTGATAAAGCAGAGAAATATATAATTGTTGTAAACTTCCATGGTTTGCCTGTTGGAATGCTGTGAATCCTTAAAAATATGTACATCCGCACCGTTCAAGGATCTATGATTTCAGTGCATCGCAGATGTATAGAATTACACATGTTCAGTATATCAAGACGGTAGTGATGCAAACTCGAAGTCAAATTGTAAATTACAGCTGACACTGAGGTATGTACTTTTTATCCATTGTGTGGACCTTCCTATTTCTGGTTAAAGCACATTGTTTCATGCTGTTTTACGCCAACGTTGATGCAGAAAAACGCACAAACTACCAAGAACGCTCAACCCTTTATATCATTAAGAATATGACCACGTCTTTACCTATTTATCAGCCGCATTTCCCTATTGCACATTAACCAAACAGTCGAAAATATAAAAGGGAATCAATATTTTAAGCACAATAATGATTAACGTTGCCTTTTACTGTATTTCTTTCTTTGGGCAGAAGAGCTGTTACTTAGCATCCCCACGGTGAGCCACACTGTATTAATTTTCTTTAGCTGGAAGTCAAAACTGTGTAACAGAAATTCAATAAATTGTGCAAAACGACAATTCAATTGTCTTACTGTTGTGAGCTACATAGTTTCGTACTTGCAGGACGTTCCCACAGGACGTTCCGCTACTCGTGATTGCATCATTATTTTAATAGTGACATTGTTTTTTTCTTTTCTCGTTCAGCACTCTCTAGGATCCTTTTTGTCCAGTCACTGCAACCATTTCAACGTTTAGTTTCTTGCATATTTTTGTTATAACTAACATTATGCGCTTTGTATTTTTTACGTTCTATTCTCATTGTTATCGTTACCATTTTCTATTAGGCATTTGGGTCTAGTTGTATGTAATATTCTAGTCGTATTCCCATGAGAGTTCAGTACCTCTCAACCTTTCCATATATAATTTAAAGATGAGCAGCAATAAAAGGTTTCAGATACGATGGAACAATTGGGTCTGATTTAGAGTTGGGTGCGAAAGGGAAATTCATTGACATCTTTAATTCAGAGATTATTTGTGCCAAATTTCCATAATTTACTTTTTCGTAGTCATGTGAAATTGTGGGGAAGTGGTGCGAAATTATTAATTATGTGAAATAAACATCCATCATTTAGGCCCGTATTTATACTCCGTTTGCGCCGAATTTGCGTCGTTTTTTTCGACGCAAATTCGGCGCAAAACTAACGCCATATTTATACTTTGGCGTTAGACGCGTCTAGCGCCAAAGTATGGGCAAAGAGCGTCATTTTTTAGCGTGAACGCCTTCCTTGCGTTAATGAGATGCAAGGAAGGCGTTCCCGTCTAAAAAAATGACTGCGACGCAAATGCGTCGTATTTATACTCCCGGGCAAAAATCACGCCCGGGAGGTGGCGGGTCAGAAAACCCCGCATTTGCGCCACTTTTTAACGCCTGGGTCAGGGTAGGCGTTAAGGGGCCTGTGGGCTCAGAATGAGCCCACAGGTACCCTCCCCTGCCCCCAGGGACCCCCCCTGCCACCCCTGCCCACCCCAGGAGGACACCCAAGGATGGAGGGACCCACCCCAGGGACATTCAGGTAAGTTCACGTAAGTATAATTTTTTATATTTTTTAATTTTTGTTGGTGGCATAGGGGGGCCTTTTTTGTGCCCCCCTACATGCCACTATGCCCAATGACCATGCCCAGGGGACATAAGTCCCCTGGGCATGGCCATTGGGCAAGGGGGCATGACTCCTGTCTTTACTAAGACAGGAGTCATGAAATGGCGTCTGGGCGTCGTAAAAAAATGGCGCAAATCGGGTTGAGGCGATTTTTTTGCCTCAACCTGACTTGCCCCATTTTAAGACGCCCTAACGTCATTTTTTCCCAACGCCGGCGCTGCCTGGTCTACGTGGTTTTTTTCCACGCAAACCAGGCAGCGCCGGTCTGCTTGCGCCGGCTAACGCCATTCCATAAATACGGCGCCCGCATGGCGCTTCAGAATGGCGTTAGACGGCGCTAAATTTTTTGACGCTAAACTGCGTTAGCGCAGTTTAGCGTCAAAAAGTATAAATATGGGCCTTAGTATTATATTTTAGTGACAATGTGTTCTTGCAGCAATTTTTGAAGCGAGTAGCATTTTGAGCTAAAAATAGCACGAAAACACATACTTGCCACAAACACTATCCAATAACGTTCTGATTGTTTGTGTTGTTCCCACAATATTTCCGCGAACGGTGATGTGATTATTTGATGTGGTGTAGTTGTGTAATTTTGTGTAATAAGCGTAATACAAAATTCCTGAAATTGACAAATGATTCCATTGTAATTTAAATTTCACACAGGCCTAAATGAAATCAGGCCCTAAGTCTAGAAGTTTGGTTAGGATCAGACTATGAAGATGAAGCTGATTTGAAAGCATCCATGAAATATACAGAATTAAAATAAGAACATGAATGAGAAATGTGAAAGCTTTTGTAAGATAACAAAATTGTTAAAAGTAACGGTCTCAAAATAATGTCAATTATATAGAAACATGAAAAATGTGATAATTTCAGTTGCAAACAAAATACCTATCTGTTGAGGTTGGATAGCAGGAGCTTCATAAAAGAGTTTGGAGCCACTCAGGTAGGAGATATGTCTCCAATTTCATCTTCACATTCGTCAATGACAACTGGTGGATCTTGTCAGGGATTTATCCTCCCTCCAACCTTCACTATCTCCTACCTACCACTCCACAGCACACATATACATTCTATCATTCACTCTCAGCTTTCCAGAAAAGAAGCTCAGACATAAAAGGAATGGAGACACCTGATAATATACAAACCCAAATTAAAAAGATGTTAATAGATTGCAGCACAAGAAACAAACATTTCCAATGCAATAGGTCTCGTATTAGTGAGAGTTATAGCTGTTGGCGTAAATGAAAATGACAATCTCGCTTTTAGGCCCTTATAAATATTTAGCCATGCAGCACATTAAACCTTTATCAGAAATAAACTGTATTTGTGCATTCCTCTGTACACTTGGCATTAGAGTGTGATAGTCCAAGCAGCCCCTACAGAGCACCACAGTAGAAATAGCCTTTGGAAGAAACAGGGTCATGCAACCATATATTCAGCCCCTAGAGGGCATAATCACATAAAAAAGAATGATAAAGAACATTGCAGTGTAACCATTGATAGTGTATTACACATTTTTAGGCCTAGCAGGCCTTTTAAATATCATTTAACTGTGGAGTCAGTGGCACAAGGGTGCAGTGCTGCAGGTTGTTACTAGATGTCTCTGTAGAGTCAACAGCAGAAGGTGCAGTACCACTGGATGTGGCTTGATGTCCCTGTAGAGTCAGCAGCAGAAGGTGCAGTACCACTGGTTGTGACTAGATGTCTCTATGGATCCAAAAGCACTCATAATGTAGGCCCATATTCATACTTTTTTTGCGCCAAATTTGCGTCATTTTTTTAAGCAAAAACTGCACAAACCTACAAAATATAATTGTATTTTGTAAGTTTGCGCCGCTTTTGCGTCGAAAAGTGATGCATATGAGGCGCAAAAAAAGGATAAATATGGGGCCATAGTTTCATAGAACATTGCCAGAACATCTTCTGACACCAGATACTCAGAATGTCCCCCAAACCCAGAAACGGCTGGAGAAGTACCAGGTCCTCAGTGAAATGGATGAAATATTTAGCCATGTTGTACAATAAACCTTTATCAGAAAAAAACTGTGTTTGTGCATACATTAACAATTTATCAGAAATAAACTGTGTTTGTGCATTAGCAGAAGGTGCAATATCACTGGTTGTGGCTAGATGTCCATGTGGAGCCAACAGAGTTAGTAGTTCCTTGGGTCAATTATCATCTTTCAGCCCTTGGAGAGCATAGTGCATTTCACATTTGCAGGCCGAGCAAGGCTTTCAGATTGTTATTACAAACAAGGCCCTTATAACACAAACTCCTCTCAGCTGTAAAAACCAAAGTTCCAGCTATAAGAGAGTTTACATATGCATTGAATGGTGGAAGTAGTTATGATTTTTGGGCCCATCTAACGTAGTGTGACTCACAAGATGGCCTGGACAGAAAAAGCACATTGTTCTGAATGTTTTGGTGGTGGATAGATGTCCCTGAGAAGCCTACTGAGTTAATAGTGTTGTCACTGAGGATTCATTCCTGGGTCGATTTCATACTATAAAAAGCCACGAAAAAAATGTACAAAACACAGGCACGACACAACTACTTGTAATTACTGATTATGTAAAGTAAGAACCAAATGAAGGGCAAACGTGGAAAATGAACCGCACATATGAGCTCAATTGCTTACTGACAAACACGAGAGGCAGGAAACAAAGAACACAAGTCCGTCCAAGCAGCAGAAAAACATTCCAGGCGTAATTAGACTACTTGGCCGGTGGTCCTCAGCCAAGTAGAGAAAGTGGCGTATGGGCTGCCAAACCCCTTAGGAGGCAGCAAAACAAGAGTGACACAGCCTTCAACCTATGGTAAGCAGCAGGCAGTGACAGGTGGGGGCAAAGTCCTATATTCCATACAGGTCCTGCAGACAGTGCATGTGCGCTGTCTAGGCTCGATCTAACTGACTTTCAGCACATTTTCATCTGTCTCTTCAATGTTTTCACATTTAATGTGACCACACTGCTTTGAGTAGGCATGTCCCCAGAGAGAAAGACGATTTGGTAAGATCTCAATTGTCAAATGATTATACAGCTCAAGCATAGGATTTGAAGCATTAATCTTCCCAATATCTATTCAAACAAAAATCATATTTTTCAAATTTGGTGGGGTTAATGAGAGGGGGTGTTAGTTTGTGCAAGGAATTAAGAAATGCACTGCGCTATCCAGATGTAAATAAAGCAAAAATCATCGTCAACCTATAACATTGTTATAGAGGAAAGGAAAACAAATCATGGTCTCAAGAAAATAGAAGTAAAATATCTTAAGTAATGAGATGCCATAATACATTTGTGTCTAAAAAAGACAAAGTTAAAGGATCATTAAGGTTCAGTGAATAAGAAACTGAAACACCCCTGAAATGTGACTTATGGTTTACAAATGACAATGCATATCATAACACAATTCTCCTCCCCTGTTGTGCTAAGTGTAGACATATTTACATGGTTGTGGTTAATGGACAGTGTTAGTTTGTAAAAAAAAAAAAAAAAAACGCACGTGTTCTCAATTTTTCTTATGCACTTGCCAGTCCATCCATCACTGGCACCTCCCGCTTCCACTCGGAGAGCAGCGCACATGCAGTGCACTCCCTTCACTGGTGTCACCCTCTTCCACTGTGATATACTGCGGCTCATGATGCCTCTAGCATTGGCGCTAACACCTCCCATCAACCGAAGATCCATGGCAAGGTTTGGGGCGCTAAGTAAACGGAACTTGGCAGAAAATGTTTGCCCCCCCTCAACTCCCAGTGACTGTATGGTAACATGGGACCCTTGTGTCCCCAGGGATCAGCTTGACTTTACTTTAGCAGGTCACAACCTGTCATTAAAACAGAGGGCCCCACTTTTTGAATGGGGACTCAGAGTCAAAAAGGTACAGTCAAAATGTGCTGATTATTTTGCACGATAATGTGGTGTGGAGCTATTCCCCGAGCCTGGATTTTGATGTAGTTTTTCACGAAAAATAACGTGTGCATAGTTCCTATGAATCACTACGTTAATTGTCATTAAACAAGTATGATGTTATTTTTTCAAACTATTTTCCTCGATAAAATATACATTTTAAATAGGGTGGCGAGCACACGGTCAGTTCTTTACCTAATTGTCGACCATTTATTCAACTCGGCCAACAGGTATTTTAATTCATTCTTCCGTAATTCTTGTGAAGTTTTCTGCACAATGCGCTTGTGTCTCTTCAGGAAAAGCGCAGTACGAATGCCAATAAGTAAAATACAGTGAGATAGAGCAACCAACCCCATCTACACAACCCCGAAGGCTGCTAGCAGCGGAAGTTAGATGCAAGGCCAGTCCCTGCAGTCAAACCCTGCTGCACACAGCTCAAGATTATGCACAACATACTGTGGTGGTCTGCAACATCAAAAATCATCATCCACCCAGCTTCTATCAATTATTAGGCATTCTGTCATTTTTTAGTTCCTTCTTACGTTCTTATGATCCTTGACTTTCTCTACCATACCTTCTGGTACAATTAAATTATTCCAACCTTTCTAGCTTGGAAGGTCAGCACTTCCAAACAATGCTGGAGAAAATACAAATATAGGCTGTAAATAAAAATGACAAATAAGGTCAAACAATACCATAGCAATTTGGTTATTAAGGTGTAATGATCAAGTCTATTTCATAACACATCTGTACGCTATATAACTAAAAAATAACAATGAGAAATAAGACACATTGAGTAAGCAAATATTGCACATAGTAGGAGCGTCAATACTTTTCCCAAAGACATTAAAACTTGAAAGATGTAGGCCCTCATTATGAACATGGCGGTAAACACCACACTGCCATTGGTGGCGGTAACTACCACCAACAGGCTGGCGGTCCGGACCGGCAAATAATGAAGAACATGAGAAACAGCCAGCGTGAAATCCACACACTGCCAGCATAGGAGTGTCGACAGCAACGGAAGAGGCCGCCCACAGGCCGACGGAAAGGCCCCACCTGCCCAACAAATAATGAAGCACAAGACCGCTGTCAGTTCCGGGGCGAGAATCACCGCCCCGCAAAGCATGGCAGAAGCGAACCAAATAAAAGGAAACACTCACTGTAGGCCCACACAACACGCCGAAGCAGACATGGAGAGAGAGTTGCAAATAATGCCAGTCCTGCTCATTGTAATATACCTCCACGACCATGACCGCCGACAAAGACGACAACAGTAAGTACTGCAACCTAGTAAAGAAGGGAAGAAAGGGCACAGTTACACACCCAAGCAAACCCCCCACCACCACCCTGCAACGCACTCCCAATCCCTCACACCATCACAAGCCATACACACCAGAACAAGAGGTACTTTCCCGACACAAGGCCAATACAACCTGGCCAAAGTACACACATATGCACACCACACCCCCACAATGAAATGATGAACCACGTCTCCAGATTGTGCCAACAGCAACACTGGGCACACAAATTTTAATAATTAAAGACAAATGCAATGTCCAAATAAGGCCATTGGCCAGTTCATGTGTAACAGGCTGAAGTGCCCAAATGGCCCGAACTCATGCACATGGTACTCTACCATCAAGGGACATCAATGGGGCAGCCAGGCACCTCAGGGAACAGGGGCAGGAGGTGGTGGGGACTTACGTCTGGGGGGGTTGGGCTTACGTTTGGGAGGTGGAGAGGGTTTGGGTTTGCCCTTGGAAGGTAGGGGAGTGGGCTTGGACCTGGGGTGGCAGATGCACCTGGGCCAGCACGGGGCTTCTTCCTCTCTGGGGAAGGGACTCGGGAATGGAAAGGGCAGACTGGGATGGACTTTGACATAGAAGGAGTGGACAGGGCAAGGAGGTGGGCACGTTTAGGGATGAGACGGGGTGGTCCAGTGGTTCGAATAGGTCAACACAGGACAGGAAAAGTTTTTTAGGGGCAGTTGGGGTGGAAATTGAGGAAGATGTGGGACTGGCGGTAGAGGGAGTGCTTGTAACTGGTGTAGGTGTTCTGGACGTGGATGCAGGTGCCTGTACAGTATGCTGAGGTGTGGTGGATATGTGTTGGGTGGGTGTCTGGGAACGTTTAAATGTTTTGGGAGGAGGGGGGTGGACACAGTGGGACAAGACAGGCTGCTAGTGTAAATGGATGTTGTCTGGGTGTCTGCAGGTCTGGGGAGTGTGCTGCATGTGACAGTCAATGTTGTGGTGAGTGCAGGTGTGGTGACTGCAAGAATGGGGCCAGCAACAGTGACTGAGGGTGCAGTGCTTATGGGTGTGCATGTTGAGGGGACAGACAGGGAGGAGAGAGAGGTGGACACACTGGGGGAAGTGGATGTTGCCATGTATGCCTTTGTATGTTGGCTGTGTGTATGCTTGTGGTGGGAAGTGTGGTGCTTGTGTTTCTGTGTGTGCTTCTTGTGTGTTGAGGTGTGTGCATGGCTGTCTGAACGTGTGCTTGGGATAGTTGAAGGGAGTGGGGTGCTAAAAGGGGCAGTGGTGGTTTGAGGGGGGACGGAAAGACCAGGGACACTGGCTGCCGTCAAAGAGGAGGCCAGAGCCTGAAAAGATCTCTATGGGCCAGACATGGCACTGTGAATGCCTTCCAGGTAGGCATTGCATTGTTGCATCTGGGATGCTAGCCCCTGGATGGCATTCACTATGCTTGTCTCCCCTACAGAGATGGTCCTCAGGAGGTCAATAGCTTCCTCTGTGAGGGCAGCAGGGCTGACTGGGGCAGGGGATGAGGTGCCTGGGACGAAGGAGATGCCCACCCTCCTGGGTGAGCGGGCATGGGCAACTGGGTGGGGAGCAACTGGGAGGCCGGTGATGGTATGGGGGGTGGCGGAAGATGAGACAGAATGGGTGGGCCCACTAGGGTCCGCCACCACCATGGAGCTCCCATCGGAGGAGGCATCAGAGTGACTAGCGCCAGTGGTAGTTGCCTCCCCACAATGGTTAAAGTGGCAGGCCCTGATGCAGAGATCTGGCCCGGGACCAGGGTTCAATTCCTGCCTCAGCGGGTCTTGGGCTGAATTCCCTTGGACCAGATAATTCTTGCCTCGTTGCCTAATCTAATTAACGGGTCCCACTCTGTAACTCTGGGCAATAGCTTGCTTAATCTCCACAACGGCCCTGACAGCGCTTGGATGCCTGGCTTCACCCTGGGGGTTGCCCAGGAGTGGGTGCTTGACAGGGAAAAGCCAGGAGTGATTCCACAGCGGCATGCGTACAGCGCCTTCAGACCCTAACAGGTGAGTAGTGCGCTATACAAGTGCGAAGTTTACAGTTTTTTTCCCCCCGTGGTACTACCCTCGCCCTCCAACCCACTGGTCCCCTTGGCGTCAGGTAGACTCTGCCTCCTTGGAACCATGGGCTGCTGCATCCCCACTCACCAGTGCCATTGCTCCCTCATCAGATGATGCTGATGTACACAAAGAACAGAAGAGCACAGGGGTGGGGAGACAAAACATGAGCGAAATCTGTAAATACCTGAATGGATGTGCATACTTGGTGCACACACAGAAAAGAAAAACAAAGTTCAGGATATGTCCATATGATACAGCTGACTATACGTCCCCTTTGGGATGGACACTTCACAAGATAATTTCACCACCTCACTCACTCAGGTTCACCATTGATAACCATGTTAACCAATGAATGAGTGCACAGCGGTGAACACTGCCTTACGCTATGACAACAACTGCCAGCGGAATGAGGTCACTTCCACTCCTACATATCTGGATGGCAGGAGGCTGCCATTGTGCTAGCACCACGTAAATATTTCATGGTCAGGGGCCCCATTCAGGCCCTATGAATCCCAGCTCTTAGTCGCCTGCCCACATGAGTGTCTATTCCTCACATCAGTCCAGAGATATCACTGCATACGTGTCCCTAATGTAGTACATCATACATCGCTTGTGTGTGTAACCTACATATTGTGCCACAGTTATTCTTACACAACATGTTTTGCATGTGTATGTGGGTCCCTCATATGTGTTCTCTCCTCCCCGTAGGTACAGACCCATGTGGCAGGGGAGGGCCCATTCCGTGTACCGATCTCTTGTTGATTTGGATACCATGGTGAAACATCTCATCACTGTCACCTACAGACTCAATCGTACAGCAATCCATGACCTATGTGGATTACAAGATCCTCTACTGAGACTGGCCAATCGGAATCAGCATGCCATCCCTACTGAAGTGCTCTCTGTACTCCATTTTTTGGCTACGGGCTCATTTCAGGTGACAGTGGGCATGGGTGCAGGTTTCTCACAGCCAATGTTTAGCCTCATCCTGTCCAAATTCCTGAATGCCTTTGTACAACACCTGCAGACATATGTCAAGATTCCCTGCCACCAAGTCTGTCTTTTATGCCTTTGCTAACCTTCCCCATGTGATATGTGCCATCGATGGCACCACATAGCCCTCATCCCCCCAAGAGTGAATGAACAGGTGTACAGGAACACAAAGAACTTCCACTCAATGAACATACAATTGGTGTGTACTGCTGGACAGTACATTTCATATGTGAATGCCATGTTTCCAGGATCAGTTCATGATTCCTTTGTCCTGAGGAACAGCAGTGTGCCACACATGATGGAACAACTACAAGGGGACAGAGGATGGCTCATAGGTGTGTGTGTGACACTAGATCAGTACATAGCTGATAGCCAGGCTATCTGCAAGTAATGGAGGTTTGTTACAGTCCTGTTTCAACCAGTTTTGTAGGTGATTCTGGCTACTCCAACATGCAATTGCTCCTGACACCTGGGAGAAATCCCAGGACATATGCAGAGAGGAATTATAATGAGGCCCATGGACGTACTAGGAGGGTGCTTGAGCGCACTATAGGTCTCCTGAAGGCTAGATTTTGTTGCCTCCATCTCTCTGGGGGTTCCCTGTGCTATGGCCCTGAGAAGGTGTGTATAATAGTGGTGACCTGCTGCATGCTGCACAACGTGGTTGTGAGGAGAGCTATCCCCCTACTAGAGCAGGAGGGTGCTGTACATCCAGACCTGCTACCTCTGAGAGGGGATGAGAGTGATAGTGAGGATGACAAGGGGGAAGATGTCCACTCTAGGAACCAGCTGATCCAACTATACTTCCAGTGACTATGGGGTACTGTTCACTGATGTCATCTGCACTGCATCATGTCTGTCTGACTTATGTTTTTGGTGATGTGGGGTCTGTAGTCATTGACACTGTGACCTGAAGAATTAGGTGGCAGGTGCCATGGAAACATACATGGTGTACATTTTGGTTTACTCCAGACAATGTTGTGCGTGGGGTACCATTCCTGCAATAACGGTCTGATTATGGAATTGACTGGAACATGCATTCACATTTCCATATATATACATAATGACCGGGGACATACAAATTTGTGTAAATGTGTCTTATTTGGTGTCACAAATGCATTTGTGCACTGTACAGTGACAGGGAGTGGGCTAATGGTGGATGTCCATACTAAGTACATGGGCTCAGCGATTGGTGGCAGTGGGTATAGGTCCATATGTCCCTTGCAAGTTGTTAAGTTTCTATTGGTGGGTGAGTATGGTAGCAAAGTGGCACACCTGGGAGACAGTCCATGTCAGAGTCACTTCTTAGTGGGGGCCTTGGTCTTGGCAGGTGTTCCTGTGCCATATCTGGGTCTGAGGGACCATTTGAGGGTCTGGTGCTGGGCTGCACGGGTAGGGGTGCTGGTCTCCTGTGTGTCCTCTGCCAGTGCCACTAGTCCAGTTGCTGCTGCTGATGTTGAGGGCTGGTCTGTGTCCTGGGCAGTGGTAGGGGCTTCCTGGTTTTGGGGGTCTCAGGTTGGGTTCAGTAGTGGTGATGCAGCACCCCTGCACTAGAGGCCATGGTGGCTTTAAGTTGTTTCCATTGTTCCATGATCTCTTGATGCTGGGATAGGATCTGGCCCATCCTGTCTTGTGTATGTTGGTATGCTCCCAGGACCTCTGAGATCACCTCCTGAGCTGCAGCATCCATCCTTTGGCCTCCCCCCTGGGCCACAGATGCACTCTCACTGGGCCTAGCCCTCTGTGACTGTGTCCCCTGCACAGGTCTGACAGTCCCACTTGCACTGGGGCCATAATCATCCTGCCCTTTAGTAGGTGGTGACTCTGTCCTCTGTACTTGTGGTCTGCCAGTCTGTGGCCTGGAGACACTGGTGTGGGGTCGTTTAGCCTGAGCTGATGTTGGGTGGTAGGGGTGTCAGTGGTGTCCTGGGTAGGGCTGCTGGAAAGAGACAGTCCAGGACTGTGTGACGGGCCAGGGTATTCCTCACTGTCCACACTTCCCTCTCTAGTGTCCTGAGTGGGGCCTCTGTCTCCATGTGGGGCACTGGCACTCCTTGGCCTTTCCGTCAGGGTGGCATGGGTGGTGGTGCCTGTGGGGGCGAATTGACATGTATGCTACATGTAATAATTCAAATGAGGATGCACAGCTCAGCCTTATTTTGTGAGGTGTGTTCCCCTGTTCGGCCATGCAGGGACCAATTGTGGGGTTGCCATTACTTTTTGCATGGGATGTGGAGGTGCATTGTGGGTGGTGTTGTGCCATTGTGATTCATTGCAGGGGTAGGTGGCTGTGCACAGGGGGAGGGATGTGGGCTTGTTAGTGGGTTTGTGGGCATGCAGGGTGACTGGATGTAGTGATTGTGGCCTGGGTGGGGATGTGGTCCTGGTGGTAGTTGGAGGGGTGGGGTGGTACATGCATTACAGGTGTGGTGGATATGAAGTAATTGTAGATGACTTACCCAAGTCAATTCCTCAAGTGAGTCCAGTGAGGCCCTCTGGGCGCAGGATAGCCAGTACCTTCTCCTCCCAGTCGCTGTAGTCAGGGAGTATAGGTGGGGGTCCTCCCCCAGTCTTTTGGGCCGCAATGTTGTACCTGGATGCCATTGACCTCACCTTCCCACGCAGGTCATTCCATCTCTTGCAGATGTCGTCCCTTGTGCAAGGATGGTTTCCCACTGCGTTGACCTTGTTCCCTATTGTCTGCCATAACTCTATCATCCTGGCGATGGGTGTGTGCTGGACCTGTGCCCGAAGATTTGTGGCTCGACCTTCATTATTTCATCCACCATTGTTCTTAGCTCCCTATCTGTGAAGCGGGGGTGCTTAGGGGGTGCCATGGTGTGTGTTGTGGGTGGTGTGTTGTAGGATGTTTGGTGAGGGTGCTGTTGTGTGGTTGGGTGTGTGTCTTGTGTGATGTTGAGTTCAGTGTTTGCGTGTTGTGTTGTCAATATCTGTCATGCTATTGGCATTGCAAAGGATTGTGGGGTGTGTATGTGAGTCTTTTATAGTGTTGTGGATGTGTGTCAGGTGTGTGGGTTTCAAACTTACCAATGTGTGCATTTCTTGCTGTTGGGTCCACTTGCTGGATGTGGCGGTTCGTACCGCCAATGGTCATTCGACATCCACTATCCGCTGCAGTGATTTGTGCATCATCATTTGGAGGGCGGGGGATTTGTGTGCTTGGCGGTGGCGGTGTTGGGTGTGCAGCCTTTCCACCATCAAGGGCCCAGGGGGTGGCTGGAGGTAGCAGAATTTTTGGAGGTTTCTGTTTTTGGCATCATTGTATGGCGGGTTTCTGTTCGCCCCTAATGGCGGTCTTCTGTTCTCTGTCGCCATGGTGTTTCCTGCCATGTTCATAATGACCACCGTAATCATTTCAAATGTAATCGGAATACTTACTCTAACTTGAAAGCTGCTAAAATGTTGAACAAAAGCCATGGAAAATTGCATATTTCAGCTGGGATAACAGAGACAAAAGAACTAGGTATTACAGATACAAATGTGTCTGACAGTGTCTTCCATGTTACTTTAGTTTTTAGGCAATTAAAAGTTACTAGGTTGCTATGTTGTCCCCTTGTGGCGAGAGAAGCAATTACAGAAATTGGATTTTCACTTAGTGCTAGTTACTATGAGGCTGGGGTACACTATTGTGAAATACACAGCATGGCAATAAGATTTTTAGAGTGCACTATCATTCAGAACAGTATCCCGGCAATTAGCAAGTGTGAGTCCAGCAACACCTTGGACCTAGTGGGACTACTCAAAAAGCCAGGTCTTCAGCTTCCTGCAGAATTCAAAGAAGTGAGGCGGAGGTTCTTATGTGTAGCGGCAAGTCATTCCGTGCTTTAAGAGTGATATAAAGAAGGCTTGACAGCTGTAACAGTTTTCCTTGTGCATGGGATTTGTGCAAGTAGGAGTCTGGATAAGTGAATATGTAGTGTGTTGAAAATGTGGGTGAGGAGTTCGAATCATGCTAATTTGTGAATAGGGAGTCAGTGGAGTTCCTTCAGGTGAATATTTTGTTGATCCCTGCATAGAGGGTGTTTCCGTAGCCAACTTTTCTTGTGACCAAGGCATGCATAATGGTTTTGTGTGTGTTGTTTGGGAACCATTTGAAAATATTTCTCACCATCTCCATGATAGGTAGCATGAGGTGGTGACATCATTGACTTGGACGGTCATGTCCAGTTTGCTGTCAATGATGATGCCGAGATTCTTGGCTTGGGTGTTGGTCTAAGCTCTGTTAACAACAAGGTGGAGTCCTACAGTGATGTGGTCTTCCAAAAAATGATGACTTCAGTCTTGTTAGATTTCAGCTTTAGACAGTCATCATCCGATTCGAGTCAAGTAGGCATTGAAGTTGATCTGGGTACTGGGTGTCTTGTTTGTGAGGGAGAAAATGAGTGGCATGTCATCGCTGTAGAAGAGGACGTTGATATCATGAGAGTGGATGATGTTGGCTAGGTGGGTCATGTATGCGTTGAATGCTTTTGGGCTTCGTGAGTATCCTTGCAGAATAATACAGATGAGGTCGCAGGCATTTGAGGTGTACACTGACTGACTAGGTCCTTCCAGTCAGGAAGATGCAGATCCACTGGAGTGTGTGTCCTTGGATTCTAATGTTGTGGAGGTGTTGGGTGAGGATAGGGTGGAAGACTGTGTCAGATGCTGCGAAGAGCACCAGGGGGATGAGGGCTGCCATGTCTCCTCTGCCCAGAGTTATACAGATGTCATCTGTGGCAGTGATGAGGACAGCTTCTGTGCTATGTTTGGGTCTGAAACCTGACTGAGTGGTGTTGAGGAGGTGGTGGTCTTTTAATGATTTTCTCTGAGATCTTGGTCATAACTGGTGGCAGGGAGATTGGTCTGCAGTTGGCGAGCGTTGGAGGGTCTGCAAAGGGTTTCTTCAGCATTTGGAGGACAGTTGTATGTTTCTGGGAAGAAATCATATAGGAGGTGGAGGCATTCAGAATGGGTGTAAGCATGGTGCTGATAGGTTCCAGTCCTCTGAAGTAGGAGTGGTGGGAGCAGGGGTCCGATAGGGCCCCTGAATGGATAGACTACATGGTGGCAAATATATATTCTAGGGTGATGATAGGCCATGTGGTTAGCATTGATTCTTTGGATAAGATCGGGAGGTGCTTGGCGAAGTCTGCCAGATCCCGTTGCTGGCTGAAGTTGCTGTAAATGGTGGAAAGATTGTTGCTACAGAAATGAGAAAGATTGTTGCAAAGATACCTTAAGGGGATGATTGAGATGGGGCAGTCAACAGTGAGGTGAAATCTTTGACAATGGTGAAGATTTCCTTGCTTCTGTTGGTGCTGGCATCAACACGACCCCCCATGATGGTGTGTTTGTTGGTCCAGATTATTTGGTGGTAGCATCTCAGGGCAGATTTGAACATGCTCCTGTTGCCTTTGCCTGGCTCATTCTCCATTTGCTTACAGTGGTGTTACATCATTCTGAGATCCTCAGTGAACTGGCTGGCCTGGGCCCTGGATCTTGTTGTATTGCTGTGTTGCAGGGTGCAGGAGGTGTTCCCATTCTTGAAATTCTAGACAGCTTTGGGGAGGCTATGGCTGTGTATGAGTTGGTGGGTGGCAAGAACGGTGTTCCACTCATTGTCAGTTATGGTGTTCCAGTTTTGGCTGGCTGCCTGGTCTGACAGTGGTGCGTGTGTGTTGTACCGGGACAGGGATGAAGAACTTGAAGAGGGCGTCGTCTGTCCAGGGGACTGGTGTGGGCTTGTCCACTCAGCTGTTGTCAAAGCTGATAAAAAAGGGTTTAGGATGTGTCTGGGGACTTGGGTAGGTCCCGTTACTTTTTGGATGAGGCCCAAGCTTCAGAGGTCTTCAATGAGTGCTCTTCAGTTGGGATGGGAGTAGTCTTCCCTCAATGTTGTGTGGTGCAGTTTAGTGGCAGCCAGGGTTGAGGGCATGAAGGGTTGGATCATGGCATGGGTGGGGGAGAGGACCAGGGCTCCTGGTCCGTGGCGTTGTCCAGACAAAGACCAGTGCAGAGAGGAACAGTTGAGCTCGTCTTTGGCATGCTTTTGAATGTGCCACCTGCATGTCCTTTGCACTCATCGACTGCGCATCCATGCTGTGGCATCAATTAACTAGGTCCTGGGAAGGGAGAGGAGTGGTTTTATCAGGTTCCACCAAGATAACAGAAGAAAAAAAACATTATAATTCCATACTTTATCTTAAATATCTTCCCCAATGGTTTCCAGAAAGAAGGTTCTAGATAAATAGAATCAGACTAGGTAGCTACGCAAATTCATTAGGTGAGTTAACCTAGAACAGATTTACCCATGATAATCTAAAAAGAATTCACCCCTGGGAAAACTTTTTACCACTTCCTATTCTCCTAGCATATCTCATTTCCTGATTTCTGACTTGCACCATTTTACTCAGCCATTCTTGAGGGGAGGGAGATAAATCAGATCGCCAGTTTCTTAGCAGGAGAGATCTGACAACCACAGGGGCAATAAAAATGAGTTTTTCCCACCTAGGTGGGAGCCTTGCCTTGGGGTCGAAGCCCAAACACATCAACTAAATACTGGGAGTTATAGTAACCTGAGCAATAGTTGTTAGTATCTTGAATATTCCATCCCAGTATTCCTGTATAAATCGACATGTCCCAATCACATGTATCCAACCCACCACCCCTACTGCCTTACAGAGAAAGCAGAGATCAGGACAGGTAGGCATCGCATGGGATAAGGCTTGCGGGGTTCGATATAATAGCCAATTACAAAAAAATATCATCCGATGCCAATTCGCTCCTCTAAGTACTGTAAAGTTTAAATGATTAATCCTCTCCCAGCACTCCCTTGACAGGTCGAGGCCCTCCTTGGGAGCCCATTTTCTTGCCACGTTTTCCCTGAGATCGACCTTATCCCGATCTAGAAGTAACCTTCTCCATGCTCCTGCCCGCCTTATCCCAAGAGGGTCAACCAATTCGACAACTAATGCCTGAGTATTAATAATTAAATCGATATCCAGATCCCTTAAACTGTGAAGCATTGTATTATAGGATCCCACCAAAAGAAAATCATTTTGGACAGCCATCTGAATGTTTAAGGGAGTTTCCCAGTTGTCATTGATACGAAAATCCCCAATTTTACTAAATCCTGCATGCTCCCATCTCCTTACTAAGTCTGAATTGAGCTGAGAGCCAAAGCGTAGCGTAAACTGTGTGAGAGGAGTATGAAAATGCAAATATGGGATTCAATATCTTCTAAAAAATCAGATTTTCTTTTAAAGAGCCATTTAAGAATCTTATAGCAAACTTTGTTTGGAGATTTCACCAAAAGTGCTGGATTCAGAATATCGTGCTCCCTGCATATTAATTCACGGAAGTCTTTAGTGAATAAGCAGCCTACAGGTTGATCTACTTTAAAATTAGTGAAATACTGCGCAAAAAAGGCAAAGTAATGATCCTTAAAATTGTGTAATGCTAAACCCCCCTTTTCTCTATCAGCGTATAATGTACTTAATGTGGCCCGTGCCTTCTGATTTTGCCAAATAAATGGGCGAAACATAGACTCCAGTAAAAAAAAAAAAAAAGATGTTAATACACAAGGGATAGCCGCGAACAGAAAGTTAAATAATGGTAATACTGACATTTTGATCAATGCAATTCAACCTAATATAGAAAGGGGGAGAGACCCCCCATCGTGCATGCAGAGCCTGAGTTTTCAAGAGCAATGGGGCGTAATTAAGATCATGCAGGTCTCCTATGTCGGCTGAAAAGTTAATCCCAAGGTATCTCTTTGGCCTAGTATTCACACAATGCTTTAATTCAGGGAGCAGTTTAATAGGAGAAGTGCCACACAGAATAATATCCGTCTTACTAATATTAATCTTGTAGCCACCAATTTGCTCAAATTCAGCAAACACATTAAAAGCCGCTTCCTGGGAGGTTCGCTCTTCATCTAAAAACATAATATCATCATCAGCATACAGTTTGATCTTCCCCATTGACTTCAGAGGGGAATGAATCTGATTATTTTGTCTGATTTTAATGGCTAAGGGCTCAATGAAGAGAGCAAAGAGAATAGGTGATAGAGGGCACCCTTGCCGAGTCCCACGTTGTACTTGAAGTTGATCAACACAAGCGGAATTAATTATAATATTGGCTTCAGAGTTTAAATACAGCCTTTGAATTAATGCAGAGACCTGAAAGGGCATCTTATAGCTAGACAATATACTGTGTACCACACAACAAAATCAAATGCTTTTTCCGCAGCTGATAAAAGGATGATGGCAGACATTTTACTAGAAGCGAAATAATCAAGAGCCTCGGCTAAGTAGTGCGTATTAGTTGCAAGTTGCCGACCAGCAATAAAGCTGTTCTGATCGGGGTGTACCAGTTTATTGACAATCCCATTGAGCCTATTAGCCAGAAGTTTCGTGATAATTTTATAATCCGTATTTAGCAAAGAAATTGGACGATATGCATTAGGGTCTTCCCTGACCTTATTCTTTTTGGGAAAGCTCACCACATTCCCTTAGTGCCAAGAATTGGGAATCTGGTCGCCCTTAAGCAGGCCATTAATTAAAGACAAAAGGTTGTCAATAAATACCTTGATAAAACCTTAATAAAATTTAGCCGGAAAGCCATCAGGTCCACAAGCCTTCTACATGGGAAGGTTCTTGACAACCTCAAGGAGTTCTAGCTTTGTGAATGGCTGTATGAGAGTATCGCTGTCTTCTTCTGTAAGACTAGGAATATCCAGTTTCCCCAGGAATTCCTTAATGGTCTTCAGGTCAATATCCGGAGCATGGCTGTAGATTCGCCTATAATGTTCGAGCATAATTCCATCCACAACTCTGGGGTCAGTATGCCTAACCCCGGTGACAGGGCATCTCAATGCATGTATCATATTGCCAGCAATTCGATCCCGAGCTTGCCATGCCAAAAATTTGCCTGTAAAATTACTCTCTTCATAAACCTTTTGTCTATAGGTCTGATATCCTAGGTCAACCTTCTTAAAAAGATTGTTGGACAGTGCCTTTTTAGCTAACTCAAAAGACTATCTATTTTTTCCGTGGGGGCATGTAGGTAAGTAGTTAAACACCTTTGCACTGCTCCTTCCAGAGCCCTGGCTTGTTGTCTCTGAGAAAATGTATCTGCTGCTTCCTTGGCGATTACCAAGCCCCTGAAAAAGGCCTTAAACAAATCCCAGACTATAGCTGGAGTTGAAGATCCCTTATTGCGTTTGAAAAATTAACTTATTTCATCCTTAGAGATCTGTACCCATCCCTCATCTTGAAGGAGCTGCTGGTTAAACACCCACCTTCTAGGCTGAGACTTGGAGAATTCTGAAAAAAGAGACACTTCCAGCACCAGGGAGACATGGTCAGATAAGCCAGAGTTCCTCACCGACTGGGTCTTAAAACACAATGTTTTAGATATAAAAAAAAAATCAATGCAGGAGGATCTTTTAAACCAGTTTGAAATGCACGTATACTCTCTCTCGTTTGGGGCACTCATTCTCCAAGGATCACAAAGCATCAACACTTTGGCATAGTCTTTAAAGATTTTGGCAATGCTAGGCTGTGTTGTTTCTTACCCCTAACAGTCGTGTCCAAATTGGATCCTGAAGGAAGTTCAAATCCCCACCAATAATAATTTTACCTGAAAGTTGCAAAAGGGATTGAAAGAGTCCCACATAAGGGGCTGTGTCATCTAGCAAGGGTTCATAAAAACTAACAAAGATAAATCTTTCTTTGGCAATTAAACAGTGCACCCAGCACCATCGTCCTTCGGGATCGCAGAGAAAATAAAATGCCCGAGCATCGAGGCCTCTAGCTAAAAAGACCGCCACGCCTCTATGAGCTGCTGGGGCTGCGGTAACCACCTTGAAATCAACAAATTTTTTAAACATGTGGAAGCCCGCAAAGTTTTTAGCTATGATATGACTTTCTTGTAATAAAATAACTGAGGGATTTAGGGCAGTTACCCGCTCTTCAATTACAGACCTTTTCCTCCGATTATTTAACCCGTTGACATTCCAGGAAACTATTCTTAATGAGGAATTCAAACTTGCCATTGGGTTCTCATAAAAAATTGTCGATGAAGTAAGTGATCTGAACCCACCAGAGAATTCGAGCCTTGGCCTAGTCCAAATAATATTGCCCACTTTGTACCCTTGATCATTCTGAATTGCGCATAGCTAAGTTTTAGTATGGAAAATCAGGATCCTGTACCCCTTGCCACCCCTCCCAGCACCCCCCCAAACCCTCACCCCAACCCTTAGGTAGCCAAGACCTGGAGCCCTCCCCGTCTGGGCAATCTGAGGCCACCCCCACCCCCTGACCCCATCCTTCAATAATTGGGTGCCTTGACATGGCGCCCTATACCACAGACTCCAAAAGGACTGGAATATAAGTGCCATAGTGATGCATTCGATTTACACTCTGTGAAATCCACCTTTCTCAAGCAACATTCCCCCCTCTTAGTGCATAATCTGTCCTCCTGTCCCCCTCTCCCATTCATATTTTACCCCCTTCCTCCTACCCCTCCCTCTGCCCTGGCTGCTTTTGAATTGAATGCAACAAAGTCTTAGCAGCATAAACTGTATGAACCAGATTAGAATGTCCCTGAAAGTCCTGCCGGAGCACCGGCTTTTTAAAACGCCAGAATCATCCCTTTCAGTTCTCTCCTCTAATGTGCAGCCGCCACTGACATATCTGAGAACATTTTGAAGGCAAAATCACCAGGGACCTGATGTATTTTACTCTTAATCACTTGTTGAAGGATGCGTTCCTTGACACGAAAGTCACCAAAATTTACAAGAATAGTTCGAGGATACTTTGCATGGGGTGGCTTTACTGCGGGGACCCGAGGGGTCCGCATGATGGTAAGATCCATATGTTTATCTGCTGGTTCTGAAAGAACATGATGCAGGATAAGATCCGTGATTACTTTTGTGACAGTCTGCCCATTTTCGCGCCCTTCAGGAATTCCTGTAAATCTCAAATTAGATCTGCGTGAGCGATTCTCCACATCATCTAGCCAAATCTGTAAGTCTAACAAATCTGCTTGGCATATTGCCACTGACGGTTCCAAAGAGATCTGGGCATCCTCCAGATAAGATACTCGCTGTTAAACCTCCTTGATACGTGAGTTAAGTCGCTGTATATTACTAGAAATTGAATTCAATTGCGATTCCGTTCTCTGGTTTACCTCATTTTGCGAAATTTTCAAAGCTTTTAACTCAGTTAAGATCTGAAGGAGCAAGTTTTCTGAGAGGATATCGGAGCTTGCCTTGTCTCTAGGTGCAGGTGCATGAGAAAAAAAGCCCACTTGCAAGTTCACCTGATCTTGGGCTGATTCAGAGGGTCCATTAACAGAGGAGTTCGGAGGGGGCCCGGCTGTAGTACTTATCCCAGATGCAGAAATTGACTCGCGGGATACATCAAGTAGGGAGCTGGTTGTCTGAGGAGCAGAGACAGAGTCACTAGTCAGTGGGGGAATGACATCCTTTTGACCCTTCACCAATCTACCAAACAAAGGATACAGCAGCTTGGGGCCTGCGCCCATGTCCAGAACCTGATTGTGATTATCTTCGGAGTTACAACTGGAGGCTGATTGGTTCAGAGGTGGGCTGACTTTATTAACTGATTGCAAATTTAAGTCCGGGTCCGGGTTACAAGCCTCTTGAAGCAGAGAGTCAGAGCCAAAATGTCGACCCACCAAACAAGTCATAGAGGGCGGTAAGCTGTGAGGAGGAATATTGCTAGGAGCTAAGTCAGTGGTCGGCGGAAGGGCAATATTCGAAGATAGATGCATGTTCAGGTGATTGTCGGATGGGGCTGGGCGCTTTGCTTTAACAGTACGTACTGCTTTAGGAGCCCTAGAGGCAGGGCATCCCTTTCTCTGGAGACAATGCAGAGATCGGGGAATTATATAGTGCTGCTCCTTGCCCTTACAAGCGACATGCACCCCCGTTTTTCCCCCCACCCCCCGTGCAGCTGACTCTGGATTTTTTTTTTTTTTTATGAAAAAAAACTGGCCACGTGCCAAATTTGTGTTAAAAATTATGCTGGGGACCGTGTCTTTTTAACCAACGATTTTCCAGGACTCACAATGTGCTCATAATGCACGGCACCAGGAGCTCACCAGACAGTGCCCACAGCAGTATAACTTGTTCAGATGCAAAGCTGAGAAAAAAGAAAAAAAAAAAAACTTTCCCCACTGACAAAGGATATTGTAGTCCGTAGCCCCCACCTCACCTCCCTTTCCTTTAAAGAGACCAGTCCTCCTCTCCTCGGGGCAGGATTCCAGTCACACACTTGCCGAGCCTTTTCACCCGCAGCAGAAGTTGAATATGTCAAATAACGGGGGAACAGCGTTACAAATCCACTCCAGATGAAGAAAAAGGGGGGGAGCGGGAGCCTCCTCGGAGAGCTTGGAGGACTCCAAACTCTTTTTCCTCGTTCAAAAACGCGCACGCCCATAAATGCGTCCGATTCCTGATGCGCGTCCTTTCCCTGAGCCTGTGGTTAGCCGCGGAGGATGACGGGAGCTCCTACCGTCATCACTTTCTGTGCAGACGGATGATGGGGAATCCAGTGATAAACCATTACTGTGCAGATGGATGATGGAAATGTGTCTGCGTGCTTTGCTTCTTCTTTTAAGCCAAAGTTTGTGCATAGCGCAACCTCTCAACATAACAATTTGTTCATACTAGCCTTAGCTCATATTTATTGTGCGGTTCACTTCGGACTACTTCCTGCTCGAACACATGCAAGGACGTCACCAGATTGCTATTCATGATAAAAACCATAGAGCGGTGCCTATGCAGATTTAATATGAATCCCTCTGATTAATGTGGTCAACACACATTTGCATGGATATGTCTATCACCTAATCTTAGCACTGAGCATTTAATTGCATCTAAATACCCCATCTCAATGACCATTTAAACACGGGTGATAGTTGGTCACTGACCAGTTTTCTGAAATTGTTCCGTATCCATCACAAATGTGTACTTACTTTACAAAAGACAGTTATTATTATTTAGTAAAGAGCAATGTGTTGCAGTTTGTATGCATCTCTTCAATTGGGTTATTTAGTCCATCATTTGTATTTCTTGCACCATTAATTTCAGACAAAACAAGCAGATGTGCACTCACAGAAATGAGCTGGATGAGGAAATGGAGCACTCAAGGACATCTGAGCCCATATTGCATACACAATAGTGCACCTTTAACTAGTGCGCTGGGCACAGATTTGGACTGTGTGCACTATTTTAGTAAATGCATTGTTCCCCATGGAGTCAAGAACTTATGCCTGCACCGGAATAGTGCATTAGTGAAAAGTGGATCGGCTGTTTGAAGCCGCCGGACTTCCTACCAGACTATTTGCCTCTACACCCATGGCTGTAATACAGCGCAAGCACAAAGGTGAAGTATTTCCTTATTTGCATGGGGCCGCTCATCCATATATATGAGAGCACACCCCCTGGAATTGTGGCAGAACACATTTAGCACTAGTGCAGATTGTATTACAGAAGGGGCAACACAAGCATCTGTAATACTAAAGTGCTCTATGACAACAGTAGCTAGTACACACGCTGTTGCAGCCCACAGACCCTTTTTTAATGGGGCCTGGGTTGTATGTAAAGTGGTGTAATTATCAAGGGCAGGTGATTCTGAATCCTGAGGTTCCTTACACAAATATGATTCAACTGTAAGCACTGTGAGGTTAAATGTTTGATGGATGTCACAGTAAATTGTTGGAAGCAATCCTTTCATAAAAATATGGCTGATGGACTTATTTAAAAGCAATTTGGTCTATTCACAAAAATAAAAATGAGTGAATAGAGTTGTGTACATAGAGATTTAGGATCTTGTATAGCCATAAAACTCCAACTTCAGACTAGTTACGAAACATACACTTGCAGTGTTCTGCATAGTGAGGCCTGAAAGATCTCAACACCAATATTTGCCACCATAGTACTACAAATGCAAACATTTCAATACAGAAACGTACGTATGCCTAATAGCTCCAATGCAATATAGAATAAATTAACACTATAGAAATGCCCCATCAAAGTAACATATGGCATAGGCTTCTTCGTAATATAACATTACAAATGGCTGAAAAAAGTTATCAAACATTTGAGTTTGAAAGAAAGTTTATTAAAGAAAATTGCAACAAGTGTTACATAGTTACATTAACGATTGAACATATAACATGAACAGCAAAATATATTTTAAATATGTTCAGTACCTTAGAATTAAATAGGTTGCATATATAGACTTTATAGTATAATAAGGAAAAGCAGAAAGAGACAAGGAAAGGGGAAGGGATATAGGAAAATATTAGAATATCTACTGAAAGGAAAAAAGAAGAGAGTGAAAATGAAATACATAAGCATCAAGACACCAATAGTATATCATCAATACAAGATTATGAAAGAAAAAACATATAAGAAGTATATTGGTGCAGTTCACGGAGTTTTGGAAACCTCTTCGAAGAGAGGCTGGTGACGAGACCAGTCCGTCAGAAGGTCATGAGCAATCAACATCACGGACAACGCAACTCGCTGAACTGTTCGCTCAACCCCCCACTGCCACATTGAAAAAACTGATCAGGGAGTGGCATACCTCTTCATCTGTTCCAGCTGCATCTAGTAACCCCCCTTTGCAGTATCTATTGTAAACCTGCAACATAAGGAGAAACCTGCTTACCCTTTGTTTTCAACCACTAGCAACAATGTTAAAGGGGCATTGAAAGCATTGGAAAGGGATAAAGCGAAAGAGGCAGGACAAGAGAAAGTAATCTCACCGATCAAGGAAAGTGCAATGGGCAGCGGACTACTTTCTGGTATGGCTTTAAATTCTGTACCATAAGGCTCCTGCTTGGCTGTATCCGACCTGACATCATCTAATGCTAATTGTTAGAAACAGAGTTTATGGTTGGCTAGGGTATGTACCTAAGCCAGGCAGAACCCACCCACTCTAGTCAGGGCAAGGTAGTTACACGTCCAAGATAACCCCTGCTCACCCCCTTGGTAGCTTGGCACAAGCAGTCAGGCCTAACCTGGAGGCAATGTGTAAAGCGTTTGCACAACACACACAACACACACAACACACGTGAAGCAATATGCACACCACAAAGTAAACACAACACAGAGTTATGTAAAAATAAACTGTATTGCACAAAACATAATTAAACCAAACATTACATGTCAGTAATACCCTGCTACCTTAGCAGTTGTCAGAATGTTACACAGGTTACTTATACTTTGCAAGAATAAGCAGTGGTCACATTAGAACACGTAAGTACTCAGGATTCTGCAACATAAGCAGTAGTCAGGAATCACAGTAAAGAAATAAATGCATGGAAATATTATAAATGCCTATACTAAGAGCATTATAAAACCTACGGCAAGTCATAGAACACATATAAGCATGTCAGCCCATAAAAGGAACATCAGGACATATATGTAACATCATAAAACTAGACAGGTTAACATAATATCCCTACTAGAAACATGAGAACTATGTAAGTCCTTTGTAAGTACCTGTATTACGATGTAGAGGCACTTCCTAGTGCCAAGAAGAACGATATGAGGGGCCCCCGGTACTCCTATGCGCAAAATGGGGGCCACGTGTTGATCCTGGGGGGAGGGGCGGCACGCACCCTCTTCGGTGTTTTATAATGGGCCCCTCCTGGGGCCCGTGATCTCTGGGGGCCCCCAGACCTTTACTGGCCCTCCAACGAGGGGGGCAAGCCCAAACAAAACACCAAGGGCCACAGTGGGAGCCGAAAAAGGGGACCTGCGGTGCAGGGGCCTCGGTCGAGGCTTCCGCCCCGCCCGTGATCTCCACTCACAAAATTAGGGCTTCATTGGGGCAGGGGGAGCCTCCAATGAAGCTTCCTTTCCCCCCGCCTGTCCAAAACACTACAGACGAGGCTTCCTTCCCCACCCAACGTCTCCTTCCCTCGAGGCGGTGTGCAGGCACCGAAGCAGGTGCCTGCTTGTGTCCCGGGGGTGCTCTGCAAAGCGCGCTTTGCCCCCGGGGCATGCTGGGAGTGCGCTCGCTCCTTATCTGGATTCAAGGGTGCCCCGGAAGTCCTGGGGGCAGCGCGTACTTCACGCTTGGATTGTTCCGATGCCCGGGTTGAGGTGGAAAATTACGAGCCCCGATGAGCACTTCTCAGGGCGGGGCAGGTTTTTTTAGAGCCTGGTTCGCGGCGGTGAGTCTTCACTCGACAACACCATAAATAGCTCTCCAGGTGCAGAAATTAATAAAACAGTGTGCTTCCCTACTGCTGAGACCCTTCAGTATAGGGTGCCATTGCTTTAAAAGACAAGGCACTCTCCGGGTGCCTCAGGGCCAGAAATGAGGCACTTTCCATGCACTATATGTGAAAGACAGAACACTTCATGACTTTCTGGATGGTTGCAGGGGCCAGGGGCCACAGCACCCTGCTCCTGGAGACAAGAAAGAGGGAAAGCACAGGTCTAGAAGGCCCGGCAACAGGCCAACACAAGGGGTGCAGATGGTGGCAGTTCCTCCTAGGGACCAGGCAGGTCACAGGTCAGCACAGCAGCAGCAGTCCAAGGTGGGTCCTGTTGAGTCCATTCAGCAGCGTCCTGTGTCCAGTTCCAGCAGAGTTTCTGGAGTCCCAGGAATGTCTAAATTGTGGGGAAAATTCCCCTGTACTTATACTCAGTTTACAGAGCATTTACAAAGAGGGGGAGAGGAGATTCCAACCAGCTGTAACTGGTCCTGGGAGTGCCCCCTTCTCTCCTCCAGCACAGGCTCCAAACATCAGTGGGGGGTAAACAAGCTTATTGGGTGAGGCCAGGGCACAGCCTTTACAAATGCAGGTGTGACCCGCCTCTCCCCTCAGCCCAGGAAGACTATTCAGTATGTAGATGCACCTCTGTGACACCTCCACCCTCCCTGTGTACAAGCTGTCTTAAAAGTATGCACAAAGCCCAACTGTCACTCTGCCCAGACGTGGATTGGAGTCAAGGTGCAAAACACCAGAGTCATAAGCACAGAGAAATGCTCACTTTCTAGAAGTGGCATTTCTGTGATGATAATAAAAAATCCACCTACACCAGTAAGCAGCATTTCTCACTACCATTACAACCATACCAAACATGCCTACGCTACCTCTCATAAATCAGATAATACCCCCTACACATAAGGCAGGGCATTTCCAATGCAATCCTATGAGAAGGCAGCACTCACAGCAGTGAGAAACCAAATAGGCTGTTTGTCACTACCAGGACAGGCCCATTAGTAGGCACATGTCCTGCCCTCTACCTGCATAGCACCTGCCCATAGGGCTAGCTAGGGCTACCTTAGGGGTGACTTATATGCAGTAAAATGGGAGTTCTGGGCCTGGCAAGTAAATTTAGATGCAAGATCCCTGTGGCAGAAAACTGTGCGCACAGGCCCTGCGCTAGCATGCTTGAGACAGGTATGAAAGGCTACTTGAGTGGGTGGCGCAAGCAGTGCTGCAGGCCCACTAGTAGTATTTAATTTACAGGCCCTGGGTATAGAGATACCACTTTACAAGGGACTTATAAGTAAATACAATATGCCAATTAGGTATAAGCCGATCATACCAAGTTTACAAAGGAGAGCACATGCACCTTAGCACTGATTAGCAGTGAAAAAGTTCTCAGAGTCATAACGTCAGCCAACAAGGGTCAGAAAAATAAGGAGGAAAAAGGCAAAAAGTTTGGGGAATGACCCTGTACAAGGGCCAGGTCCAACACTAATATACTTCCTCGAACTCCCTGCCCTATTCCTAGCACCCATTGTATGGATAGCTCGGTATGCAGGGTAACTGGTATCCCTTTAATGGGGGAGTGGATGGGGCAGATTCTAGAGGAGCTTCTAGCAATAAAACTATCTCAGGAGGAGGCTTGCAAGGGGACCAAGGATCAACTCATTCAATTGAATACTCACCTAACCCATCTCTCTACACGAGTATCCCAAGTGGAGAAGAGAGTCTCAGATCTAGAGGATGCTGAAAATCAAATGGAGTCGGTAGTATCTCAGAGCCATTCAGAACTTGAGGAGCTTCAATTAAAGCTGGACGAGATGGAAAACAGGACTCAGCGCTCAAATCTTAGGTTCGTAGGGGTCCCTGAAGAGACTGAGGCAGCTTCATCCGTAACTAAGGTAGTCTCTGATCTTATCTACTACTGCATCCTTCCGGACAAGGCAAAAACGGAAGCAGATCTCTCAAGTATGAGAGCGCATAGTGTACCATTTATGCGTCCTGCAAACTCAAAGTATCCTCGTACTATATAAGTCAATTTTGAAGATTACAGGATTAAGGAACAATTTTTTTCTTTCGCAAGCCATAAAAGTGAGGAACTTTAAGTCTGGTGACAGTTTCAGCTTTCGCATGTTCTCGGATATGTCTATCGCAGCTGCCCACCGGCGCCGCAAATTCATTGGACTGATATATGATTTTAAGAGACTGGGGGCTCCAGCTAATATTGTGCAACTAGCCAAACTCAAAGTGTTCCATAAAGCACAAGCACATGTTTTTCAGGGCGTACAAGAAGCAAATAAGTTTTTAGAATTGCTAAAAAAATTATGATGTGGTTTGTTGCGAGGGGATAAGGGAAGATGTAGGAAAGAAAAAATAAAGAGGGGGGTGTAGGAAAGTACCATCTTTCTTGCCACGTTACCCCAAATTTCTATCTCTATATCAGTATGTTTGGCTTGTCTCACTGGGATCCTGCTGGTCAGGACCCCAGTGCTCATAGTTTATGGACTAATGTGTGTGTTGTCAGTAGTGCTTAACTGTGTCACTGAAGTTCTGCTAACCAGAACTTCAGTGCTTATGCTCTCTCTGCTTCCAAATTAGTCACTATAGTTTAGTGACTTCATTTACCAATTCCAATTGGCACACTGGACCCCCCCCCTTATAAGTCTTTAGTAGATGCTACCTAGGTACCCAGGGCATTGGGGTTCCAGGAGATCCTTATGGGCTGCAGCATTTCTTTTCCCACCCATAAGGAGTTCAGACAAACCCTTTCTCAGGACTGCCACTGCAGCGTGCGTGAAATAGTGCACACACTATTTCACAGCCATTTTCACCACACCTAAGTAACTTATAAGTCACCTGTATGTCTAACCTTCATTTACTGAAGGCTAGGTGCAAAGTTACTAAGTGTGAGGGCACCCTTGCACTAGCAAAGGTGCCCCCACGCTTTCCAGGGCCAAATCCCCATGCTCCGTGAGTGCGGGACAGCATTATACACGTACGCTACATATAGGTCAATACCTATATGTAGTTTCTCAATGGTAACTCTGAATATGGCCATGTGAGGTGTCTAAGATCAGGGAATTGTCCCCCCATTCCAAATCTGGTATTGGGGGGCCAATCCCATGTATCCTGGGGGCTCCACCATGGACCCCCAGTACTGCTAAACCAGCTCTCTGAGGCTTGCACTGCAGGTACAGCTGCTTCCACCTCACAGACAGGGTTCTGCCCTCCTGGGATCTGAGCAGCTCAGTCCCAGGAAGGCATAACAAAGCATTTCCTTTGGAGGAGGGTGTTACACCCTCTCCCTTTGGAAATAGGTGTTACGGGCTTGGGAGGGGTAGCCTCCCAGAGCCTCTTGAAATGCTTTGAAGGGCACAGATGGTGCTCTCCTTGCATAAGCCAGTCTACATCAGTTCAGGGACCCCCAGTCCCTGCTCTGGCATGAAACTGGACAAAGGAAAGGAGAGTGGCCACTCCCCTGTCGATCATCCCCCCAGTGGTGGAGCTCAGAGCTCCTCCAGTGTGTTCCTGGTGTTAGCTATCTTGTTTTCCAAGGTGTGGGGACACTCTAGAGCTCTCTGAGTGGCCAGTGCCAGCAGGTGACGTCAGAGACTCCTCTTGATAAGTGCATGCCTGGTTAGGTAGCCAATCCCCCTCTCAGGGCTATTTAGGGTCTCTCCTGTGGGTTCCTCTTCAGATTCAGCTTGCAAGTTTCCACCATGTATCCTCTGCAACTCCTGCTTCATCCACTGACCATGGATCAACCGCAGACTGCTCCAGGAACCACTGTAACCTCAACAAAGTATCCAGAAAGGCTACTGCGACTCTGCAACTTCAGCTCCAGCCAGCAACTGCAACAGTTTCCATGGTGTGCACGCTCTGGGGACTCCCAGTCTTCACCCTGCACCAGAAGGACCAATGAAATCTTCTGTGTAGTGACGGAGTCACTTCCCTGCTCCAGCAGGCACCTTCTAAGACGACAAATGGTTCTCTGGGACTCCTCTCCTGAAGACGAGTGTGCTCCCTGGAACACAGGTGGTGGACCCCTTCGACACAGAGTGTCCTAAGGTCCTGCTGTCCAAATTTGGAGAAGGTAAGAGCTTGCCTTTCCGGTTTGCAACAGTACCCCTGTGCTCCGCGTCATCTCTAGCTCTTGAGGCCTTGTCAGTAATTGCAAGAAACCTTTGTGCACAACCTGGCCCAGGTCCCCAGCGCTCTATCCTGTGATGCACAACTCGCTGAGTTGTTCTCCGGCGGCGTGGGACCTTCTTTTGTAGTGCTGCAGCAACTGCAATTTGCACCTTGTTTGTCCCCATGTCCTGGGACCTCCGTGGGTGCTGCCTGGTCATCTGTGGGTTCCCTCTAGTGTTGGGAGCCCCCTCTGCCTCCTCAGTCCTAGTTGAGGCCCCCAGGTCCCTCCTGGGCCCAGGCAGCGCCATTTTGATGCAATCCGCAACATTGCTTGAACCAAGGCTTGGATGAAACCAACACTGCAACTCGTCTGCATCTCCATGTGGGACATCCTTTGCATCATGCAGGAACCCACAGCCATCTTCTTTGGTGCTCTTCAGCAGACTTCTTACAACCGGAGAATCCTCTTTTGCACCATCTTCTAGGTTGGCAGGAACTCCTGTCCGTCCTGGAATCTTCTGTGACTTCTGGACTTGGTCTCCTCTCTTTACAGGTCTTCAGGTCCTGGAATCCACCATTTGTTGCTTGCAGTCTTGCTTGGTTCTTGCAATATCTCTAATTACAACTTGTAGTGTGTCCTGAGGAAACATGCAGTACTTTAAACCTTCTTTCCTGGGCTCTGGGGTGGGGTATTTTACTCACCTTTGTGGTTTTCTTACACTCCCAGCGACCCTCTACACACTACACTTGCCTGGGGGGAATTTGTGATTTGCATTACACTTTCTTAGTATATGGTTTGTGTTGCCCCTAGGCCGATTTCTTCCTATTGCATTCTATGGTATTTTTTATTGTTTGCACTATCCTATGACTATTTACTTACCTGATTTTGGTGCCCAGTGTATATATTGTGTATAATACTTACCTCCAGAAGGTGTATAGCCTCTAAGATATTTTTGGCCTTGTGTCACTAAAATAAAGTACCTTTATTTTTGGTAACACTGAGTATTGTCTTTTATTGTGTAGAAACACTGTGTAACTATAGTGGTATTGCAGGACCTTTGCATATCTCCTAGTTCAGCCTAAGCTGCTAAGCTACAGCTACCTCTGTCAGCCTATGCTACTTGAACAATACTACATTTCACTAATAAGGGATAACTGGACCTGGTGTAAGGTGTAAGTACCCAAGGTATCCACTACAAACCAGGTCATCCTCCTGCGGGGGTGGGGTAGGGGGAAAATTGGTAATATGTCATATCATTTTTTTGGGAACATTTTGATCATCTGAACTGGCGTGCCATATGATATGTTTTTCTATTCTCTCTCTGGTTTCCTCTTCCCAGCCGCCTTGTTGCTCTTCCTGAGATCAGGCTGTAGGAGTGCCATGTCACTGCACTCTTTGTTTGGGTGTGGGGGGGGGCTACAGGTGGGGGGTGGGACCTGGCTCAGAAGGCCCACAGTGGGTGAGATCCGCTGGGGATGGGAGGAACAGGGGGGAAACCAGGGACTCAAGGGAAGGAGGGGCCAGGACGGGCAAGGCCCTCAATGACGACGGGTGGGGGAAGCCCAGGGTGGAGTCAGGGGAAAAAATGCAGGTGGAGGTCAGCCAACTACATCCTTTATCTAAGGACAGGATACAGGACGGAAATGAGTTAAAAAATGCAGATGAAGCGCAATTGACCATGTAGATGGCTGGGTGGAATATTAAGGAATGAGTGGGTATAAGGTAAAAATAGCTTCATGTAATTTAAATGGGGCTAATAACAATGTTAAACTTCAAGCAATACTCAATTGGTTCAAAACATCTCAAGTACACGTTTTTCTTCTGCAGGAAACCCATTTGAAGGCTAATCCTATGCTACGTAAACTCTCTGGGTTTATTGCCCACTCGTTCTTTGCAACGGCTAATGCCGCAGTACGGAGTGTGGCCATTTTGATTTCCAGAAAATTTCCAGGGATGGTAAAGGGAGTCTTTAGAGATCCGCAGGCAAGATGGATAGTAGTAACTGCAATAATGGCATATAAAGAAATTTTCTTTGTAAGTTTTTATGGTCCAATAGAGGACGACGTAGCACCTGTGCAGGCCTTATATGCGTATCTATCTTCACTTTCAGGATACTTTATAATGGAAGGGGATTTTAACATCATACCTAATATCCAATGGGACACATCACGTAGGAATAAAGTGCAGAGTAAGGCAAGAGCCTCTCAAATGCTTTCTAAATTGATTTTGGATCCAGCACTGGTAGATGTGTGGCGGGCTGATCATTCTCAGGCAAGAGAATTTACATGCTATTTGAAAAGGTACAATACTGCATCAAGGATCAATTATATGCTAATCTCATTTGCGCTGATGCGACAGGGGTCAGGGATACATGCTAATCCTTTTTCCGACCACTCTGTTCCTTGGGTTAGTATTAAGAAATCAGGAAACCAACTGAATTGTCCACAATGGAGCTTGGATAAATCTCTTTTGACGGAGGAGGGCTGGGTAGCAACTCTCAAAGTATCAGTTACTGAATTTTTAGAGATTAATAAGGACTCAGCCTCTGTCTTTAACATCTGGGGAGCCACCAAAGCTTATATAGAAGGGGAGGCAATCTCCTTTAAGGCCTACCTAGGAAAGACAGCTCACAAGAAAAGTAATTTACTCCAATGGGAGCTAGAGCAGGCGTTAAAACGAAACCAATTACTATCTAACCCGGAGACGGTATCCATATTGGGAAGGGCTCAGGCCAGATTCAGAGGCTTCTATGTGTCTCAGGAGATACTCAAGAGACACACAAGCTTTCAGAGGCGGTACGAAGAGAGCAAGCATGTAGGTAGACTCTTGGCCTGGTCAGTAAAAAAAAAAATCAAATTCTAATTTGATAAAAGCTATCTTAGATGAGGCGCGGGGTATAACGGATAGCCAGCCCAAAGAGATAGAAAGAATATTCCTCTTGCATTATAGAAAGCTATACACCGAGACAATGCAAGCAAATTAATTACAAATCAAACAGTATTTAGGTTCAGTGGTGCTGTCAGGCTTGGATCAAGAAGTGCCGAATATACTAACGTCCCCTATCACTCTCGCGTAGAGGCGATATGGGAGCCCCTAACAGAAAAAACCCCAGGGAGGATGGTCTCCCGGTGGAAGTTAATAAAGTGCTAGGGGACCAAATAGCTAAAATACTGGTCGAGTTATTTAATGAAATATTAGAAGGAGTAGAGGTCCCTTCCTCATTCTCTAGGGCTGTAGTGGTTAGCTTTGTAAAAAAGGATAAACCACTGGAAAATCCGGGCTCATATCGCCTGATCAGCCTTCTGAATCAGGACTATAAATTATTCACTAAGATTCTCGCAGTTCGTACGGCTCAGGTGGCACAAATGACTTATACATGAGGATCAATGTGGGTTCCTACCTGGTAGGCTGCAGTCCACTAACACTAATTTCCTGGTCCAGGCAAATGATTATTTCTCCCATAAGAACCATCCGGCGACAATCATAATGCTTGATGGCGAGAAGGCATTTGATCTAGTTCAAAGGGAAGCATTGTTTATGATTTTAAGTAAGTTCAGCTTTCCAGGGAAGTTTATTCAGACACTTCAAAGGTTATATGTTGGCAACCAAGCCAGGGTTTCAATAAACGCACAAGTAGCAGGGCTACTACATATATCATGGGGCACATGGCATGGCTGTCCTCTGTCTCCGGTGCTGTTTGTGCTTTTTATTGAGCCATTGGCAGCAGCAATCCGGCAGGATCAACCTATACATTCCCTGTTCCCTCAAGCACCCAAGTTGAAATTATTTACTGATGATATGATTCTGTATCTTCGTGAAGATTTTCACAACATCGACAGAGCTTTCTCATAGATTAAGGCCTTTTCACTCTTGGGTGGATACAAAATCAATCAGTCAAAGTCAGAAGCTCTCTTATACAATGCAGATACATTAGTTTTACCAAAGGATATTCGGGTGCTATCTTCATCCTCTAGCCCTATTAGGTATCTAGGCATTATGGGGGTAATTCCAACCCTGGCGGCGCTGTTTTGGAGGAAGCACCGCCAACAGGCTGGCGGTGCTTCCAGGGGAATTACGACCGCCACATTGGTCCCGGCGGTTTAAATCCCCCAGCAGCGCTGCCCAGGGGATTACGAGTCCCCCTCCCGCCATGAAAAGGCTGGCGCAAAGGGGAGACGTGGGGCCCCTGGGGGCCCCTGCACTGCCCATGCCACTGGCCCCATGGAGCTTTTCACTGTCTGCTATGCAGACAATGAAAAGTGCGACAGGTGCAACTGCACCTGTCGCACAGCCGCAACACTGCCGGCTCCATTTGGAGCCGGCTCCTATGTTGAGGCCGAGATCCCCGCTGGGGCGGCGGGCGGAAACCAGGTTTCCACCCGCCGGCCCAGCAGGGATCTCATGATAGATCCTGCTGGAGTGCGGCCGCATTGGCGGCCGCCTGGCGTTTCAACCTTGGCGGGCGGCCTCTGCTGCCCGCCAAGGTTGTAATGCGGGCCTACGTGTCCGATAAATTGGCTGACCTGTTTCAGTTGAATATTATAAAGGTTTTTATAAAGATTCAAAGCTCCTGAAATGGCAGGAAACTACTGTGACAATTATAGGGAGGACAGCACTGGTGAAAATGATGATCTTCCCCTTACTAATATTTGTTTTTTTCTAGTATAATTTGGAGAGTTCCTAAATGTTTTTTCCGAGAGCTGGATTCACTGATCAGACAATTCATATGGAACCATAAGAAACCTCGCTTACAGCTAGAGAAGTTAACTCTTACAGTGGAAGATGGGGGCTCGCGCTCCCTAGTGTTCAAACTTACTATGAAGCTTCTGTATTAGATTGGGCTTCAAGAGCTGCGTTAATACCAAATGCCATATTCTATTTTAATCAGATGTTAGCGGACACTGGTACGCAGCTCTAGCGATTTCTTAAACACCCTTGCCTCCCGAAGCAGGTAAGGTATAAACTACTGGTAATGTACCAGACTAGTATATTGCTGAAACAAGCCAAATACCAAATTTGTAAGATCTACCAGTCAGTCAGACTTCGGGATGCATGGATGTAGGATTAGAACTCAATCAAGGATATGTTCAGAAGTGGGAAGAGGCAGGGGCCAAGAGCCTTGCAGATTTTCTAATAGGCAATCATATTAAGACATGGACGCAGTGTGTAGCGGGAAAAAATGCCATTTCAGAAAGCCTTAAGTTTTCCTATTGCAAAATTCAACGCTTCTTGCAAACAACAGAAAAAGTAGCTGATGGCCCTAATCAAGCCATCTTTCAGGCTTTCTATGGAAACTGATTGGACATCTGCAATTGGTACAAGACGCTTCATGATAAGAATTCAACTAAGGCAATTTCCCAATTCTTGGTTATGGCAGAAAAACTTACAGGGTGTAAAATGGGGTTACAACAATGGAGAAAGCATAATGATTTGTCACAAAAAGCACTTAGGGGGTCGAAGTTTAAAAAGACTGCATTCGACTCCATATGACTGCTCTATTATACCCCCACTAGATTAAAGGAAATGTATCTGGAGGCATTAGGCTTGTGTCTGCGCTGCCAAACGACACAGGGGGATTGGTTCCATATGAGCTTTTCATGTAAGCGTCTGACAGGGTATTGGGAGAAGATTGTTCAAAGGATTAGTGTCATGATATCGTACACATTATTCCCAAAGCCACTGGCGGCACAATGGTTTTTTTCGCAACATGCAGGCTTGTCTATTTATTCTAAGAAAGTCATATTTGTGGCTACTTTGACAGCCAAATTGTTGCTTCTCCAGGCGTGGAAATCACCAATACCCAAAACGGGAGGCAAAGATGGAGGCAACATGAGCGAAAGAAAAACTGTATGCTCGAAAGGTTGAAGATCTGTGAAGATACCAGGGTATATGGGGGAAGATGAGTGATCATGAGAAGCATTAGGTTAGGAATTGGGGAGGGGATGCCGAGATGCAAGGCAGGCTCCCTCCTTATTTGCCTAAATGCTGTTGGGCTATGTGTACCTGAAGGAATTGTTGCAAATTGAACTATTTTACAGAAATTGTATGTCAAGATAAAATCGGGATCAAGCTTTGATTTATGTAAATGTAATTTCACGTGCAGCAAAAAAAAATAGTATAACAGTTTTAAAAGTGATATTTTGCAAAACCTTAGAAAGGCTTCCTAGAAAATGTTTTTGAAAATGAAAAAGGAATTGTATAGAAAATAGCATTTATTTGAGACCATATTTTCAGACAAAATTGGTGAGTATGTGGGTAAGTAAAAAGAATATGGTGTATGTCTGCAGAGGTAGCATTACATGACGAACAATTGGACTAGGATTCTGGATTGAATTTATGTGAATTAGCTGGGGTAAACATGAGTCTATTATCTATAAAAAAAGAGGCTTTGAGTACTGGTGGCAGCTCGTGATGTTTTGCATATTTTCAACCACAAGTTATCCCAAAGTTCGGTAGGCCATGAAGTCTGGAAATCTCGTTACCATTTTAATTCAACTTTTTACTTATCTCTGTGTTCTGGAGTTTTGGTAAGTATTTTATAAATGGATGAGGCAATAGGATGAGTGGATTATAGAGGAAAAATATGACTATTAAATATTGAAGTATAATTATGTGATGTTAATGATGCTAAGGTTCGTGTAATGGTTTGGAATAAAGTATTACATTTATTATATTTTGTTTTTGGGAAATTGAACAGCAATTGTGCTTGTGGAAAAGTAATAAAAGAGCCATTTGAGTGCATTTGGCGAACCCAAAGTAAACCTTTATTTCTCCATGATTTCCAAAAAATACCTCTATTATTGATTTTTAGAAGGTTGTTGTGCCAAATAGAAGAATCGAGAAATTGTTCTTTGTCTGAAAGATATGAGAAATGTAGTGGGTTTACTAGTTTATAGGTAGTTTTATGGATGGGGGAACATAGAAAGGGTGTTTTATGACAAAATGAGAAGACTCCTTTGAGTGAAAAGGGGGATAAAAGGGATAATTCAATATCTTTCCAAAGGGGAGATAATTCCATAGGTGACTCCATTAGGCATTTGGAAGTTTGTTTAAGTGGAAATGCTGTATGATATGATTAAAAAACTGAAAATTCATGCCTCTTTGATCTTTACTCTGTTTGCATTTGAGAAGGAACATATGGGATTTTTTATTATTCCATAAAAATGTGGAAAGTATAGAGTAAATATTTTTTTTAAGTATGCAGGAATAGTAAGAGACATGGCAGAGATGGTATGAAAAACATTATGGGCGCAAGCTTCATTTTAATTGCATTGAGTATACCCCACCATGATACATAAAGAGGATGCCCTCTAGAAGTTGAAGTGGATAAGGTAGGGATTACTGCATAAGGATTCAGAGATATAGGCCCTCATTACGACTTTGGTGGTCTTTTCGGAAGACCGCCCCGGTGGTGGCCGCCAAAAGACCTCCGGTAATCTGACTGCCGTATTAGGAGTCACACACTGAAACAGCCACTAAACAGCCACAAATCCGACACCACCAGGATGCCAGAGGGCTGGAAAGAGGAGGTTCTACCAACAGAACCACCAGCACGACAACTTTCCACCAACCAGATTATGAGCCACAAATCACCACAGCGATTCTTCCATGGCAGAAAACAATTGGCGGTGCGAACCGTCGCACTCAAAAATTTACTTCAGACAGAACACAACACCACATTGGATGGTTCAAATACCCCACACCTGAAACACATACACACACCAAACACACCTACTCACTGCACAATCTAACACATCCCCACACAACCTACAATATTTTGCTTCCTAAATGGCATTTACAGACAGTGAGGACCCAAAAACTAACAAATTAGCACTTGTTCACCACACCACACAACTGCACGAGCAACACAATACTCCCATAACACCTACACAAAAACACCACAACCATTCACACACAACACAACACCCCTACCCCACCAAGCACCCTACACTGCACCCTTACACACAACACCCACCCACAACACAACCACTACCATGTTCAGACAAAAGCAAAAATTCTCCCAAACCTCCATTGCCAGGAAAATTGAGCTGTGGAAGATAATTGTTGACAGGATGAACTCAGTAGGCAACCATCCATGGACAAGGGACGACATCAGGAAGAGGTGGAACGACCTTAGGGGGAAGGTGCATTCCATGGCATGATGGCATCAGATTGCCGTGCAGAAGACTGTCAGTGGGCCTCCACCTCCTTCCCCAGAGTTCACATTGTGGGAGGAGAAGGTCTTGGACATCCTGCATCCAGAGGGCCTGACTGGAATACCTGGAGGACTAGATTCAAATAAGTAACTTTCATCCTGCCTAGCATGCTTCCACACCACCCAAACACTCCCAAATTCACTCTTTCTCCCACTACACCTCCCACCAAATCACCTAATACCCTTCTTCTGCATGCCACACCACCACCAAGGCCCAATGCGCACGCAGTCCCTGGCAAGTGCGCAAATACCAGTGCCAGTAAAAATCACTACGACTCCCACAATGCACAAGCCCATCCACATCAAAACCTGCAATGTGCACTTCACATCACATCTCTTGCATGTGTACTATTGCACTAGCTATACCAATTGGATGCTTTGACTGAGGACCACTACCTGGCAATGACAGTAATGCAATAGCACAACACAATGGCAAACAAGGCTAAACACAGCTACAGCACAGTCACTAAATCTAATGGCCACCTATCCAGATCAGCAACCCTTAAATGGATTGATCATGGGCTTGAAGGTAAGAAGGCATTCTCCATGCACAACATGCACAGACAGGACAAGCATCTTTGCAAACACACATACCCTCCTCCCACTTGGATACCATGCTTCAATGTACAGTCATTCCCACTCACATCCAGCAAGACTGATTTGCCACCAGCTAACTGGGCACACCTGTTATGTGAACTATCATGCATGACCTGAACCCACCCACCGAGCAAAAGTTACGTAGCCGGATTGACAACAACCTCGATGGAGCATGTCACCATCCACTATCCACAAACAATGTTTGCAGTGCTGCATCAGTCATTGCCATTGCTGGAAATCATGTCAAGCCACTGTATGCATCAGAGAAAGAGATAACAAATCAGACGTCCATCATTTAACTCTCTCTCACTCCATCTCCACAGGTACCCCTGCCAGTGCCACCATGGAGAGGATACCAGAGACAGACAGCCCTCCTCAGGATGAAGGCCCCAGGGAGGACAATGCCTCTGGGTGTCTGGTCATTGATGACTCCCTGGCCCATCTGGGACACCTGGTCAGTCTACCACTCCCTGCATCACCCTGCCCACATCAACCCCCCCTACCCAGTGGCATCAACATCACAGCCAATCCTTTGTCCCCAAACCTGTGTCCCAAGGACTGATCAATCAATTATGTGCCCCACAGTAAAGGGACTTGAGTCGACCCTCCACACCCAAGACAATGAAGGTCCTGGTGACACTGGGAGTGAGGCACAGGCACATGGGGCCAGGGGGCACAGGAAGGAACCTGTGGGCCAGAGGACAGGACACCCAAGGGAGTCAACTGACCAGCAAACCATCTCCTAAGACCTGTGATCATATCAACAATCCCAGGACAGGACGGGACAGATCTTTACCATGTTGGGGGAAAACCAAAGGCTGCAGAGGGAATACCGCCAGAAGGTCATGCAGAAGTGACAGGCCCACAATGCCACCATGGCCTCCATTGCCACGGTCCTCAGGGACCTCAGCACCACCCTGAGTACCACCTCCACCTACCAGCAGGCCCCTTCCACTAGCCATATCACATCTGAACCTTCCACTTCTGCCGCAGCTGGTGTAATGGAGGCCCTGCCAGGGGAACCACAGGCCTCTGACACCCCCCCTTGTAGCTGAAGAACCACCCTCCCTACAAATGTGGACGTCCACCCAGACATCCAGCTGCTACAGCAGATGCCAAGACCAAACCCACGGTCAGGAAGTGAAACTCTGGAGATTCCTCTCCCTTGTGTGCCACTGAGACACCCTTTTGACTGTTCAATGACATTACTCCATATTTCCCTTGGACACTGGACCTATGCTACCTACAGCTGTGCCACCTACTCTGATGATTCAGATGATCACCTGTTTGTCACAGTATGCACCATATATCTATAAATCACATTTCCCATATATGCCCAATAAACACTATTGACCATAGCAACTGCATATATGTCTTTATTTAAACGTTTACAAATGTTTTGTCAGCAAAATGGTATGTGGGTATGGCCCTCTACACCAACAGGCAGTGTAATGGACAGCAGAGGGAGGCATCCTCTGCAGGAGACACAGTACAATTGATATGTCCCAGGGAAGATGTAATGAAGTCACTGTTCCAGGCACACACTAGAGTATATTCACTTATCCAACCTGCAAAAGAGACCATGACAGAGAGTTCCAACCAGATAGAAGGCATGGTGCCACACAAAGCACATATGCATTTCCTAGTTGTCCTGGCCAGTGTAGATTGCCAACAAAGCAGGACACAACAGATATTATTTCTATATCACCAGTGTCAGGAAATACATCACAAATCACTGTAGCTGGCATCTGTCATGTGCACAACTCTATTCTGTAAACAGTTACCAAAGGCTAATGACCATGAATGCCTCAATCCATATGTAGGAGAGTGTGAGAAAGTAGCTTCTTTCTAGCATGGTTACCCCATTTTTGGGTGAGTGTTGGTCAGTGTGTTTTGCCTGTCTCACTGGGATCCTGCTAGCCAGGACCCCCGTGCTCATAGCTTGTGGCCTATTTGTGTTGCCAGTATGCTTGACTGTGTCACTGAAGTTCTTCTAACCAGAACTCCAGTGCTTATGCTCTGTCTACTTACCAAATTTGTCACTACAGTTTAGTAACCCCATAATTCAATTCTGGTTGGCACACTGGACCCCCCTTATAAGTCCCTAGTATATGGTACTGGTGCCCCTTTGAAAGTCCCTAGTATTTGGTACCTAGGTACCCAGGGCATTGGGGTTCCAGGGGATACATATGGGCTGCAGCATTTCTTTTCCCACCTATAGGGGAGCCATGCAAAGGCTTCTACAGGACTGCCACTGCAGCCTGTGTGAAATGGTGCATGCACCCTTTCACTGCCATTTACACTGCACCAGGTCACTTATAAGACAACCATATGTCAGCCCTTCAACTCTGAAGGATGGGTGCAGAGTACCTGTGTGTGAGGGCACCCCTGCAGTAGCAGAGGTGCTCAAACGTCGTCCAGGACCATTTTCTGGGGCTTCATGAGTGCGGGGATGACATTTTACACGTGAACTATACATAGGTCACTGCCTATGTAAAGCTTCACAATGGTAACTCTGAATATGGCCATGTTTTATATCAAACATGTTGGAATCATACTCCAAGGCTTTTGCAAGCATTGGTTGTATGGCTCCTTGCACTCTAAGGGCTCCTTAAAGTGCCCCCAATAAACACATTATAGCCTTCTGAGGTTTTCCATGCAGCCCCAGCTGCTGCCACCTCACAGGCAGGTTTCTGCGCTCCTGTTGCGTGAGTAGCTCAAGCCCAGGAAGACAGAACAAAGCATTTCCTTTGAGAGAGGGATGTTACACCTTCTCCCCTTGGAATAGGTGTTACAGACATGAGAGTGGTATACTCCCAGAGCCTCTGAAAATGCTTCAAAGGGCACAGGTGGTGCCCTCCTTGCATAATCCAGTCTGCACTGGTTCAGAGACCCCCAGTCCCTGCTCTGGCGTGAATCTGGAGAAAGAATAGGGAAGTGACCACTCCCCTGTCCATCACCACCCAAGGGGTGGTGTTCAGAGCTCCTCCCTGGGTTTTGCAATCTTGGATTCCAAGGTGGTAGAGAACTCTGGGAGCATCTGAGTGGCCAGTGACAGCAGACGAAATCAGAGCGCTCCTCTGATCGGTGCTAACCTGTGTAGCTGACCAATCCAGGGCTATTTAGGTTCTCTCCTTTGGGTGTTTCCTCAGATTCAGATTGCAGGACTCCAGCAGGAATCCTCTGCATCCTTTACTTCACCTTCTTACCGAAGAAACTGCATCTGGACCCTCCACAAACTCTACAACTGCAACAAAGAGGTAAAGACGACTTCTGCAACATTGTATCTTCCATTCCTGCCAGGAACTACAACTGTTTTCTGGTCGTGCATCCTCAGGGGACAGCCAGTCTTTAGCCTGCACCAGAAGAACGAAGGAATCTCCCTTGAAGTGAAGGAGTCACTTCCCTGCTTCAGCAGGCACCCTTCTGCAGCGACAACTGATGGCTTGGGTCACCTCCACTGAAGAAGTGTGTGTATCCAGCAACATGGGTGGTAGACTGAAGTGGTCCCGATGGTCCAGACGTCCAACTATCCAACTATGGTGGAGGTAAAAGCTTGCCTCCCCACGCAAGATATTACCCCCATGCATCCCATGTTTTGCAGTTGCCAAGGTTTGTTGGCATCCTTCCACGAAGTTTTGATGCACCATGCATTACCAGCACCCAACACTCTATCCTGTGATGCACAGCTTCCTGAGTGGTTCTCCAGCGGCGTGGGATCCCTTTGTGTAGTGCTGCCTGGGCCTCCTTTCGCACCTTCTTTGTCCCCATGCTGTGGGACTCCTGTGCATGCCACCTGTTCTTCTGAGGGTTCTCTGAGTTGCAGAGACCCCCCTCTCTCTGCCCGTCCTGGGTAGAGGCCACCAGGTCCCTCCTGGTCCTGGGCAGTGCCATTTTCTGCTAACCGTGAGCTTTGCGTGTGACAAGGCTTATTGGCGGAATCCAGCGATGCAAACCAGACTGCAATCATCCATCAGGCATGGGACATCATCTGCAGCAACCAGGAACCCACATCTGTCTTCTTGGGTGCAGTACTGACTGTTCTTCTTCACCGCTGGTTCTTCTTCTGCACCTTCATCTGAGTTAGCAGGGGCTCCTGTTCTCCCCGGACTCTTCAGTGCTTCTTGGACTTGTTCCCCTTCTTCCACATGTTTTCAGGTCTAGAACTCCATCATTGGTGTCTTGCAGTCTCTTCTGGTTCTTGCATAATCTCCTTTCTCGTGTTCTTTTGTGTTCTAGGAAAATTACTGTGATTTACTTCTGCTTTCCTGGGCTCTGGGGTGTGTTCTATTACTTAACTTTGGTGTTTTCTAATACCCCCAGCACCCCTCTATACAATGCAGTTGCCTAGTTGGGAAACCGACTTTCGCATTCCACTTTTTTAGTATATGGTTTGTGTTCCCCCTAGGCCCATTTCTAACTATGGTGATTTTCACTATTTGTACTGTTTTCTAACTGTTTTTACAGATATTTATGCATTCTAGTCTATATACTGTGTATATTACTTACATCATAAGGGAGTACAGTATCTAAGGTATTTTTGACATTTGTGTCACTAAAATAAATTACCTTTACTTTTGTAACACTGAGTATTTTCTCTCACGTGTGTAAGTACTGTGTGACTGCAGTGATATTGCATGAGCTTTGCATGTCTCCTAGTTAGGCCTTGGCTACTTATCCACACTACCCCTATAGAGCCTGGCTTCTAGACACTGACTACATTTCACTAATAAGGGATAACTGGACTGGTTACCTTAGGTACCCACTACAAACCAGGCCAGCCTCCTACACAGGAGTCCTCTGCATCCTCCACTTTGACTTCTCCCTGAAGAAACTGCATCTGCACCCTCCAGGAACTCTACAAGCTGCAACAAAGAAGCAAGACTCCTTCTGCAACATTGTAACTCCCGCTCCTGCCAGCAACTGCAACTGTTTCCCAGTAGTGCATCCTCTGAAGACAGCCCATCTTCAGCCTTCATCAAAAGAGCGAAGGAGTCTCCATTGGGGTGAAGGAGTCATTCTACTGCTTCTGCAGGCATAAACTGCAATGACGACCGGCTGCGTGGATCCCCTCTCCTGCTGAGCTACATGGATCCTAACTCATGGGTAGTGGACTGAAGTGGTTCCAACGGTCCTCTCTTCCAACTGTCCAACTTTGGTGGAGGTAAGAGCTTCCCTCCCCTCGCAAGACAGTACCCCCATGCACTGCATGTTTTGCAGCTGCCAAGGATTGTTGGCATCCTTCCTCCAAGTCCTTCATGCATCTTGAAGATCAGGCCCCCAGCACTCTATCCTGCGACGTACAGCTTCCTGAGTGGTTCTCCTGCGACGTGGGAGCCTTTGTCGTAGTGCTGCATGGGTCTATTCTGCAACTTTCTTGCCCACGTGCTGTGGGACACCTATGTGTGCTGCCTGGTCTTCTGTGGGCTGTCTGATTTACTGAGGGCCCTCTCTGACTCCCCCTCCTGGGTAGAGTCCACCTGGTCCTTCCTGGTCTCGGGCAGCGGCATTTTCCACTAACCGCGAACTTTGCATGTGCCAAGGTTTGTTGGGGAACTCCAGTGACGCAAACCAGACTGCAATCCTCCATCCAGCATGGGACATCACTTGAACTCTCCGGGAACCCGACTTCATCGTTCTTGGGTCACTTTTTTTCTTCAACGGTTGTTCTCCTTTTGTACCTTCATCCGGGTTAGCAGGTGCTCCTCCTCTTCCTGGACTCTTCTGTGCCTCTTGGACTTGGTCCCCTTCTTCCACAGGTCTTCTTGTCCAGGAATCCACTGTTGGTGTCTTGCAGTCTCTTATTGTTCTTGCATAATTCTTCTTCTTGTTTCTGCGTGTGTTCTGGGAAGGTTACTGTGACTTACTCCTGCTTTCCTGATCACTGGAGTGGGCTCTAGTACTTACCTTTGGGGTTTTCTAGTATTCCCAGCTCCCTTCTACACACTACAATTGCCTAGGTGGGTGACCGACTTCCGCATTCCACTGTCTTAGTATATGGTGTGTGCTCCTCCGAGGCTCATTTCTAACTATAGTGATTTTCACTAATTGCACTGCTTTCTAGCTGTTTTTGTAAGGGAGTAAAGCCTCTATGGTATTTTTGGCATTTGTGTCACCAAAATAAAATACCTTTATTTTTGTAACACTGAGTATTTTCTTTCATGTTTGTAAGTACTGTGTGACTACAGTGGTATTGCATGAGCTTTGCATGTCTCCTAGATAAGCCTTGACTGCTCATTCACAGCTACCTACAGAGAGCCTGGCTTCTAGACAGTGCCTAGATTTCACTAATAAGGGAAAACTGGACAGTGTAATAAGGTGTAAGTACCATATCTACCCACTACAAACCAGGCCAGCCTCTTACAACACTGCACTCAGTGATTGAGTATGATGTGTTATATGTGCTACATGGGCCATTGTAGATGCACTTAGCAGTATGATAAGTTGTGATATATGTGTTTTGTGTCTGCTGATCTGGCTTTGTGATTGGGTCAGACTATTCTCATCACTATCTCACAGACTCATATTGTACTCATCAGATGTAACCTGTTTGAGTGTCTGACTTCTAATGGCTAAATCAGTGTTGATTTCTATATTGGCATCGCTGTACAGAGTGCCTTGTAATGTGGCAGGCAGTTGCTGTGTGGTCTGTGGGTGGAGTTGTCTTCACTGTAATAGATATATTTCCAAGGGCATGGACTGAGCAGGCATTGTAACTGTAGAGGTCTGAAGTGTTTTGTTCAGTCAGCTGCATCCAATGAATAATAGTGGTATAGAGAGGTATGATGTATATTCAGGAATTCAATTGATACTGCATCCGGGGCATGCTGTGCCAGCAAATATGGCTTTGGTTGTCATCATGTGGGTGACTCCAGCTGTGCTATTCTACTTAGATATTGATGTAGGTGTGAGGGTTGGCATACAGGTGTGAGTAGTAGTGCCATGTTGTGACATGATAAGTAATATGTATTGCCACCTGGGATGGCCTAGTCAGGAAATGTATTGACACAGATGTGCACTTTCACCAGTGTGTATGAGAACTATATGTTAACCCATTTTTGCAATATCTCTCTCTCTCTCTCTCCCCCTCCCTCTCTCTCTATTTGTGTGCATCAGCATCATCAGGCAAAGGAGAAGGGGCACAGGCTAGTGGCAAAGCAGCAGCCCACGGGACCCTGGAAGCTACAACCAGCCAGAGCGGGGGACCCAGTGGGACAGAGGGTGAGGGGAGTGCCATGGGGGAGACCGGATCTACTACCTCTTCTTCAAAGGAAGTGAACACTCCCTGGTGGTGGCAGACCCATTTGGGACCACCCCAGCACCCTCATTGTCCACCCCTGTCAACACCAGGACAGTGCGCGCTCTACGGGCATCTAGAATGCAAAAACCCAACACTCGCAAGATAATGTAATTTATGCATTGTGATGATATGGTATTGTTTAACCTTTTGCATTGCAGAATTCCATCCAAAAGATTCATTTTTAAGGTGCTTATAAATACTGTACATTTGCAATGTATTGCTGCAGACATTCAGAGTGTGTTAGGGTGTGGTCCCTTTCCAGGGCCTTCTAGAGACTTTCCCTGCAACATGCCTGGGCATGGTTCTAGGCTGGGCCAAGACTCTATAAAAGAGAGTCAGCCCAACTTCCAGTGCTCACTATTCAGAGGTCCCGGTGCAGAGCAGCAGCTTCTTCCTAAGCTCCTGTCCCGGCTGCCTATTTGGATTTTCCAGTCTTCTGCACTCATTTCTCATTGGTGATCACTGTTTCCAGGCGGTAAGACGGTGTTTGGACATTTCCCAACACCGTAATTGAGAATTTTCATATTCTTGATTTTAATTTTTAAATGAATAACAGATTACTTGTGCGCTGCCATTTTTTGACATTTGTATGGTGGTTTGCAAATAGAGAGGAGGCGCAATTTATTCCATAAAGATTTTACTTCGTTATTACATGGTTGTTCATTGCGCGCTGATATTTCTTGACATTTACATGATGTTTTACGAGTTGGCAAGACGTGCAACTCGTTTCATGAGCATTTAACTTTGTTGTTCATTGCGCGCTACCTTTTCTTGACATTTAAATGGTGGCATTCGAATCGGCGAAACGCGCGATTCACTTCTCGTGTGTAATTCATGCTGTTTATTGTGCGCTACCATTTTCTGGCATTTACATGGTGGCATTCGAATCGGCAACACGCGCGATTCTTGCCTTGAGTGTTTTTTCATGTTGTTCATTGTGCGCTACCATTTCTTGGCATTTGTATGGTGGCATTTGAATCGGCAAGACGCGCAATTCTTTCCTCGTGTATGTAAATTACTGTGCGCTACTATTCGAAGACATTTTCCTGGTAGCATTTCAAGTTGACACGTTGCGTGATTTATTCCTTGAATCTACGTTGTGTGATTTCATGGTGCACAATCCTTTATGGTGTTTAATACTCATATAAAAATCTGCAATGTGCGCAATTCACTTCCCAATCTTTTTTCTGAGATGAACACAACAAAACCAGAATTCTAGATGTAATGCTGTGTGTTCCTGATATGTATTCTTAAAAGGAGATTCATATGGTTGTTTAGAAATTGCTCAGAGTGTTTCCTGATTCTCATGCTAAAGAAAGTACTCGAATCTGAAAGTCCTATTTAACTTTTCCTGTTTCCTCCTCAGGTATTCGGTCATCTAAAGCCTAGTCAGTTTTAGGACTATTCAAGGGTTGAACATGTTTTTCGGAAAAGACGAAGCTTAGAGTTGTAGCATGGTACTGAATTCATGAGATGTAATTTTGATGTTGTGTTTTAACCTTTTGCTTCCTACAGGTCTCCTTCCCAGCTGTTCCCGTCCTAATCCCCTTTTCCCCACTTGGACTCTCTTAGACTCTGTGATAAGTCTAATCAGAGTATTGGAGCTGTCTTGTGGTGAAAGTGTTGGGAACGTGCACAGACCCCGAGGATCTGGTGACTCTGACAACCCCAGCACCCTCTTTGTCTGCCATCCCCTTTCTAGCAATGCCCTCCCTGTAGCTCACCACCCAGCTGGCCGTGCCCGTTCACCCAGAAGGGTGGGCATCTCCTTCACAGCAGGCACCTCTGCCCCTGCCCCAGTCAGCCCTGCTGCCCTCAGTGAGGAGGCTATTGACCTCCTGAGGTCCATCTCTGTGGGTCAGTCCACTATCATGAATGCCATCCAGGGACTGGCAGCTCAAGTCCAACAGAGCAATGCATTCCTGAAGGGCATTCATGGTGCCCTGGCTGGCCTCCAGAGATCCTTTCAGGCTCTGGCCTCCACACTGACAGCAGCCAGTCCCTCCTCCACCTACCTCTTCCCAATCCCAAACCCCTCTCCCCAAACCCAGCCAAAGCACACATACACACAGGCATGCATCCACCTCAACAGACAAGGGTACCACTGACAAACACAAGCACCACAAGACCCACCACCAGCATGCACACAAACAACATCCACCTGCAGAAACACCAACATCCTCTACCTACACTGACTCCCCCAGCACCCCTCCTTTACAGACACTACACTAGACACACCTGCAACCACCACACCATCCTTCACGGTTCTAGCCCCAACACCTGTCTTACCCACAGTCAGCAGAATATCAGACCTACAGACATCCACCCCAGTCACCACATCCGCACCCACCACAACCACCAACAGCCCCACATGCAGCACATCTACCATACCTGCAGACACGACCCTACCAGGTAGTCCCCCATCCAGCATGGCATCTCCTTGTACCTCCTCCCCACCTCCTCCCAAGACACCGAAACACCCACCCTCACCCATCCAACAGACACCCAGCACTCACCAGCATTCCACGCATGCACTTGCACCCAAGACATCCACTCTGACACATCTTACAACCACTCCCTCTCCCTCCACTTTCACACCCTTTTGCCATGACCGCGCTGTGTGTCTAAGAAGCATTTTGGCTTGGAGTTTTCCTTGTTCCCTACTCCTCTCCGACCCTGTGATAGCCCCAAGCGCTCTTTGTCACTCTCCAAGTCCAGCCCATCCACTTCCAAGTCCTACCCTGCACCCCCTGCTAGTGCCCATGCCCGTCCCTCTGCCAAGAAGTCTACCCCTCCAAAGCCCAGGCCCAGGGTCTCCCCTTCCAAGCCCAAGGACTCCCCCTTCCAAACCCAAGTCCAAGGACCCCCCTCCCAAACCCAAGCCCAAAGACTCTCCTCCCACACCCTCCTTCTGCCACCCCCCTAACCCCTGAGGTGCCTGCCTGCCCACTTAATGCCCGTACTCTGTGAAGGTCATACTGCTGTCAGGAATAAAGTAGGGGCACACTGAGGAGCCATTTGTGACTTTGGCACTTTGGACTGGCAAATGGCCTTTTAATTATAAATATATTTATTTCATATCATATTGCTGTTTATAATACATCTGGCCCAACCTGTTGTTGAATTCAGTGGTAACATACTTGTCCTGCCTTCCTGCCTTTCTTTCTACATGGCTGTTTATTGTTTGTGGGCTTTGGTTTGTGAGTGTGTGATGTGTGTGTGTGTTGGTTGTGCTAGCTGTTGTGCCTGGCCTGCATGTGTGAGTGTGGACCTACCATATGTCCCACTGTCATTGCTGTGTAATGTGTGTAGGATATGTTTGTGTTTGTTACATTCATGTATGTAGCAGAATTGTGTATTGTTTGTGTTGACTTGTGTAATGGTGGTGTTATGTCCCCTTGTGTGGTTGTTGTGTGTGCATCCGTGTGTGTGGTGATGGCTGTGTCATATGCGTTGTGTGCAGTGTTAGCGTGGTGTGACGTATGCTTCATTGTATGGCAGTGTAATTGTGTATATTTTTTGTCTGGTGCTGTTAGGTGTTGTTAGTATGTGTTGTCATGTGGAGGTGTAAAATGACATTACTTGGTATAGCGTTTGTGGAGTTGTTGTTGTGATGTTTTTGTGTGAATCAGTGCTGTTGTGGATGGTTGTGTTCGACAGTGCCAGTGCTGTGTTTCTGCGAGTTAGTGTGTGTATGGGACGTGTGTGTTGGCTGTGGTGTGTGTAATACAGGTGTACGTGTGTGTAGTATGGGTGTGCATGTCTGTATGTAGGTGTGTGTGTATGTGCATATGGGTGTGTGGTTACGTGTGTGTGTCACCGTCGCAGGCCATCCTGGATATGTATGTTGTATGTGCGTGTGCAGTTTGGGTTTTCCCTCTAGTGTAAGATTGGTGTGTGTACTCACCGTTGTTGTCTTCATCGCCGTTGCCCGTTCTGGAGTCGTTGTGTGAGCAGGAGCAGTGGGAGGACTTCCAGTTCAGGTTCCATGGCGGCTCCAGTCAGGTATGTATTCCAGGATGTGAGTGTTTCCTTTTATAGAGTTGGTTTCGTGGCGGTGCACCCGTGGAATAAACCTTGGTGGTGTGCAACCTCGTAATATGTCCGGTGGAAACAGGGTCCCTGCCGGCCTGAAGGTGCCTACTGCCATCCTTTGCGGCAAGCGTGCACTGGCAGTACTGGCAGTTGTTTGGCTGTGTTCTGTTGGGAAGACCGGCATGGTCATAATTTGGCAGTCTTAACCACCTGCCTTTTAGCGGTATGACCGCTGCCACCAATACGGCGATCCTGAGGCCTCCAATCTCGTAATGACCCCCATAGTATTGTTAATAGTGTGTGAAAACCAGTGCCAGATATTTAATTTTATGAGGGCTACATGTAAAGTTGGATTGAGAAAAGTCATGTTTAAAACACAAAGGTGGTCATTACAACCCTGGCGGTCGGTGTTAAAGCGGCGGTAAGACCGCCAACAGGCCGGCGGTAAACATTTTGCAATTACGACCGTGGCGGAAACCGCCAACAAAGACAGCCACTTTAACACTCCGACCGCCACGGCGGTACAAACAAACAGCGCTGCGGTCACCGCCAACAGACAGGCGGAGGACAAAGTACCGCCCACAGTATCGCAACAGGCCAATCCGCCACCTTTTCCGGGGCGGATTCACCACGGATAAAAACACGGCGGAAACAGGATTTCAAAGGGAAAACGCTCACCTCTACACACCCCACGATGAACGAGGACACCATAAACCCGGAACTCCAAATTCTCCCTGCGATTGTCTTCCTGATCCTCTACCAGGAGCACGAACGCCGGCGGCGAAGACCTCGGTGAGTACTGCACCTACAACACAGGGGAGGGGGAGGGAAAAAACAGGGACACACACATGCAACACCCCCACCCTCACCCACTACAACACACACACTAATACAGCATGATACATCACAGTTACACCCCCCCAACCCCCCTGGAAGAATGCAAAGACAATAGAAAATGAGTGTAACCATTGTAATATATTAAAATCAAGTAGGCAAAAATATATTATACCAAGCGTAGTAGTCCAGGTAGTGCTCCAATTAAGTCCGTGGAACACTGGGCCCACACGGTATGGGCGAGGCCCACACAAGATCCCCGACCATGACGGAGAGAACACTGCAGGGGCATCAGATAGCAATAAAACAGGCACCTCAGGGGGAGGGAAAGGGGTGGCACCTCAGCCGGTTGAGTGCACGATGCCAAATCCACAAGGGGGCCACATGCCCACTGTTCAATCCTGGGGAGTGCAAAGCCACAGTTTCTCAAGTCTTTACAGTCGGTGGGTTGCCCACTGTTCAATCCTGGGGAGTGCAAAGCCACAGTCTCTCAAGTCTCTACAGTGGGTGGATTGCCCACTCCTTCATCCTGGGGAGTGCAAAGCCACAGTCTCTCAAGTCTATACAGTGGGTGGGTTGCCCACTGTTCAATCCTGGGGAGTGCAAAGCCACAGTCTCTCAAGTCCCTACAGTGGGTGATTTGCCCACTGTTCAATCCTGGGGAGTGCAAAGCCACAGTCTCTCAAGTCTCTACAGTGGGTGGTTTTCCCACTGCTTCATCCTGGGGAGTGCAAATCCACAGTCTCTCAAGTGGATAGCAGTCTCCACTGGTTCTGGAGGGGGCATGGTGCCCAGAGTGCTTCATCCTGCTAAGGACAGAGGTAGTGGATGGATCTCAGATCCACTGGTTCTGGAGGGGGCATGGTGCCCAGAGTGCTTCATCCTGCTAAGGGCAGAGGTAGTGGATGGATCTCTCCACTGGTTCTGGAGGGGGCTTGGTGCCCAGAGTGCTTCATCCTGCTAAGGGCAGAGGTAGTGGATGGATCTCTCCACTGGTTCTGGAGGGGGCTTGGTGCCCAGAGTGCTTCATCCTGCTAAGGACAGAGGTAGTGGATGGATCTCTCCACTGGTTCTGGAGGGGGCATGGTGCCCAGAGTGCTTCATCCTGCAAAGGACAGAGGTAGTGGATGGATCTCTCCACTGGTTCTGGAGGGGGCATGGTGTCCAGAGTGCTTCCTCCTGCTAAGGACAGAGGTAGTGGATGGATCTCTCCACTGGTTCTGGAGGGGGCATGATGTCCAGAGTGCTTCATCCTGCTAAGGGCAGAGGTAGTGGATGGATCTCTCCACTGGTTCTGGAGGGGGCTTGGTGCCCAGAGTGCTTCATCCTGCTAAGGGCAGAGGTAGTGGATGGATCTCTCTACTGGTTCTGGAGGGGGCTTGGTGCCCAGAGTGCTTCATCCTGCGAAGGACAGAAGTAGTGGATGGATCTCTCCACTTGTTCTGGAGGGGGCTTGGTGCCCAGAGTGCTTCATCCTGCTAAGGACAGAGGCAGTGGATGGATCTCTCCACTTGTTCTGGAGGGGGCTTGGTGCCCAGAGTGCTTCATCCTGCTAAGGACAGAGGTAGTGGATGGATCTCTCCACTGGTTCTGGAGGGGGCATGGTGCCCAGAGTGCTTCATTCTTCCAGTGATGGACTCAGTAGCGTCAGTGCCCTTAGCGCTCATGGGCCAGCGGTGCTTGAGATGGCGGTGCCCTGTTCAGCGGTGCTTGAGGCGACGGTGCCCTGTTTAGCGGTGCCCTGTTCAGTGGTGCTTGAGCCGGCGGTGCACTGTTCAGCGGTGCTTGAGACGGTGGTGCCCTGTTCAGCGGTGCTTGAGATGGCGGTGCCCTGTTCAGCGGTGCTTGAAACGGCGGCGCCCTGTTCAGCGGTGCTTGAGGCGGCGGTGCCCTGTTCAGCTGTGCTTGAGGCGACGGTGCCCTGTTCAGCGGTCTCCTTTGCAGTGACTCAGCTGCTGGCGGTCCTTCATGGCCCAGAGGGGCTTTTGCTGACGGTCCTCTCTGTCCCAGCGAGGCTGGTGCTGGCGGTCCTCTCTGTCCCAGCGGGGCTTGTGCAGGCAGTCCTTCATGGTCCAGCGGGGCTTGTGCTGGCAGTCCTCTCTGTCCCAGCAGGGCTTGTACTGGCGGTCCTTTATGGCCCAGCGTGACTTTTGCTGGCGGTCCTTCATGGCCCAGCGGGGCTTGTGCTGGCAGTCCTCTCTGTCCCAGCTGGGCTTTTGCTGGCGGTCCTTCATGGCCCAGCAGAGCTTGTGCTGGCGGTCCTCTCTGTCCCAGCGGGGCTTGTGCTGGCGGTCCTTCATGGTCCAGCAGGGCTTGTGCTGGCGGTCCTCTCTTTCCCAGCGGGGCTTGTGCTGGCAGTCCTCTCTGTCCCAGCGGGGCTGGTGTTGGCGGTCCTCTCTGTCCCAGCGGGGCTGGTGCTGGCGGACCTCTCTGTCCCAGTGGGGCTTGTGCTGGCGGTCCTTCATGGTCCAGCGGGGCTTGTGCTGGCGGTCCTCTCTGTCCCAGCGGTGCTTGTGCTGGCAGTCCTTCATGGCCCAGCGTGGCTTTTGCTGGCGGCCCTTCATGGCCCAGCGGGGCTTGTGCTGGCGGTCCTCTCTGTCCCAGCGGGGCTTGTGCTGGCGGTCCTTCATGGTCCATCAGGGCTTGTGCTGGCGGTCCTCTCTGTCCCAGCGGGGCTTGTGCTGGCGGTCCTTCATGGCCCAGCGTGGCTTTTGCTGGCGGTCCTTCATGGCCCAGCGTGGCTTGTGCTGGCGGTCCTCTCTGTCCCAGCGGGGCTTTTGCTGGCGGTCCTTCATGGCCCAGCGGAGCTTGTGCTGGCGGTCCTCTCTTTCCCAGCGGGGCTTGTGCTGGCGGTCCTCTCTGTCTCAGCAGGGCTTGTGCTGGTGGTCCTTCATGGCCCAGCGGGGCTTTTGCTGGCGGTTCTCTCTGTCCCAGCGGGGCTGGTGCTGGCGGTCCTTTCTGTCCCAGCGGGGCTGGTGCTGGCGGTGGCCTCCTGGGCAGCAGGGCTGGTGCTGGCGGTGGCCTCCTGGGCAGCTGGGCTGGTGCTGGTGGTGGCCTCCTGGGCAGCAGGGCTGGTGCTGGCGGTGGCCTCCTGGGCAGCAGGGATGGTGGCGGTGGCCTCCTGGGCAGCAGGGATGATGGCGGTCTTCTCCGCTGTGCTGCTCTTCCCAGACTTGCTGACTTTCTTGTGCCCCTTCCCCACCTTGGAAGGTGTCGCAGCTGACTCCACACTCCCACCTGTACCCCCGGGAGCGGCTTTGGTGGCTGGCGTCTTCCCCCTCTCCCGCCGGGCACTGGCCAACTTCTGATGCTTCACAGGTGGGGGACTGTCTGTGCTGTGGCTCCGTGACACACTGGCTGCCCTGGTTGCCGGTGCACTCCAGATTCCGGTGACTACAGGCACCACTGGTCCCGGAGATGTTGTGGCTGAGGTGCTAGTTCGGGCCCTAGGAGACGGACGGGGTGGGGGAGATGTGGGAAAGAGGTCAAGGTTGGGCAGGAAAAGGTTTTTGGAGACACTGGGACGGGTAGCTGGAGGGGGTTTGGGAGTGGAGGAAGAGGTTGTGGTTGTAGGAGGTGTTTGTTTGCTGACTTTGGTTGAAGGTGCATGTGCTGGAGGCTGTTGTGAGGTGGATGGCTGTTGGGTGGGTGTGTGCCTGCGTTTGTGTATCTTGGGAGGGGGCGTCATAGACACACTGGGAGAGGACACAGGGGACTTGTGAATGGTAGTGGGGCTGGTGGCTGTACGTGAGCGGGGTGTGGTGGTGGGTGTGCTGGTGATGGTAGTAGTGGATGTAGAGGTAGTGCATGCAGGTGTGAGTGTAGACAAGACTGGGAGGGAGGAGGGAGACGAGGAGGAGGGGGACACAGTGGAGGCAGTGGATGTTGGTGTGTCTGCATGTGTGTGATGCTTGCGTGAGTGCCTGTGGGATGTGTGGTGCTTATGTTTGCCTGAGCTTCCCTTGTGTGTTGACGTGTGTGCATGCTGGTCTGTAGGTGTGCTTGTGATAGGCTAGGGTACAGGGGATTGGGGCCGGGTGGAGGAAGGTGGAGGGGGGAGGCTAAAGACAGGGACAATGGCTGCCATCAGTGCTGAGGCCAGAGTCTGAAAAGCTCGCTGAAGGGCCGCCTGACCAGAATGAATGCCTTTCTACACCCTGGATGGCATTCAAAATGGTAGACTGCCCAACAGTGAGGGACCTGAGGAGGTCAATGGCCTCCTCACTGAGGGCAGCAGGGGTGACTGGGGCAGGGCCTGAGGTGCCTGGGGCGAAGGTGATGCCCACTCTCCCGGGTGAGCGGGCACTGGGCGAAGGCTGAGGGGCTGCTGGGAGGGTGGTGCTGGAAGGGGGGGTGGCAGCTGTACCAGTAGATGGGGGGAGGCACAGATGTTGCCACCACCACAAGGGAGCTCCCATCAGAGGACGAGTCTGTGTCACTGGTCTCAGCTCCTGTTCCCGCCGTGGAGCTCCCCTTGCCCTCCGTCCCACTGGTGAAGTCCGATTCCGTAGTGTGGCCCTCCATGGCCATGTGGGATGCAGCCTCCTCGTGCTCCGGTGCCACTGCTCCTCTGCCTGATGATGCTAATGCACACAAGAACAGGGAGACCACAAAAAGAGGGGGGGGACGACAGAAGAAAGACATATTGAGTGCATGCATTACCGCTACCGTTGGCGGACACGAAAGACAGAGAAGCCCCCTGCACTACGCCGCGCTCTTGGGCTCCACTGTTCAATTTCTGGGAAATGGCCTACTAGGCTATGGACGACATCTGCACACATGGATGACACAGGGGCATGACTAGGTGTACTTGGGACTCTACAGAGGTGTGGTGGGGTGCCACAGAGGTGTGGTGGGGTGCCACATGGCCTGCCTTACGGAGGGACCTTGCCTACAGAACTCGCCCTGGCCTAGGGAAACCCACAGCCCACCTCCCCCACCCAGACACCTCCACAGCGCGCAAAATCAGCAGAATGCGAGTGTACTCACCCCCTTGTGGCTGCTGTGATGCCCTCAAGTGCCCATCCAACTCCGGATACGCCACCACCTGGATCCTGAACATCAGGGTGGTCATGGTGCGATGGGCACCCCTCCACGATCCCCAGCTGAGCCTCCGCCGTCTTCTTGCTCCAACGGCGAATGTCCTCCCATCTTTTCCGGCAGTGGGTGCTCCGTCTGTGGTAGATCCCCAGGGTCCGAACGTCCTTGGCGATGGCACGACAAATATATTTTTTATGGTGGGCGGTGACCTACATGATTTGTACAGGGGGAAGAAAAAGTTATTACCAACTTCACCGTCAAAGTGATTGGCCCCCAACCCTACCCTTGCCATGTGGCACATGCACTCACTGTAGTTTCATGCACGCCACACTCTCCCCCCTTCCTTCTTACATCCACCCCTCTCCACACAGGCATAGCCCATACAGCATGCTCCCAGTGTACTTACCTGTTTGTCTGGAGGACCGTAGAGTAGCGTGTACTGGGGGAGGACCCCATTCACGAGTTTCTCCAACTCCTCCGATGTGAAGGCAGGGGCCCTTTCCCCAGACACTCGAGCCATTGTCTCTTCCAGACCGGGGTCACAGCAGCACTTGCAGTGTAGGTGCTCTCTTGTCGAAGATCAGGTATCGAGTGATTGAACAGATCGAAAATGGCAGCCACGTCCGCGGCGGTGCGTACCGTCACCGCCGGCGTACTTCGTCATTGGCTCCTGGGACCCATAGGGTCTAATGTTAACCAATGCAGCATTGCGCTGCGGTCTTCGACCGCCTACCGCGACGGTGTACAACGCCAGCGCAGTTACCTCACATCTCATTGTCCTACTTTACAGGTCAGGCAGCCGCCATTTCAGGGGCCCACATGGCTTCATTTTCAACTGCGTCACACATACATAGGCCTAGACTCAACACACATGCAGACCACTTTTTAGATTATGAATGGTGTTCTGTGTAAGCTGTGGGTACTTACCTCTGAGTTGTTTGACTCTGTGCTCGCTGTTGTCCTTCATAGGCACCGTCCGCTGGGACATGTGAGGAGATGGTGGCATCCTCCGGTGTAGCTACCGTTGGTGGAGCTGTCGACAATGGAGGAAAGACATGTGATAATCACATACAGGCTTAACCGTGCCACAATCCAGGAACTGTGTACCCAGTTGGAGCCAGACCTGATGTCAGCTATCCGCCATCCGCCATCCCACAGGAATCCCCCATCAAGTGCAGCTGCTGTCAGTGCTCCATTTCCTTGCAAGTGGGTCATTTCAAACAACAGTGGCCATAGCATCAGGGATGTCCCAGCCTATGTTTTCCAACGTGTTGTCCAGAGTGTTGTCTGCCCTGCTGAAACACTTGTGGAGCTACATCGTTTTCCCTCAGGTGGAGTATTTGCCTACAGTGAAAGGTGATTTCTATGCCCTGGGACATATCCCAACATCATAGGTGCCATTGATGGGACACATGTGGCTTTGGTACCCCCCCACAGGAGTGAACAGGTGAACAGAAACCGGAAGAGTTATCATTCCATGAATGTACAGATGGTATGTTTGGCAGACCAGTACATCTCCCATGTGAATGCCATGTTCCCTGGCTCAGTGCATGATGCCTACATCCCTTATGTGATGGGTCAACTCCAGAGGCACCGTGTGTGGCTATTAGGTGAGCACCTGGAAGCTAGTCAATGGGAATGGTTGTCTGGGTCTGGGGATATCCCTCCAGGTTAGTGTGTGTCTAACAGTTGTCCCTCGCCATTTGCAGGTGACTCTGGTTACCCCAACCTGTCATGGCTACTGACCCCAGTGAGTAATCCCAGGACAAGGACAGAGGAACGCTACAATGAGGCCCATGGGCGAACTAGGAGGGTGATCGAGCAGACCTTCGGCCTCCTGAAGGCCAGGTTCAGGTGCCTCCATGTGACAGGTGGATCCCTATTCTACTCACCAAAGCAGGTATGCCAGATCATCGTGGCCTGCTGTATGCTTCACAACTTGGCTTTGCGACGACAGGTGCCTTTTCTGCAGGAGGATGGTCCAGATGGCGATGTTGTTGAAGCTGTGGAGCCTGTGGACAGTGAAGACGAGGAAGCAGAGGAAGAAGACATGGACAACAGGGACTCAGTGATCCAGCAATATTTCCAGTGAAACACAGGTAAGAATACAGACCTGCCTACTACATGTACTTAAACACTACTGCCTCTCTACTGTCTGTCGTTTTCACCCAGTGTATAGTCACTGAGTTGTCACTTTCCCTTACGATTTCACAGATCTGGGTCCCACAGTGTGACATCTGCTTTGATTCCTCATGGACTAGAGCTGTGTGACATAGGCATGTTGACATTACAAATGAAAGAGCTTTTTGACACAGTTATTGCTAATACAGTATTCCGAAATCACAGACTGACTCCAGATTGTTTTGTGCTTTAAGGGTGTTTATTTAAGTGCTCAATATTGGAGGGGGTTGTAAAATGGTGAGGGGTGATGGCGGAGGAATGTCCATTGCAGAGTCCAGTCTATTAGTCTCACAGGTGAATTGCCCAAATGGGCATAGGAAGTGGAGCTGGGGCAGTTTAAGGATGGACAGGGTGACAAAGTGGGACAGTAGGATGACAATCAGGGTGGTCTCATTTCTTGGCGGGGGTCTTGGCATCGTTCTCTGTCTTGTTCCTGGATCTCAGGGACCGTTTGCAAGGTGGTTTTCCCTCTGCAGGGGGTGGGGTGCTGGTGTGGTGGTCCTGTGGTGGTGCCTCCTGTCCACTAGCGCCGGTGGAGGTGGTGGGCAGTTAATCGTCCAGGCTAGTGTAAGGGGCCCCTTGTAGTGCCACAGTGTCCCTCCTGGTGTTGAGTACTTCCTTCAGCACCGCTACGATGGTGCCCAGGGTGGAATTGATGGTTCTGAGTTCCTCCCTGAAGCCCACGTACTGTTCCTTCTGCAGGCGCTGGGTCTCCTGAAACTTGGCCAGTACCGTTGCCATCATCTCCTGGGAGTGGTGGTAGGCTCCCATGATGGAGGAGAGGGCCTCGTGGAGAGTGGGTTCCCTGGGCCTGTCCGCCTCTGTTGCACAGCAGCCCTCCCAGTTCCCCTGTGTTCCTGGGCCTCCGTCCCCTGGACCGTGTGCCCACTACCACTGCCCCCAGGTCCCTGTTGTTGTTGGGGTGGTGGGTTAGCCTGGGTTCCCTCTAGTGGTGGAAACACTGCTGATTGACGTGTCCTGGGGACGGAGGTATGGGCCCCCTGGGTGGGTGCTGTGCTGGTGTTTCCAGAGGGGGGGAAGCTCTGTGGTGGCCTGTGACTGGGTGTGGGGAACCGACTGTCCCGAGGTCCCTGATGAGCCGGGCTGGTCATCTAGATCCAGTTGGACAGAGGTGCTGTCATCACTGTGGGCCTCTTCGGTTGGTGGTGTGGACATGTGTGGACCCTCCTGTCCGGTGACGTTGGGTAGGGGTCCTGCAGGGGTATAAAAGGATGTTTATTACATCTGTGTGTGGCATGGTGTGCAATGGGTGGGTGACCGTGTACCCCAGTGCTTGTATTCCTGTGTGGGACCTTGTGTGATGATGGTTTAGGGGGGTGTATGGGTATGTGCAGTGGGCATGCTTTAGTGATGGGTGTCCATGCTTTGTTGTTGCATGCAGTGCTTGGTGTTAGGATGTGTGGTTTGTGATGTTGGGACATTTGTGAGGAGTTAGAGTGAAGGGGTGAGGGTGAGGGTGGGGGTATGTGCTGGCATGCAGGTAGGGTGGGGGATGTAATAGTTAAGATTTGACTTACCAGAGTCCATTCCTCCACCTACTCCTGCGAGGCCCTCAAGATGCAGAATCGCCAAGACCTGGTCCTCCCATGTTGTTAGTTGTGGGGGAGGAGGTAGGGGTCCGCTGCCAGTCCGCTGAACCGCCAGGTGGTGTCTTGAGACCACGGAACGCACCTTCCCCCGTAGGTCGTTCCACCTCTTAATGATGTCCTCCCGATTTCTTGGGTGCTGTCCCACTGCGTTGACCCTGTCCACTATTCTTCGCCATAGCTCCATCTTCCTTGCAATTGAGGTGTGCTGCACCTGTGATCCGAATAGCTGTGGCTCTACCCGGACGATTTCCTCCACCATGACCCTGAGCTCCTCCTCCGAGAACCTGGGGTGTCTTTGCTGTGCCATGTGGTGGTGTAAGTGATGTGTGGGGTGGTGTGTGGGGTGATGAGTGTGCTGATATGTAGTGGTGTGTAGTGTGCGGTGCGTGGAAGTTATGTGGGTGATGGTGTTGTGTGCCTGTGGATGCTTGTATTGTTGATGGTGGTGTCTTTCTCTGGCCTTCGTTCATGATTTGTTGTCGTAAGGGTTTGTGGGTGATGTGGGTGTGTGTTTTATATAGTATTGGGTGTGTGGGAGTGGTGTGTGTATGTGCATCAGGTGTGTGTATTTTGAACTGTCCAATGTGGATGTATTTTGTAGGAGTGTGTGTATTTTGAGCGCAGCGGTGTTTACCACCAAGAGAATACCGTGGTTGAAAGACCTCTGCGTGGATTCGTGTGTTGTGATAGTGTGGGCTTATTTCTGTTGGCGTGACGGTGGAGGTTTTGTTATCGCCAGTTTATCACTGACTTTTGGTGTGGCGGACTTGTGTGGGTGTCTGAATTTTGGCGGATTCCGTGCTGTGGGCCGTAATAGCTGTGGTGGTTTTCCGCGGCCGCGGCGGTGTGTTGGCGGTCTTCTGCACGGCGGTACACGGCTTTTACCACCAATATTGTAATGAACGCCAAAATGGTCAGTGTGATAATTTCACACTGATCACAATTCAATTTATAGCCACAAAGAGTGGAAAAGAAATCAATTTCTGCAACGAAATCTGGTAGAGAGGAATTAGATCTGGACAAGAACAGAAGGATATCATCAGAGAAAACACTCAATTTAGTATGAACATTTCTAGTTTGAAAACCAAGTATATTAGAGTTTTGTCTAATCTTTGCAAGAAAATGTTCCAATGCAAGAATAAAAATAATTGGGGCGCGGGGAGATCCTTGTCTTACACCTCTTTGCAAAGGAAAGGAAGGAGAAATTAAACCATTTGCAAAAATAAAGACTTTTGGTGTAGAATATAACAAGGATATATCAGAGATCAAATTGAGGCAAACCAGAAGAGTGTATGAAAAAGAAATGTCCAATCCATGAGATCGAAAGCTTTACCAGCATCCAGCAAAATACCTGCTAATGAGTGTGAAAATTTATTAGATTTACTTAGTGCATTGAAAACGACTCTAGTATTATCAGAGATATTTCTACCTTTGATGGAACCTGATTGTTCTTCACCAATGAGAAGTGTAAAAAAGGGATCCAAATGAAGGGCAAGAACTTTAGCAAACATTTTATAATCAGAATTTACTAAGGAAATCAGTCTATAATTTTTACACAAGTTTGGGTCTCATCAATCTTTAGGAATGACGCAAATAAATGCCCTTTGAAAGGCGCCACTTGACGCCTTAGAAGATATATAATGAGTGAAGTGTTCATGAAGTTTTGGGAGTAAAAGTTTGGAAAATGCATATAAAATACAATAGGAAATCAATCTGACCTGGGGTCTTTCCTGTTTTATTTATTTTCATTGCATGAGAAATATCTTTAATGAATACATCAACTTCTAATGAAGAAAGATCTATATTGATAACAAATTATTTCTGAATAGATCATAGATATAGCTGTATGATATTTGGATTGGAAAGGAATTCATGGGTATAAAGAACAGTGTAAAACGACTTGAATCCTTCTAAAAATTCAGCATCTTTAAAAATTGAATGGGAATTTGGTTTTAGAACAAATTCAATTTTTCGCTCACTCCTTTTTAATTCAAAGGAAGTTAGCAAGTAATTTACCTGCTTTGTTTTGACCCCCATATATATCAATCACTTCCTTTGAGGAGATAGGAGGCAGCGTTTTCGGTAGAGAGCTTATTGTATTTCAATTTTTCTACAATTAGGTTATTGAGATGAGTAGTGGAATTAGAGGTAGTATAAAGAGTTTCCAAGTGTTTAATTTGTTTCGTGATATCAAGCTCTTTTTTGACAGTTTCAATTTATTTCTTTGTAGAGACATAAGAGATAACAAAGCTCCTAGCCAATGTTTTAAATGAATCTCATACAAAGTGAAAATGAAGGATGGAGGATAAATTAAGAGAAAAATAAAATAAAAATGAAAGGTTCAATAGTGGAGGTAAAAACTGGATCTAGTAACAAGGTAGTGTTAAAGCGCCATCTTCTATTGCCATCAACAAGAGGGAGTAATTCCAAATCAAGTTTTACTGGGGCATGGTCTGATACCAGTATAGAACCAAAGTCTGCATGCATAATGTGTTGTACTAACGTTTTGGAGACAAACAAGTAATCAATTCGAGATTGGGATAAGTGTGCGGGGAGAAAAATATATATTCTGATAGGAGTGGATTTCATAATCTCCAGGAGTCAACAAGAGATTGTTGGTCAATGGTTGTAGTGAATTGTTTATGCATAGCAGATGGGACAAAGGTAGCCTTAGAAGTGCAATTGATAAAAGGATCAAGAACTAAATTACAATCACCTCCAAATACTACATATTCTGTGGGTATAGACATTATATTAGCAGAAATGGGAGGCCCAAACACCTTATCAGTACTAGTAGGAGCATACACATTAGATAAAGAAACAGGAATGTTATTAATCTGGAGATGTATAATCACTCATCTTCCTTCATCATGTGATTCCTGGGAGAGAAGAGTAACTTGAAGTTTTTAGTGGCAAAGAATAAAAACTATTCCTTTTTCTAGAGCCAGGAGAGAAAAAAACATTTTCCACCCACTGACGTTTACGTTTTGGAGCTTCAGAAGCAGCTATATGAGTTTGTTGTAAAAATGCTCTGTCTTAAGTTTGGATAAGTGGGTGAGTTGCTATTTAATTGGTAAGCCCAAACCTTTAACATTCCATGAGATAATGCGTAGTGACATTTAACAAAAAAGTAAAACTTTTTAAATACAGATTGTAGCTAGTATGATGCGTTAAATCCACAATATAACACGAAAAAAACATTCTAAAAAGAAAGAAAGATAATAAGGAAATAATAGATATAGGGGAAGTGTATGAAAAGACATAAAAGAGGAAGAAAAATGAAATGAAAGAAATGAGAGCGAAAAAGATAGAGTCCATATAGAAAATAAACAAAATGACATACCAAAAACACAAACATAAATTGAGGGTGGTGAAGCCACATTGGGAATACATGACTGGGTCGAGCTCTACGGAGATCAAAAGGAGGAAGTTTTATTCAAGACAACTTGTGAAAACATAAAACAAATAGCACATTCGATAATAAACTTTGCACAATTTTCATAAAGGAAAAAGTCATGAAAATTTAACATTTATCAAGTAGTGGAAAATCTTGTAACATCCATTTCTTCTTTTATGCAATGGTCTAAGAAATGTTGCAATAATGCAGGATCCTCATAGGGCGTAGTTTTATTTTGTAGGTTTCTTTAAAAAGACAAGGATGAAAGAGCCTGAATCTGGCATTGAGACTCCAAAGTGCTGCCTGCATATCAAGAAATGTCTTCCTTTTATCCACCATAACTTTGACATAGTCTTGAGAAAAGAACAATGTAGACCCTTGCCATGATATTCGACCTTTTAGTTTAACTGCTTGCAGGACTTTCATTAATTCAGTATATTCCAAAAAGTAGATGATGACTCCTCTTGCTTTTTGAGAGGAAGATGCAGTAAGTTAACTGTGAGCTAGTCTGTGTATTCATTCAATGTTTAGTACTGATGCTTCAGGAGGGTTCAGAACTCTTGGAAGAAATGATTAAAAGAAGGAGATAGGGTTGAAAACTTCCAAACCCTCTACTAAGCCATAAATGTGCAAATTATCACATCTAATGCAAATCTCAAGGTCCTCCACCTGTTTCTTAAGATGAGATATTTCCACTTGCAACAGAGGGAGTTTTTGAGCAGTCTTGAATTGATTCCACTGTTTGTTCCATTTGAGTAACTTTATTGTCATTAGTTGACCATTTGTCACCAAGGTTTTGAATATTTCTGTTTGTCTCTTCCACATACAGCTTAAGGGCTCATATTTCTTCTCAAAGACAGTCCATAGATATTGGTAGAGGAGATTTAGTGGGCGAAGGGAGATCTTTTCTGACCCTTTTGTTTGATGAAGCGGCCAATTTAGAAGTATGTTTGGTAGCTGGGAGTGGAATATTTGATACTGCAGCTCCCGAGGAGGAATGTGGGCTACCATGTTCTGAGTCTTCCTTGACTTCCTGTAGTATACAGAAAGGGTTAGAGTCCAACACAAAAAGAGACGTAGCTTGTGATGATGAAGTTATGCCATTGTTTCTTAGAGATTTTGTTTTCCCCATAAACAAAAATAATGGGATAGCAACAATTTCTATCCTTATATCATATTTGAGGGAGCCTCCTAGCTTGGGACTCAGCCACAGTAAACTCATGGTAAAACGGACTGCGTGTGTTTACCACCAGTGTTGCCTTTTTAAGATGAGGCCTCTGTGATGAAACATATGAGGGCTGCACGGAGAAGACTCACAGTGTGCACAGCCCAAGAACTGCACACAGGTAGTCTGGCACAGAAGGGACTATATAGAGTAAGGGGTAACCTGGAATAGGCCTTATGATGTGGGTTTTTTCCTAGGGTCCACAGACAGTTGCACCAATGTACACTGTAACATGTATGAAAAGAACACTGTTGTAGGTAACAAAAGTATGTCTGTGTTGCTTATGGGTCATCTAGGAATGTCATCTTTCTCTGACTCAGCTCAGGATTAGGGCCCAGACCATTTGTGACCATGCTGGGCTGGACTAATTACTGTTGTCTTCTGCTGCAGGAACAGGGCCCTGCATTAATCAGCCAACTGTCATCCTGTGCCAGGAACTGGGCCTGCCCCATGCCACTTAAAAAGGGAGGGAGCCCAGACCTCTGGAGCCAAGCCACAGAGGAGGGCTCCTTTAAAGATTTGCTGAGGGGAGGCCCTGGCCAGAATGTTAGGGAGGAGGGGAGCTGAGAACCCCAGAGCACAAATAGCAACTGACTCCCGGGCAACACCACTTTGAGCTATCTCAGAAGATTGTGCAGGAAGAATGGGACAAGGGCAGAGAGTTGATGTGGCACATCAGGATAGCCCTGCTGGACACTTCAACCCCCACTTAAAAGGTCTTGCACATGTGAGAGAGCTCTCTTGGATGTGCTTTCCTGCAGAACACTGGGACTGGAGGCGGGTGCCATGAACAGTTGAAAGGAAGAACCCTCTGACTGTCCACCTGGGCAGGGACTCTGCCACTGATTGACTCCAGAACCAGAGGGGCACACCCCAGGACCAGATAAACTGGTCCCCTTGCTCTCCCTGAGGACCCGCTAGGTTAAAGACTAGGCTTCTGTGCAAGGAAGGTGCACTACCCCGAGAGACACCCAAGTAAAAGGCTGGTGCAGGGAGTCAGTGAGACTGTCTCTGTACCAAGGTGGGGATCTTTGAGGCCCAGAGTCCTGAAGAAAGTACTCCAGGTGGCAAGGGCTCACCACCAGAAGCAAAAAGAACTCAAAATTGTCCAACGTGGACAAGGGAGGCAAGTTCTGGCCGTCAGAAGCTGTGTGACCTTGGACCCCTGGGGAGGACTGGCAACAAAGCGCTTGGGGCTCCGCCGCCGATTTCAGCATTGTTTCCAGGGTGGGCCAGGGCCCAGGGGCTCCCCCCAAAAGACAGATCTGCAGGGAGCTCCGTCATGTGTCTCTTGGTAAAGTGATCGCATGCAAGGGAGCGGAGATCTGCTCCCTCGATGCCAGGAAGGAAGAGCCCAGGACCCCATCCCTGGGACCCCTTCCATGAAGATAAGTCGGGGAGTGCCATCTCACTTCTCGTGAATGCACAAAGGTGGCCCCGGGATCCCATCCCCGGGGCCCGGCAAGGGAAGACAAAGCCAGGGAGTGCTGTCGCGCTCACCACAAAGATGCGATTGGGGCCCACAACCCCATCCCTGGGCCCCAAGAAGAAAAGGGGGCCAGAAGTGCCGCTGTTCCCCTGCGAGTTTGCCAGGGGGCTCAGGACCCCATCCCTGGGCACCGGCGACAATGGAGAAGATTGGGAGTGCCATCGCACTCCCCCGAACTGCCATGGAGACCACCTCATCCAGCACTTCTGCCCATGGGAGCAGGAAGACCAGAAGATGCAGTGGGGGAATGCCGGCATGCTTCCCCCAGCAGCCCACTCGCTGGCTACCCAACTAGCGTCTACCCAGGAGAAGTTGGCTCCCACAGCAGCACAAGGTGGTGCTGGCCACACAGGGATCCAGTGGGAGCGGCCCCGGGGCGGGCTCCCCAAGCCTCTTCCCAATGAAGGCCAGCAGGTGGTGTGCCCAGGTGGGACCAGGCACCCCAAAAAGAAATGAAGCTGCATTGTGAGGCCACGAAAAAGGAGATATCAACAAAACAACTCTCCCCGACGCAGTGGGAAGCCACTCATTACCTATGCACGCTCCCGGAGGAGTCCCCCATAATGCCTTGCGAGACTCAGTATTTGCCCAGCAAAATTGCTTATTTTGGCGTGGTGGTGACCGCAGGAGAGCAGGGCCACCACCAACATGATCACAAAGTGAAAGGGGAGCTGCAGGAGTGCAGCCTCCCCCAAAGAAAGTTTCCAATGCCTACACCCTCAGTTTTAGGGGAGGATCACCCTGCAAGGGTACCAAAGTGTTCTCAAGCTCTATCCCAGTTGTAACTTTTGTTTCACGGTGGTGGAACTGCTCCTTCTAGGGCTGAAGATCTTGACTGCCGTCCTTGTGGCCTGGCTGTGGTTAATATGGATTGCCTTAATAATGAACATCCTTTTGGGTGAAGGGCTGCGATTACATATGTTTTTATAGAAATGGAGTCCTTTAGCGATTAGGGTTAAAGTGTAGCATTTTAGGCTGAATGTGAATCAAAGTGTATGGCTGCAGTCTTGTGGCCAATAATGTGCCATGTGAATGGTCAAGTGAAAAGGCACCCTCTAGCGGTGAAAGATGGTACTACGAAACTGTGAATAATCAAGTGATGTCCTTTAGGGACTATGTCAACTGTGCATCATTTTTATGTTGAATGCTTCAATGTGGAATATGATGAAACTGTGCCATTAGGGATGTGGTTAGACTGAGTACTTCATGCTGCGAGTAATCGTAACAGCACAACACCTTCAAACACGCCTATACATGGTTCTAGTGGATGTTTTATTTGAGTAATGCGACAGCCACTAGTGATCAAAGTAGATGTACTTTATTGTCAGTATTCGGTGCGCTCACTCCAAGTTACAATCAGATATTGCCTTGGAACACAAGTGAATGTTTTGCCTTGTGGGTTGTTGATCCATAGCTCCCTTTGACAGGGACAAGAATGATTATGCAATGTCATTCAAAGGTAATTCCATCAACTTGTGTATATTTGTAAATTGTTGCATAGTATAGAGTGGTGTGTGTGTAATAAATGTATTTTTCCTTTTTCAACAGAAAAGGCACAGGCTGGACACTCATTTATTGAGTGTTATTCTTGTGTACTTGTGAATGGTGAATACTGTCCCACACCACCTCCCTGGAGTAAGCCTTAGACTCCTCTGCAAGGCTACCCTGTGAGAGTCAAGCACTACAATGGAGTGTTTGGTTCCCAGTAGTAGAGAAGTGCTGACCCATTACTTGTGCAGGCCACCCAACTAACAACCCACCTTCCAACAGGATCCCATTGTATATCCAGGCATTATGATAAACAATTCCACAACAGCCAGCTCCAAACAATGGATTGCATCCTTTCAAAAGATATACCCAGAGAGGTATGGACTTGTCCATTGATGTAGAATTTATGTACTCAAATAGACTATTTTTATCACAAGGCTCCTGAAGTCTGAAGTGCCTCTATGATTGAAAGCCTGACCCTCACCCATCTCTTTTAGCATCATAGAGGAGCAAACTATGCATGTCCCAGCAACACCACAGTCTCCGCTTTCCCCAGATGCCCTTCCTGCTGTGCACCCAACAGCCCAACCCACACCTGTCCACTCATTGAACTTCACTCCAATAGTACCCAGAATAGAATCGGACTAAGTATGCGTATTTTCACCTTGTCCACATATAAAGTTTGCTGCAGTAGCTGGAGGAATCACAGTTCACATATTGATCACAGATCACATGCTTGATCGATCCCACGGACCACTGCCTACTCTTAAAAAATGAAAAGAACACTTTTCATTTTTCATTTTCAAATACAGACCGTTTTCCTTTAAGGAAAACGGGCTGCATTTAAAAAAAAAAAAAAGTTTGCTTTATTTAAAAGCAATCACAGACATGGTGGTCTGCTGAGCCCACCAGGCCACCATTCCTGTGATTGTAGCCATTCGCAATAGGATGCAAATTGCGACCTACCTCATGAATATTAATGAGGTAGGTTGATTTGCGAGCCCTTGCGAATCGCAATAAAACTCCTGGAGTTTCATATATCCCAATAGCGATTACTTAATTGCAATTCACAAAAAAACGCAATTTGGTAATCGCATAATGGAAAAAATGACACATCTGGCCCATGGAAACATAAGCATAAATTAAATTAACCACAGTTTAATTGAATGTTGTTTAAATTAATTTGTTATGTGTTTTTTTTAATTAAGAATTTCGAAATATTATTTGGACATTTTAATACAATTTACAGATTAAAACAATTAATTCTAATGATATTTTTTTAAAACAAGTAAAATCACAATTAAAATCATTCAGAACTTGCTGACGATTATGACATATGCATACACTGTAGAATTAGGAGGGGAAAGTGAACAATTTTAGTAATTTTATTTAATGAAAAAACATAACTTAATTCACATCTAACAATTTAGAATAATTTCAAATCCATTAATATATTATTTCAGTGGAGATGTGTTTCCCCACTTGAATAGGAGTTTAAGAAATATGTTTTAATTAGTTTTAATTTAAAAATCATTTATCTTTAATATTTTTCATTTTCTAACAACTCTCTATTACGTTTTGTAATGAGATCATTGCCATGTGGGCAGAGATTTCTATTAATAATAAAGTTACTAATAATGACTTAACACTCGTAAATTCAGTCGTAGGAATCTCTACCCCCTCACTTGAGAGTGTGGAGACCTATAAGTCTAAATCTCGGGGTAAATCGACACATGGAAATGGTGAATAGCACCAACGTGACGAGTTACGCATACGTGTAGGTGTAGATCTACACAAGAAGATATCTACACTTGCAAACTTACCTTTGTCATTAGGGCCAAAAATAAGTCCCTTGCACATCAAAATCTTTTATTCAGACTCTTCTTACAATTTATATTATACATGTATATGTGCAAATAGTGAGAGAGTTTTAGACTGCTGTAAAAAAGTGTTGTGCATCATTGAAGTAATTTGAACCTACAATCTTCCTGCTCTTCAAGCTGGTCCAGCTGGGCATTCAAGTCTGAGCAGGTCACCATCAGCATCCTCCACTGCAATGAGCTGAACCAGGAGTGTACATTCCTCCTCAATTAAATGAACCACCTCAGTATGTCAAGAGCACCTGCAGGCGATGTCTTGCCAGATGACAATATCTTGAGAGAAACTGCTGAAAAACAATCTCTACATTTCCCAAAACATAAGACCTGATTCACAAAAAGCTTTTTGGAGTTCAGTAGTACCAATTCACATACTACAAAATGCTACACCTGGGCAAAATTGTAATTACACCAGCACAATCGGCTTAATTTTGGTAACTTCACGCAATTACATTTGTGCATAATTAAAAAGGTTGTGCCATTACTCCATTTGGCCTAAGGAAAATCCCATTCAGGGGAAAATTGTAACGTGACAAGCACGGAAGTAACGTGATTGGCATGAATGCCAGCTGCATCTTTCCACCGCAAGTAGCAGGTCTTTAATATGGGTGGTCGACAAACATTTCAGGTTACTTTTTCACCCAAACGAATAACTTGTGTAATTGTTTGAATGCACAACTGCAATTCTGAACGTGAGCAGCAGTTCTTTTAAGACAAGTGACCAGAAAATCAAATCAAAAATATATTTTTCAGTTGAATTTGTACCTGAATAGACCATTCAGATAATTATTTTTTGAGTGAAAAATGCATTTTTCCTTATTTTTAACAGGCACTCAGTGTCATAGACACTGGGTTGCTACTGTACCTGTGGTAGAAATGTCCTCTTCCTGTCCTGAAGGCTCCTTCCTAAGTTTTGTTCAATCCTTGGTCATTTTTTATTTGGATTTTGGAGTGAAAGCATCACTCTTTTTGTCTGCCATCTCTGCTGCATCCACAACCTTATAATATCTACTTTTGGAGAAAATAAGGTAAGTTCAATTAATTACTCTTCAAAATATGTGTTGCTTGAGGGAGGCAGACACCACTATTTTTGTACCTTTTTTGTTTTTGTTTTCTCTTTGTTTGGTCTAGGGTTTGGAGTAGGGCCCTTGATGAATTAAGGGGCATATTTACAAGTCCTTTGCTCCATCTTGCATCACCCTAGCATATTTGTTTTTTTACGCTAAAGCGGCGCTAAGGTGGCCTTTTCCTTATGCAAGATTTACAAAGTGGTGCAATGCTTGCATTTGCGACCCCTTGCGTCGCATTATGCCTGCGTCAGGTATGATGTATCCAATCGTGGCGTTCCAACACAGAAAGGCCTGAAAAAATGGTACAGTGAAATTTACAAGATTTCACTGCACCATTTTTTCCATCATTTTTAATGCCTGCCCAAGGCAGGTGTTAAAATGACACACCCATAGTAACCTATGGACCTCCCTAAGCTTTGCTGCACCAGGGCCAATATATTTGATGCTAGTGCAGCAAAGCGCCACAAAAGCATCAAAAATGTTGACTCTGTTGTACTAATGACCGCCAGTGCGTTATATTATAAATATGGTGCAGCCATGGTATCGTTAGGTGGTGGTAGGGGGACACAAGAAAAGTGGCGCATCTGGACCGATGCGCCACTTTTTTGTCAGTCTGCCCTTAAGTTTTTTAAGGGATAGTGTTTGCCCATTTTAAGGCTTGTGAATGCCTGGGGTTAAAATATACATTTTTTTCTTTTTGATTTCCTTGTGTATTTTTGTGACTATTTTCCAAATTAAATTATCATTGTACTGTGTTGTTGTTTTACTGTTTTGGGTCTAGTCTGCCTTTTAGTAGGACTTGAGTGTATTTTATTTTATATATTTTGCACAGTGTCATTACTGATGTGCTACAGGTGTTTTTAATCACTTTTAGGGCTTGCGGATGGCTTTGAAATAAATGCAAATTCAGGTTCTTTTTTGCTTGTATGTGCAGGTTGGTGGCTAGCATTGGCGTGGCACCTAGAGTCCGGACCCATGCAGCAGACATGTTTCTCTGATCTCAGCTGCCTTCTTGTCTATATGCTTGCCTGAAAGGTTTTGTAAATTTGTATATGTGTGCAAGGGTTGCATTGTGTTTTACTTTTTTCTGCAAGCATTTTAAAGGGCTGATTGGGCTGTTTGTGGTTGGGGCACTTTTAAAAAGTTTATTTCATTTTCTTTTCTAAAATTGCTAATTTACTGGTGAAGGGCAGTCCCGTATGTGGGCCCAGACAGATTAATAGTATATATGTGTGCAATTTGTTCCCTGCAACAATGCAAGATTTTTTTAGGGGGAGCAAGAAGTGTCTGGAATTTCCTTCCTCTCTACTCTAGGCCCAGTCTGTCCAGGGCACAATAGGATAGTGTGAATTATTTTGTGTGTGAGGTGGGCCAGTGCCTTTGAGGTGCAAGTGTGGTAGGTGACAGCTCCACCCCTCCATCAAGTCAGAATGGCCCGTTCCTGCCAACACCCAGCCCCTCTATGGTGATACTGCCTGGGAGGAAAACACAAAAGCCAACTGCCAACTAAACCTTGTTATGTAACCCAGGATGCCGGCACCTGGCACTGCATGGTTAGCACAAGAAAACGCTAACTTTCTAAAATTGGTATTTTCAGAATTGTAACTTTAAATCCAATAATACCATTAAAGAGGATTTTATATTTCACTTCTCAGACACCAAACATGACATTTCCACCTCCTCCCTAAGAAACGTTACCACTTATTAAATGTAATAAGGTAACCCAATGTTATCCCATGGGAGATGTAGGCCTTGTAGTAGTGAAAAATGCATTTGGAAGGTTTTACTACCAGGCCATGTAAAACTAAAAATTACACATCCATTTTTTTAAATACAACACCCCTTGCCCTATTAGCTGTTTAGGGCCTACCCTTGGGGTGACTTGCATGTATGGTTTAGGCCTGGCAAAAGGTTTATTTTGCCAGGTTGAAATGGTAGCTTAAAACTGCACACACATGCTGCAATGGCAGACCTGCAACAGGCAAGTAAGTTAAAAATGTAAATTGGGTGTCAGCAAATTTTACCATGTTTACAGGAGTAAGCACAAGTGCTTTAGCACTGGTTAGCAGTGCTAAGTGCGCAGAGTCCTAAAGCCAACAAAAAATGAATTCAGCAAAACAGGAGGAGTGAAGGTGAAACATTTGGAGGAAAACCATGGCAAATATGTCAGGTCTAACATATCCTTTAAACAAAAAGTTGTCAACATCTGAGAAACTGACTAGTAATAACACACCCAGTCAAGCGTTGAGATGTGCTGAGACAGTGTGCAGCTTTTGTGTTGTGATAATAAATCACTGGAGAACTGCACACCAGGTACTTTCATTCTCCCTTCGACCTCCTTAGTGGATAGTGAAGAAGAGGTTGTCAGTGACATGTGATGCAACCCTGTGACTGTAGCTCATGGTGTGTAGTCACTACCCGCAGCAACCTCAGAACTGCATAAAGGACTCAAAGTGCCAACTCAGCCCCACCAGTCCCCTTGGTTTACTAGTGGATGTATCACAAACAAAACTGTCATAACACTAAACTATCAAGGGTATGTTCACCAAGAAGTCTCAGTATAACACAGAACCCAGGAGAATTTACATTCATAGAATAGGATGCTGGCCAGAATGTTAAGCACTTGTTCTTCCTTTTTTTCCATCGCTGGAGAGGGATTTATCAAATTTGTTGAGAACTTCTACACAAAATGGAAGATTCCAAGCTGGACATATTTTTCCACTATTCACTTCATACTGGATCTCCTCATCAGGATTGAAGAAACAGTTAAGATGCTTTTCTAATTATAGATGATGCTTTTGGGAGCATTCAGTAGCATGCAATGATTGTGATGTTCGTCGTGGAGAAATTTCATACACATGTCAATATCCTATACAAATGTAATGCTGTCATCTAGATTTGTCTTCAACCAAAGGTCTCACAATGCATTTGTTGCCACTGTAATTGACAATAATATTGGCAAAGCCATGGCTGACGGAGGATACTTCAGATCTCCTGTTTAATGCCCCTATTTTTGCAGGACTCCCTGAAAAATTAAGTAGTCAATAACACAAGGGTCACCTTTTAAAGAATCTGGGCTCAATTCAGTCATTCATTCAAAGCCCAAAAGCAGTTGAGGATCACTTATAGTGCTAGTCAAGTACCCGTGAAAGTCTTCACAGAAAAGGGGCCAACACTTTAGAACTCAGCCTACTACATGCTACCATGCCTGTCTGAGCAGTACAGACCTATCAATGATAATGTTCTTCAAAGGAAAGGGGATGTCATTGCCAAAGTAATGACAGTGGAGGTGGACAAAGGGAGGCTAGTGGACTGCCTGATCCACATGCTACTTACGTTTGAGATTATCACACTGGAAGTCACCAAGGAGAAGTGAATAATGAGTCAAGTAATCCTGTTCCTGTTGTTGCAAATATTACACGATCATGTGCAAAAGGGGGAACAAACATTTAGCAGTATCAATAAAGAAGCAGCTGCGTAGGTCAACAGCCTAATCATTTTCTTAAATGCTAATCAAAAGCTGCAAAAAGAGACAGTGTTCTCCGAAGAGTACTTTCATGCCACAATACTGGATTCATGGTACAAAAAAGCGCTACCAACTTTCATTCCTTTCTCACAATTGACTGCTTCAGTTTACAAGTCTTGGATTATCAGGAAAGCGGGTGAGCTAAAAGAAGGACTAGAAATTACGGGCCAGAGGAAAACTGAAGTGCAGCCTTCGCCCACTAGAGAGGGTGATGCTGTTAGCTCTCAGTCTCTGTAGCAGCAACCAACACTATCACCGGCTACTACTAAACCGAAACCACAATTGCTTCAAATTTACTGCCAACCTCTGCAATGGGTTGGTTTCATATGACACTCCTAAACCAAGTTTAAAGGCAAAGTATTCACAGCAAGTGACAGCATCAATAACAATTGAGAAGATGGTCAATCACCATCTGGATGACCCAACAGATGTGTACCTGGATCAAGGCCCATTGATCCACTGTCCTGGAAAAAGAAGGAACAGAGGCCAGAAATCAGCGAGCTGGCAATAAAGTATTGAGTATGTCCGTTAGCCAGAGTGGCTTAGGAGCATGTGTTTAATGCAGCTGGGGTAGTTGTCACAGTCACAAAGATCAGTCTCTCTCCACAAAATATGGTGAGAATGGCATTAATTAAAATGAAAAAACAGTTCATACCAAAAAAGTATGATGCTTCTGAAGTCAACCCTGGATGAGGGTAGTTGGACTGAAATCACAACTGTGGCAAATTATCATCCTTCTGATGCCCCCTTTCCTGGGTTTGATGATGAACCCTGGTGGAGGCTGACTCAGTTTATGGTGTACACCTATGGTTTGCCACCCTATACTGAGTCGAGGTAACCCTTAGTGATAGTGAATAGGTGTCTAGATAGCAGAAGCTCTCTAGGGGTAGCTGAGGTGATCATCTAAAGCTTATTCAGGAGGAATGTGAAGCACTTGCAATACCACAGCAGTCAGACAATAACTTAGTCACAAGAAAGAACCACACAAGTGTTGCAAAAATAAAATATATTTTATTACAATACTACTCCTAAACTGATATTGGCATATCTCCCTTTGGAGATATTATATACAATGTACACATAAAATAACCATCAAACATAGCAAAGAAATATACAAGGCCCTAGGGGAGGGCCAAACCATTTACTAAAAAAGTGGAATGTGAAAGAGTGACTCCAGCCAAAGTAAGTGTGGTGGTTAGCTAGGGGCAGTTAGGAACACCAGAGGTAAGTACAGTAAGTGACCCCAGCAACGAGGAGTAAATCGTTACCTACCCAGCTGCCCCATAGGCTAACACAGAGAAGAGTGGTTGGAGTTTGAAGAATTCAGGACCCTTCCCAGTGGACCCTGAGGAAACGAGCAGACAAGAGGATGGGTGGGGAGTGCCCCTCCCCCAGGATACCCAGAAGACAGGAGTACCTACCCCAGGGACGCGGATGCAGGGGGAGAAGGAATTCTCTCTTAAGACTGTGGATTACTTGGCTTGTCCAGCTGCTCTCACGACCCATGGATCATGCAGGTGGAACCCAGGGACGGATTCCGGATGGGGAGGACCTGCAAAGGAAAGGTCCAGCACCCTTGGAGGTGCCCAGGTTGTGCTAGTGGCAATGCCAACCCTCCTAAAGATGAAGTTCCTGCAAGTCGGTGGAAGAAGAAGTCCATCTGCGGGGGTCTAGGAGCTGACGAAGATCCCAGGAGTCACCTACAAGCTTTCCCTCAACTGGATTGCACAAGGGTTAGAGACCAGCCAGGTCACAAACAAGCACTGTCAAATTCAAACAGGAGCAGAAGAGGCCTTTGCAAAGGTATGGGGACTAGTAAGGTCCAGGGGACTCTACCCAGGAAGGGGAGTCAGAGCTGTCCCTCAGCACACATGAAGGCCAGCAGAAGTTGGTGGAGCCCCCACGAGTGACCCACAGGCATCGGACACAGGGAGTCAGAAGGAGGCCTTACAGTCCAGCAAAACAAAAGTCCCACATCGTAGGAATTGCAGGACAGGAGCTTATCTTCAGGCTGCAGAGTGCTAAAAGCCGGGGCTTCTTGAAGCCTGAAGATCTGCCAGAGAAAGAGTCAATAAGCCTTGGCAAGTGCAACAGTCATGGTGCCCAGGAGGTCCAGTCCAGGGGACGGAGCAAGGGCCTACAGTCTCCCAACTTGGATAGAAGACAAGCAGCACTAAGTGGAGGCCACAGACTCACCACCTGTGAAGCAGGAGCTTCGGATGTCCAAAGACAACAGAACCCACCAACCGGTCGAGGTTGTCTCGCGGTCCCTGCGGTTGCAGGGGAGTGACTATTTCACTCCAAGAGAGATTCCTTCATGCTTCTTGGTGCAAACAGAGTCCTTGTGACCCTGGAGGATTGCAGAATTCTTGCTGGATCCAGGGAAACAATGTTGCAATGGGAGCCTTCCCACCAGAAGCCGACTTGTTCTATTCTAGCGAACACCAGCAGCGGTTCCAGAGGCCAGAAGCAGAAGACATCTTGCAAAGTTCCTTGTAGAGTCTTGCTTGATGAATCTCAGGAACCACCCATGAGGGAGCCTTTAAATAACTCTAAAAGGGGGTTGGTCACTCTCTGCAGTGACCCAGGTATCAAAGGGAGTCAGGGATGTCACCTATATGGCCTAACCAGTCAGATGCTCCCAGGGGCCTCTGCACATCTTTTTTTCAAGATGGCGGAATCAAGTGATCACCTGGCAGAGCTCTGTGCACCTCCATAGAGGAGGAGCTGGACAGGGAGGTGGTCACTCCCCTATCCTTTGTGTAGTTTCACACCAGAGCAGGAACAGCAGGTTCCTGAACTGGTGCAAACCAAATTATGGAAGGAGGGCACCAAATGTGACCAGCAAAGGAGTCACCTAATACACAGGGAGAGGTGGTCACACATCTCCCTTGCAAGAAGTCCATTGTTTTGCTCCTCCGGCCTGAGGCTGGCTCACCAGAAGGAGAGCAGACCAGTGTTTGGGGCCAGCAGCAGCGTGGGCTGGCAGCTACAACCCGTAAGGCTACACAGGCAGAAACTGTGAGATCCCCTTGGGAACCCCCAGTGGTCATGGTATCATGCAACTAACACTGGAATTCGTGTAGTTGCATGATTCCAACATGTTTGATACCAAACATGCCTAGGTTCGGAGTATCCATTATGTAGTTGGACCACTCTTGTTGACCAGTGTCCACTACATACCTTAAGATGGCTTCCCCGTAGTTACAGAGTCCAGGAATTTGCCTGGGGTCTGTAGGGGTACCCTGCTCATGCAGGGGCACCTTCACACTTAGAGACATGCACCCTGCCCTTGGGCTGAAGGGCCTACTAGAGGGATGACTGATAATGTCTAAGTGCAGTGGTTAGGTTTGGCAGTGAAAGGGTTCATGCGCCCTATCACCTAGGCTGCAATGGCAGGCCTGCAGTCACAGTTTGCATGGGCTCCTATGGGTGACATAATACATGCTGCAGCCCATAGGGGACCCCTGGTGTACCAATGCCCTGGGAACCTAGTTATCATGTAGTTGAGACTTACATGGGAGCACCAGTATGCCAATTTTGGGTGTTGAAAGTGACCAGCAACTAAATTTAGGGGAGAGAGCACAGTCGATGGGGCCCTGGTTAGCAGGATCCCAGTGAACTACAGTCCAAAACTTACTAAGACCAGACAAAAAAGTGGGGGGTTACTACAACCAGAACCCAGCTTACTACAAACCCTACTTTCCTGACTAATATATAACACAGAACATACATGATGTTTTACATTTATATGTATATATCCTTCAGAATAAGTTGTGTAACCGGCCAGCTGCTAGAATGCCGGAGTTGCATGCTGAACGCTTGTGCCCATGCGTGTGTATCTTTGGACTTCCTCATTATGTTTAAACAAAGAAACGGGACTCTGAGCAGTGTTTAATTTTTTTATTGATGTTAGCAATCACCAGAAATTGGCATCAGAAGTGCTTCGGCTCACTTATCCTTTTTCATCACGCCTGGGAAACCCAAACAGATCATACCACAATGTTCCTTTCTCCAAAACAACACATACAACGGACTCACTGCTGTGCCCACTGGTTCTGGAGGGGGAAACATGCCTTGTGTTTGGTCCTGGGGAGTGCAAGGCCACAGTCTCTCAGGTGGGTGACTTGCCCACTGGTTCTGGAGGGGGCAACATGCCCTGTGATTAGTCCTGGGCAGTGCAAGGCCACAGTCTCTCAAGTGAGTTACTTGCCCACTGGTTCTGGATGGGGCAACAAGCCCTGTGCTTGATCCTGGGGCGTGATGGGATACAGTCTCTCAGCTGGGTGTCATACCCACTGGTTCTGGTGGGGCAACATGCCCTGTGCTTGATCCTGAGGAGTGATGGGCCACAGTCTCTCAGCTGGGTGTCATACCCACTGGTTCTGGAGGGGGCAACATGCCCTGTGCTTGATCCTGAGGAGTGCAAGGCCACAGTCTCTCAGCTGGGTGTCTCACCCACTGGTTTTGGAGGGGGCAGGCCGCACAGCAGTCCAGGGAGGCAGGATTACATACCGTCCGCCAGCAGTGATGGCTGCACAGTGGTGGTGCTGCTGGTGGGGGGAGGCTCCTGTCCATCCCCTGCAAACTCGGACGGCTGCACAGTAGTGGTGCTGCTGGTGGGGAGAGGCTCCTGCCCATCTCCTGCAACCTTGGATGGCTGCACAACCAAGGTAGGTGGTGGGGGCTCCGTCACAGTTTTTGGTCCAGGCCCCTTGGTCTTCCTGCCTGCTGGGGCAGGCCCCTTGGTCTTCCTGCCTGCTGGAGAAGGTGCTTTGGTGTTCCTGCCTGCTGGTGCAGGCTCCTTGGCCTTTAGGGTGGCAGGCGCAGGCTCCTTTCCCTTCTTGCCTGCTGGGGCAGACTCCTTCTCCTTTAGGCTGGCTGGTGCAGGCTCCTTCCCCTTCAGGACATGTGGCCTGGATCCCTTTCTACCACAAGTGGGTGCGGTGACTACTCGGCCCGTGGACTGTGTGGCTGAGGTGCTTGGCTGGGTTCGTCCTACCATGGCCACATGAGCAGGACGGGGGGAGAGGTAGGGAAGAGGTCAATGTTGGATTGGAACAGTTTTTTAGGGACATTGGGGCAGGAAGAGGGAGAAGGAATGAGAGTGGAGGATGAGGGAGTGGTTGTTGGAGGTGTCTGTCTGCTGCTTTTGGGTGCAGGTGCGTGGGCTGTATGATGCTGTGAGGTGAATGGCTGTTGGGTGTCTGAGTGCTTGCATTTGTGTATTCTAGGAGGGAGGGACAGGCACAGTGGAGAGGACACAGGGGATGTGTGCATGGCTGTTGTTGAGGTGTCTGCCGTTGAGGTGTGTGTTCTGCTTGGTGTGGTGATGCTGGTAGTGAATGAGTGATGATGCTAGTGCACATAAGGAAATGATGACAAAACAAAAACGTGGGTGAAAGAGACAAAGGATACACTTGGTCAATGGCTGTACCCACACCACCGTTGGCATACACAGCATCCTCACACACAGGGAACAGCCCTACGCAATATGCATTGCACTACCAGAGAAATTGTTAACAATCAAGGCATGGGGAGGGGCAAATGCAGCACACCTGGGACCACGCAGCCCTGACCTGTAGTGGATGCCTACGAGCTAGGTAGCTAAATTTGCCCTTCTGCACCCTAGCCACCAGGGGACCTACGCTGCAATGTCAGGCCTGGCCTAGGGGCACCCACTGACACACATCCCCCACCCAGATACCACCCTACCATGCGCAAGCTGTAAAGATGGGCACTGTACTCACCCCCTTGTGGCTGCTGTGATGCCCTCAAGAGCCCATCCATCTCAGGATAGACCACCGCCAGTGTGCGGGCCATCAGGGTGGTCAGGGTTTGACTGACACCCCTTCCTCATTGGGAGGCCATCCCCAGCTGGGCCTCCACCGCTTTCTGTGCCCAGCATCTCAGGTCCTCCCTGCGTTTGTGACAGTGGGTGCTCCGCAGGCCATAGACCCCCAGGGTCCCCACCTCCTTGGCGATGGCACGCCATATTCCCTTCTTTTGATGGGCGCTGACCTGCAGAGGCAATAGACACAGGAAAATAGGTTTAGACAAACAGTCTAGCCTGTTACACATATGGCCCACCATACCCGTTTCCATCACCATTTACACACACATGGCCCAGCACACAACCTGTACGCTTCCCAGAGGACATCCACCGACCCCCTAACACGAGGACTTCACGCACACAACTCCATGCATTCATGCCACATGCATAGTGCTCACAGTGTACTCACCTGTTGGTCTGGAGGCCCATGCAGCAGTCTGTACTGGGGTAGGACCCCATCCACCAGTCTCTTCAACCCCGCCGAAGTAAAGGCTGTGGCCCTTTCCCCGGTCACATGGGCCATGGTAGGTTCCAGACACAGGTCACAGCAGCACATGCAGTGTAGATCCTCTCCTATGGAAGGTCAGGTAGCAAGTAAGGAATCTGATAGGGAATGGTGGTCACATCATCGGCGGTGTATACCGTCACCGGCGTAGATCACCATTGGCTACTGTACCCAATAGGCCACAATTATAACCAATGAGGAGTTCCACAGCAGTTCCCAACCGCCTCCCACAACGGCGCACAACATTGGCGAAATTACCTCACTTCCACCTCTCCCTCCACACAGGACAGCCGGACGCCATTTCAGGGAGGGGACAGGCCCTGGAATAATGTTGTGTGACACGAGAAATTAGGACATACTGGACCAATCACAATGACCCATTACATGTTTACAGGATGTACAGTTCTGTTGTAGCTCCATTGTTCAGTTTGCGACCGGCTCCTCATTCTTGTGTCCCTTAGATTGCTACCTCTGCAGATGAATAGGAGATGGAGACATACCCCTGTGTACAGACCCCTGGTGAACTTGGCAACACTGGAGGACAGGCACATTATCCTCACCTAGAGACCGGACAGGGCCACAATCACAGAGCTGTGTGCCCAATTGGAACTTGACCTGATATCTGCTATCCGTCACCCCACTGGGATCCCCCCTCTTGTGCAAGTGCTATCTGTACTCCATTTCCTGGCAACTGGTTCTTTCCAAGTGACAGTGGGCTTGGCAGCAGGAATGTCACAGCCAATGTTCTCATTAGTGCTGACAAGAATATTGTCTGCTCTGATAAAACACATGTGCAGCTACTTTGTTTTCCCCTAGGTTGAAGATTTGGCCACAGTGGAAGGCTGAGTTCTATGCAATGGGATATATCCCCAACATAATTGGGGCGATTGATGGAACACATATTGCATTTGCCCCCCTCACCAGAATAAACAGGTGTTCAGGAATCGGAAGAGTTTCCACTCTATGAATGTACAGCTGGTGTGCTTGGCGGACAAGTACATCTCCCATGTCAATGTTAAGTATCCTTGGTCGGTGCATGATGCCTTTGCCCTGAGGAATCGCAGCATCCCAAATGTGATGGCCCAACTACAGAGGCACAGGGTGTGGCTAATAGGTGAGCCCTGGTTCCTACCCAGTATGTGTTGGTGTATGGGTATGGTGTGGGCCATATGGGATACTGTGTGGCTAAATGTTGTCCCTCAATATTTGCAGGTAACTCTGGTTACCCCAACCTATCATGGCTGCTGACCCCTGTGTGGAATGGCAGGACAAGGGCAGAAGAACATTATAATGAGGCACATGGATGAGCCAGAAGGATAATTGAAAGGACCTCTGGCTTCCTGAAGGCCAGGTTCCGGTGCCTCCATCTAACATGTGGATCATTGTTTTATTCACCAAAGAAGGTCTGCCAGATAGTGGTGGCATGCTGAATGTTGCATTACGTGGCCCTCAGACGCCATGTCCCATTCCTGCAGGAGGAGGAGGCTGGAGATGCTTGTGTGCCAGCAGTGGACCCTGTGGACAGTGAGGATGAGTAGGCAGAGGATGAGGATGATGACAACAGAACATCTGTGATCCAACAATACTTCCAATGACACACAGGTAGGACAGTGTTACTTCACATTCAATTAAATTTTTTCGAATTTGTGTGGCAATGGCATGCTGATATTTCCCACTTCTATTCCCACTTACTGTTCCCCCTGGCAATTCATTTTGCAGATGTTGGTGACCTCACATATATTCCTGATGTGATCACTGCAGCCAGCTATAGGTCATTAATCTATGCTCATTTTCTGTACAGTTGATTTGCAATGTTTGTACCTGTTTCAATTCAATGAATACATATTTTATATACATGACATGCTCCAAACGTATTTTTTTTCAAGGATGTTTATTGAAGTGCTAAAATATGGAGGGGCAAGTGCAATGGGATGGGGCGATGATGGAGGAAAGTCCGGAGTATTGTTCCAATCTGTTTATAGCACATGTGCATTGTCCAAGGGGACATAGGAAGGGGAGCAATGGCAGATCAAGATGGACAGGGTGACTGAGTGGGACACAAGGGTGAAAATCAGGAGAGTTTCATTTCCTGGCGGGGTCTTGGCAAGTGTCTCTGGCTTCTGTCTGGATCGTAGGGAATGTTAGTGGGGTGGTTCACCTTTTGCAGGGGAGGGGTGCTGGTGGCCTGTGAGTCCTGTGGTGGGGCCTTCTAGCGGCAGCGGAAGTGGAAGGCTGTTCAGATGTCTGGCTAGTGGCAGTGGCCCACTGGTGTGAGACTGCCTCCCTCATAATACTGGCCATGTCTGTCAGCACCCCTGCTATGGAGATCAGAGTGTTGTTGACGGCCTGAAAGTCCTCCCTGATCCCCTGGTATTGTCCCTCCTGCAGCCGCCTGCTCTCCTGCACGTTGTCAAGGATCTGGCCCATTGTGTCTTGGGAATGTTGGTAGGCTTCCAGGATCTCTGCAAGTGCCTCCTGGAGAGACGGTTCCCTGTGCCTGTCCTCCCCCAGGTGCACAGCACTCCTCCCAGTTTCCCTGTTGGCCTGTGCCTCTGTCCCCTGAACCCTGTGCCTACTGCCACTGACCCCAGGTCCCTGATTGTCTTGGGTATGAGGTGTGGCCTGGGGTTCCTGTAGAGGTGGACACACTGCTGATTGACGTGTCCTAGGGACAGAGGTGTGGGTTCACTGGGGGGGTGCTGTGGTGTTATCTCCTGATGGGGGAGGCTCTGTGGTTGTGTGTGACTGGGCCTGGGTAAATGGCTGTCCAGTGATCCCTGATGGACCAGGTAAGTCATCCAGATCCTGAAGACCAGAGTTGCTGTCATCACTGTGGGCCTCTTCAGTTGGGGAGTGGACATTGCTGGCACCTCCTCTCCGCTGACATTGGCTGGGGTACCTGTGGGGATGTAAATGATGTGTTATGGTTTCTGTGTCTGACATATTGTGCATCTGTGGCTTGCTCTCTTTGGTTTGATTTGTCCTGGCAACTTTCACTGGTGTACGTTGGTGTATGGTGGGAAAGGTAATTCTCTATAGTGTGCATGCTTTAGTGATGAGTGTCAATGCAGGGCTGTGAGTGGTATCCATGCATTGGTAGAGCATGCCGGGCTTGTCATTGGGATGAGTGAAATGTGATGGTGGGGTGTGTGGGAAGTGGTGGAGTGATTGGAGTGAGGGTGGGGGAATGTGATGGCATGCAGGTAGGGGGGTGATAGTAGTAGAGAGTTGATTTACCAGAGTCCAGTCCTCCTCCAACTCCAAGCAGGCCTCAGGATGCAGGATTGCCAGGACTTGCTCCTCCCATGCTGTTAATTGTGGGGAGGAGGTGGGAGTCCACTGCCAGTCCTCTGTCCAGCGAGCTGGTGTCTTGCTGCTATGGAACATTCCTTCCCCTGTAGATCGTTCCACCTCTTCCTGATGTCATCCCTAGTTCTTGGGTGCTGTCCCACGGTGTTGACCCTGTCCACTATTCTCCACCATAGCTCCATCTTCCTAGCTATCAATATCTGCTGTACCTGTGCTCCAAATAACTGTGGCTCTACCCTGATAATTTCCTCCACCCTTAGCTTCATGACCCTTAGCTCCTCCTCTGTGAAATGGGGGTTTCTTTGTGATGCCATGGGTTTTGTGTGAGGTGTGTTGGTGAGGGTGTGTTGGGTAATGTGTTGGGGTGTGTAATGTGGGGTCCTTGAGTGGTATATAGGTGTGAATAGTGTGTGGCTCTAGTTGTGTCAGTGGTCTAGATGTTCATCTGCTGGCAATGGTTTGAAATGGTAAAGTGTTGTGGGTAATGTGGGTGTGTGTTTTATAGTGGTATGGGTGTGTGGGCGTGGTATGTGTATGGGTGTCAGGTGTGTGTTGTTTGAATTGTCCAATGTGGAGTTGTTTTGTTTGTGTGTGTCCATTTTGAGCACGACAGTGAGTACCACCAATGGTTTACCGCTGTTGAATGTCTGCCGTGGTGATTCGTGGGTTAATGTGATGGACGTTGTTCTGTTGGTGTAACGGTGTGGGTTTTGATACCGCCAGTTTATCATTGACCTTTAGGCTGGCAGATTTGTGTATGTGTCTGAATACTGACGGATTGGTGTGTGTGTGTCATAATATGGGGACCGGAGATCCGCCGTGGCTGTTGTATGCTGGCGGCAATCAGCGTGGCGGTTAGTGGGATTTACCGCCAATGTCATAATGAGGGCCCTTGTCTCTAGAAAGTGTTGATGCTTTTTATTGAGCCCAGGAGATTAACTGCCTAACATCATCCATCACTTGGCAGATTCTTCATGTGTTGACAAAATTCTGAAGATGTGCCAATTTTTTTGTAACTGTATATGTGATGAGGTGTGGAGGTTGCCAATTTTAAATTATAGCTTTCCAGCATGTAAAGTGGAACTCTTGTGGTAGTAATTTCAACTGCAAGGTGACTCTGAGTGCTCGAGGAGGCAGTTTCAGTTGTAAAATATGCAGTGAATGACGATTCATTTATACAGTACGACGCAGTGAGCATGTAGCAATCTTTTTTTTACTAGTATTGAATGCTATTATAAATATCAAACAAACATATACTTAGAGTACAAGTTTGGCAGCACTCAGTATGCAGCGTTTTCTGTCAAAGTACTTCTCTGTCTTCCCGGTTTCTTCAGGGATAGACTATTTCCTAGGATAGACTGTATTTAAATGCCTACAGCGCCACCTTGTGGGGTTCCATCGTGCCAACAGAGATTGGCACGCTCATTTCTTGGTATAGTGCTAACAGAAATTAAAATGCTAATTTCTTATGCAGTGCCAAAAGTCAGTGCTAACAGCGATTAGCACGCTTTTTGTGGATGTGGAAACAAACTCATTTGGGGTGATTTTTCTGAGTGATTGTCACACTATTTTATGATTTAAATTTTATATTTATGGACTTCATAGACAGTAGAGGTTATTCAAGGGGCATGCATGTTAGAACAGTACGAAGTCAAGATTTTGATGAAAATTTCCAAGTTGCAGAGAATCAATTAGAAGAACTAACTTTAGCTGTAAATGTTGTGGAGATATAAAGTGAGAATAATACTAAGTGTTACAAAGATCCGTTGGTGGAATTTACTATTGATGACATCAATATACCTTTACTTGTCAATTCAGGGGCTGGAATAACAATTATTGACATCACTAAATTTAATGAAAAATGGTAAAATCAAGTATTGATACCTCCTGAAGTGATAACCACTGCATTTGAAGGAAACAGGATTCCTTTGCAAGGATATTTTAGGGCCATCATTGGTTTCCCTAATAAAACAATCAAAGGGAAGTTTTATGTGACAAAGAAAGATATAAAAGTACTTGGCTGGTGGCACCAGGCTGAATTTGGAATTGTCATAAGACCTGGTAAGGAACACCCTGTCTCGATAGAAAATTATCCTGGCATTGGGAGAGTGGTGTCTTGTGCAGTGGTGTCTAATGAAAATGTCCACTGGATTTCTGAGTTTACAAATGTATTCAGTGATGAGGTGGGATAAACAAATAATTTCAAACATGTCATTAAGGTTAAAGATGCAGTATTCCTATTAAGCACAAACTTTGCAATGATCCACTCAGTTTAAAGGATGATTTGTCAAATATTTTGTTAAAAATGCAACATGATGGAATAATTGAACCAGGCAATGTCACTTTGTGGTTGTCTCCGATAGGTGTTACAAAGAAAACTCTGGAGAGTTGCGTCTTTGTATTGATTTGAGATGTGCAAATAATGTGATATGAGTGGAAAATGTTCCACTCCCCTGAAAAAAAGATTTGATTACAGTTGTGGGTCAGGCCAAATGGTATGCAAAACTGGATTTGAAAGCAGCATATTATCAGGTGGTGCTGGATTCTGAGTCACGCCATTTAACTGCTTTTGTCACGCCTAACGATACCTTTCAGTTTTGTAGAATGCCATTTGGTCTGGCCTCTGCTGCATCAGTTTTCCAAAAGGTCATGACTACAATGCTAAAGGGAATAAAAAATGGTGTGGCATTCCAATGTGATATTTTAGTATTCGCTAACACACGATTATACATTAAGATTGGTGCTGAATACTTTGTCCAAAAATGGAATTACATTATGAAAAAACAAATGTGGTTTTACTGTCAAGGAGGTAGAATATCTCGGACATGTTCTCTCAGCTGAGGGTGTCAAATCTAAAAAAGGCTTGGTGGAGGCAATTGTTGAAGCTCCACATCCAAAAGATAAGGGATGTGCAAATTTTATTCCAAATTTGTACAAAATTATCCTGATTTAACTGAATGTTTTAGGATACTACTAAATCAAAATACAGACTTTATTTGGACATCTCTATGTCAACAACATTTTGATCTCATCAAAACACATATAGTATCTGCTCCTGCGTCACAATCATCTGTGGCAGGACACAAAACATTTGTAACTGTGGATGCTAGTGCTTACGGGATTGGAGCTGTACTTTCACAAAAGGATTAAATCAAAGAGAATATCATCGGATTTGCCTCTTTTAGACTATCTGAGGTAGAAAAACAGTATTCGGTGATTGAAAAAGAAATGCTGGCCTGCACATGGGGAATTGAGAAATGTAAACCGTATTTGTGGGGAAGATCATTTGGTCTTCAAACAGATTATTGACCTTCAGTGGAAATTCTAAAAGGAACAAAGAAACCTACTGCAAGGCTGGCTAGATTGTATGTGTAGCTACTCAAATTTAACTTTAAAGTGATGCATATATACCTGTGGGCAAGAATTGTAAAGCAGATTATTTATCAATGTTACCTATTATCAGTCAAGAAAATTCAATGGAAGAGGAAGAAATTGAAGAATGTATGATTGCATTGGTTGAAGATCAAGCGGTGTGCGAAAGTGTACAGGTGTGGTATGACACAAGGAGCAAGGATGTTGATTTGCAGGAAGCAGTAAAATTTGTGTTGCATGGTTGGCCAAAGGAAAGAAATTTGAGATTATCTTTACAACCGTATTGGAAGATTGCTGATGAATTATCCATTGAAAGTTCTGTGTTGGTCAGAGGAGAGAAATTGATTCCACCTGTATGTTACAGAAAAAAGGATTATGGAAACTGCACATGCTGGTCAATTAGGCATGACAGCTGGAAAAGAAGAGTAAGAAGGAAATAGTGGTGGCCATCCATGGGCAGAGAAATTGATGAATTTATATGGAAGTGTGAACAATGCTGCATGAGTGACAAACATTTAGTTACTTCTTTTCCTGAACCCAGAATTGGTTTGAATCCATCTAATGTGTGGCAAAAAGTGTCTATTGATTTTTTGAGTCTATTGCATGTCTTACCAAGGCAAATGAGAAATGTTATTGTTATGACAGATCAGTTGTCTAGATGGGTGGAAGTGAAAGGAGTGGCTGAGCCCAATACTGTAAGTGTTCTGAAATTTTTCAAGGAAGTATTTTACAGAGAGGGTATTCAAGCTGAAATTCTATCCGACAATGGTGTTCAGTTCGTGGCAGCACCCATGCGAGAATTGTTTAAGAAATATGGAATTAGACATGTACGTACTCCTCTTTATTGTCCAAAGTTCAATAGAAAAGTGGAATGCTTCAATAAGGTATTGGTAGCATGTGTAACAGAGTGCATATAAAATCTACGATGGATTGAGTTGATGCAGTCAGAGGCACCATTTGAGCATATTGCACCATACCAAACTCAGTTACAGAACAAATACCTTTTGAATTAATGAGAGAGAGGAATGTGAGATCTTGTTTGTGTCCTACTTCGGTGTCTGGGGTGGTTGGGGTGAATGTTGATGTACAGAAGTTGTCTGAAAAAGCAAGATTGACAGGTTACCTGGTCAGTAGGTTTAAAGTTGAAGAAGCCTTGGAAGAAAAGAGAAAACACTAGAATGATGTAGGGATGCAAGTTGGTGATTGGGTTCGTATTAAGTATCCCTTGCTATTGAGGAAAGGTTTATCTAAATTGAGAGATCCTATTCAAGTGAAAAGAGTGTGTGGAAATTCAGTTCTGATTTTTAATGGTCAATGGTGGAATATATCTTGAGTGGCTAAACTGAGACGGAAGGAACATGGTCATTCCAATAGTGAATTCACTCAAAACAGACATTCTGTTGAAAATCCAAGAAGAAGTATCTGTGTTAGAAAATTACCTAAAAGGTGTATTGACTGAAGCGGTAGAATTGGGATGATTAAAGTTATTATTTTAACATTAACAAATCTATAGGTTGTTTGTTGTCTAGTTTATTGCTGTGTAATATACGTTTTTTTAGTCTTTTTTTAAAGAAAGCGTAAGATCTGAGATATGGGCCCTCATTACAACATTGGCGGTAAATGCCGCCTACCGCCGTGCAGAAGACAGCCAACACACCGCCGTGCCCATGGAATTCCGCCACAGCTATTACGACCCACAGCTTGGAATCCGCCAAAATCTAGACACCCACACAAGTCCGCCACACCAAAGGTCAGTGATAAACTGGCGATAACAAAACCTCCACCTTCACGCCAACAGGAATATGCCCACACCATCACGGTCCACGAATCCACGCAGCGGTCTTTCAACCGCGGTAAACCATTGGCAGTACACACTGCCGCGCTCAAAATACACACACATATACAAAACACAACCACATTGGACAATTCCAAATACACACACCTGATACACATACACACACCACTCCCACACACCCAATACAATATAAAACACCCACCCACATCACCCACAAACCCTTACTACCAAAAATGTTGACGAAGGCCAGAGAGACAGCACAGCAAAGGCAACACCAGCATATAGAGGCACACAACACCATCATTCATATACATCCACACATAAAACACCACACACCTCTAAACATCACTCCACACATCACAACACACACTACCCCATGGCACCGCAAAGACACCCCAGGTTTTCTGAGGAGGAGCTCATGGTCATGGTGAAGGAAATCATCCGGTCACAGCTATTTGGATCACAGGTGCAGCACACCACCATAGCTAGGAAGATGGAGCTATGGCGCAGAATCGTGGACAGGGTCAAAGCAGTGGGACAGCACCCAAGAACACGGGATGACATCAGGAAGAGGTGGAATGACCTACGGGGGAAGGTGCGTTCCGTGGTCTCAAGACACCACATCACGGTTCAGCGGACTGGCAGCGGACCCCCACCTCCTCCCCCACAACTAACAACATGGGAGGAGCAGGTCTTGGCTATACTGCATCCTGAGGGTCTCGCAGGAGTAGCAGGAGGAATGGACTCTGGTAAGTCAAATCTTAACTATTACATCCCCACCCTACCAGCATGGTATCACAAACCCCCACCCTCACCCTCATCACTCCAACTCCTCACATATGTCCCACTATCACAAACCACACATCCCAACACCAAGCCCTGCATGCAACAACAAAGCATGGACACCCATCACCAATGCATGGCCACTACACATACCCACACAGACCCCTAAACAATTAGCACACAAGGTCCTACACAGGAATGCAAGCACTGGGGTACAGGGTCACCCACCCATTGCACACCATGGCACACACAGATGCAATAATCATGCCTTTACACCCCTGCAGGACCCCTACCCAATGTCACGGGACAGGAGGTTCCAGACACGTCCACTCCACCCACAGAAGAGGCCGACAGTGATGACAGCAGCTCTTTCCAACTGGATCTAGATGACCAGCCCAGCCCATCTGGGACCTCAGGACAGTCGGTTCCCCTCACACTGGCACAAGCCACAACAGAGCCTCCCCCCTATGGAAACACCAGCACAGCACCCACCCAGCGGGCCCATACCTCTGTCCCCAGGACACGTCAAGCAGCAGTGTTTCCACCACTACAGGGAACCCAGGCTAACCCACCACCCCAAGAACAGCAGGGACCTGGGGGCAGTGGTAGTGGGCACACGGTTCAGGGGACAGAGCCCCAGGAACACAGGGGAACTGGGAGGGCTGCTGTGCCCAGGGAACCCACTCTCCACGAGGCCCTCTCCAACATCATGGGAGCCTACCACCATTCCCAGGAGACGATGGCAACGGTACTGGCTAAGTTTCAGGAGACCCAGCGGCTGCAGGGGGAACAGTATTTGGGGTTCAGGGAGGAACTCAAATCCATCAATACCACCCTGGGCACCATTGTAGGGGTGCTGAAGGAACTCGTGAATACCAGGAGGGACACAGTGGCACAACAAGGGGCCCCTGACACTAGCCTGGACGATGAACTGCCCACCACCTCCGTCGGCGCTAGTGGACAGCACCGCCACAGGCCCACAACACCAGCACCCCACCCCCTGCAGATGGAGAACCACCCCACAAGCGGTCCCTGAGATCCAGGACAAAGACAGAGAACAATGCCAAGACCCCCGCCAAGAAATTAGACCACCCTGATTGTCATCCCTCTGTCCCACTTTGTCACCCTGTCCATCCTTAAACTGCCCCAGCTCCACTTCCCATGCCCCTTTGGACAATGCACCTGTGAAACTAATTGACTGGACTCTGCCATGGACATTCTTCCACCATCACCCCTGACCATTTTACAACCCCCTCCACTATTTATCACTTAAAAAAAACACCCTTAAATCACAAAACTATCTGGAGTCAGTCTGTGCTTTCACAAATGTGTATTTGCAATAACTGAGGGAAATAGCAATGTCCATTCTATTGTCAACATACCTATGTCACACAGCTCTAGTCCATGAGGAAACATAGCAGAGGTCACACACTGGGACCTACATCTGTGAAATCGAAAGGCAAAGTGACAAATCAGGGTCCATACACTGGGTGAAAGTGACAGACAGATGAGAGGTAGAACAAGTGTATCAGATGTAGGAGGCAGTGATGTCTTCTTACCTGTGTCTCACTGGAAGTATTGATGAATCACGGTGTTTCTGTTGTCGATATCCTCTTCTTCTGCCTCCTCTTCTTCACTGTCCACAGGCTCCACAGCTGCCACAACACCTCCTTCTGGACCATCCTCCTGCAGAAAAGGCACCTGTCGTCGCAAATCCAAGTTGTGCAGCATACAGCAGGCCACGATGATCTGGCACACCTTCTTTGGTGAGTAGAATAGGGAACCACCTGTCATATGGAGGCACCTGAACTTGGCGTTCAAGAGGCTGAAGGTCCTCTCTATAACCCTCCTAGTTCGCTCATGTGCCTCATTGGAGTGTTCCCCTGCCCTTGTCCTGGGATTCCTCACTGGGGTCAGTTGCCATGACAGGTTGGGATAGCCAGAGTCACCTGCAAATGTTGAGGGACAACTGTTAGACACACACTAACCCTTAGGGACAACCCCAGACCCAGACAAATATTCACACTATATAGCGTCCATGTCCTCACCTAATAGCCACACACGGTGCCTCTGGAGTTGCCCCATCACATAAGGGATTCTGCTATTCCTCAGAATGTAAACGTCATGCACTGAGCCAGGAAACTTGGCATTCCGTTGGGAGATGTACTGGTCTGCCAAACACACCATCTGCACATTCATCGAATGGTAACTCTTCCGGTTTCTGTACACCTGTTCACTCCTGCGGGGGGGGGGGACCAAGGCCACATGTGTCCGATCAATGGCACCTATCATGTTGGGGATATGTCCCAAAGCATAGAAGTCACATTTCACTGTAGGCAAATCCTCCACCTGAGGGAACACGATGTAGCTGCACATGTGTTTCAGCAGGGCAGACAACACTGGACAACAAGTTGGGGAACATAGGCTGGGACATCCCTAATGCTATGGCCACTGTCGTTTGAAAAGACCCACCTGCCAGGAAATGGAGTACTGACAGGACCTTCACTAGAGGGGGGATACCTGTGGGATGGCGGATAGCTGACATCAGGTCTGGCTCCAACTGGGCAAACAGTTCATGGACTGTGGCACGGTCAAGTCTGTAGGTGACAATTACATGGCGCTTCCATTGTCGACAGGTCCAGCAGCGGTCTGTACACTGGAGGATGCCGCCATCTCCTCACCTGCCGCAGCGGACGTGCTCTATGGATGAGAACAGCGAGCAGAGGGTCAGCCAACACTGAGGTACAAAAACACAACTTTATTCCACACATTTGTCAATCCGCTATGTGCCTGTCTTCGTGTGTATGCAAGGCCTAGATATGTGTGACGCATTTAAAATTAATGCCATGTGGCCCCCTGAAATGGCGGCTGCCTGACCTGTAAGGTGGGACAATGGGATGTGAGGTAATTGCACTGAAGTTGTACACCGTCGCGGTAGGCGGTGGAAGACCGCGGCGCAATCCTACATTGGTTAACATTGGACCCTATGGGTCCCATGAGCCAATGACAATGTATGCCGGCGGTGACGGCACAGACCGCCGCAGACGTCACCGTCATTTTCTGTCTGTTCACTCACTTGATACCTGATCCTTGACAGGGGAGGACCTACACTGCAAGTGCTGCTGTGACCCCAGTCTGGAAGCGACAATGGCTACAGTGTTTGGGGAAAGGGCCTCTGCCCTCACTTCAGAGGAGTTGGACAAACTAGTGGATGGGGTCCTCCCCCAGTACACGCTACTCTACAGTCCTCCAGACAAACAGGTGAGTACATTGTGAGCATGCTGTATGAGCAATGCCTGTTTGGAGTGGTGTGGATGGGGAAGGGGGGGTGAGGCCTGCATGAGCGGACTGTGAGTGTATGTGCGTCAGGGCAAGGGTGGGAACGTGGGCCAATGACATTGACGGTCCGGACGGTTATATAGTCTCTTTTCCCCCTGTACTATTCCTCTAGGTCAGCGCCCACCAGAAGAAGGATATTTGGCGTGCCATCGCCAAGGAAGTCCGGACCCTGGGGGTCCACCACAGACGGAGCACCCACTGCTGTAAAAGATGGGAGGACATTCGCCGCTGGAGCAATAAGACGGCGGAGGCCCAGCTGGGGATGGCCTCCCAACGTAGGAGGGATGCCTGTCATACCATGATCCCCCTGATGTCCTGGATCCTGGTGGTGGCGTATCCGGAGTTGGATGGGCACTTGAGGGCATCACAGCAGCCACAAGGGGGTGAGTACACTCTCATTCAGCTGATTCAGCGCGCATGGGAGGTGTCTGGGTGGGGGAGGTGGGCAGTGGGTTACACTAGGCCAGGGCGAGTTTTGCAGGCAAGGACCCTTTGTGAGGCAGGCTCAGTGGCACCCCGTCCCCACCAGTAGTAAGAGCCATCTACCCCTAGTCAGGCTCCTGTGATTTCCATGTGTGCAGCAATCGGGCATAGGCCTTGTACCCCATGGTGATTAATTAGGGAACTCTTAGTGCATGGCATAGTGCAGAGGGCTGCTGTGTCTGTAGTGCCTGCCAACGGTAGCGGTATTGCATGCACTGAACATGTCTTTCTACTTTCTCCCCCCCCCTCTTTTTGTGGTCTCCCTGTTCTTGTGTGCATTAGCATCATCACGCGGAGGAGCAGTGTCACCGGGGCAGGAGGGAGCTGCATCCCACATGGCCCTGGAGGGCGAGACTACGGACTCCGAATTCACCAGTGGGACGGAGGGCGAGGGGAGCTCCGCAGTGGGGACAGGAGCTGAGACCAGCGACACCGACTCCTCCTTTGATGGGAGGTCCCTTGCGGTGGCGGGCCCCTCTGTGCCCACCGCATCTACAGGTACAGCCGCCACCCCCCTACCAGCACCGCCCTCCCAGCAGCCCCTCAGCGTGTATCCCGTGGCCGCTCACCCAGGAGGGTGGGTATCTCCTTCGCCCAAGGCACCTCAGCCCTGCTGCCCTTAGTGAGGAGGCCATTGACCTCCTCAGATCCCTCACTGTTGGGCAGTCTACCATTCTGAATGCCATCCAGGGTGTAGAGAGGCAGTTGCAACAAACCAATGCATACCTGGAGGGCATTCATTCTGGTCAGGCAGCCCAACAGAGAGCTTTTCAGACTCTGGCCTCAGCACTGATGGCAGCCATTGTCCCTGTGTCCAGCCTCCCCCTCCAACTTCCTCCACCCAGACCCAATCCCCAGTACTTCAGCCTATCCCAAGCACACCATCAGATCAGCATGCACGCACCTCAACACACGAGGGTAGCTCCGGCAAACATAAGCACCACATATCCCATAGGCACTCACACAAGCATCATACCCATGCAGACATGCCAACATCCACTTCCTCCACTGTGTCCCCCTCCTCCACGTCTCCCTCCTCCCTCCCGGTCACCTCTCCACTCACACCTGCATGCACTACATCTTCAGCCACTACATCCATCACCAGCACGCCCATCACCACACACCGCTCATGTGCACTCACCACCCCCACTACCATTCATACATCCCCAGTGTCCTCTCCCAGTGTGTCTGTGAGCCCTCCTCCCAAACTACACAAACGCAGTCACACACCCACCCAACAGCCATCCACCTCACGACAGCCTCCAGCCCATGCACCTTCACCCAAAGTCAGCAAACGTATACCTCCTAAAACCACTACCTCTTCCTACACTCCCAAACCCCCTCCATCTACCCGTCCCAGTGTGTCTAAAAAACTTTTCCTGTCAAACCTTGACCCCTTTCCTACACCTCCCCCACCCCTTCCGTCCCGTAGGGCCCGCCTGTCCAGGTCCCAACTCAGCACCTCAGCCACCACATCACCGGGATCAGTGGTGCCAGCAGTAACCGGCTTCTGGAGTGCACCAAGCAGCAGGGCAGCCAGTGTGCCAAGAAGCCAGCACAAGGACATTCCCCCACCTCAAAAAGTAAAGAAGTTGGCCACAGCCCGGAGGGAGAAGGCCAAAACACCTGCCACCAAGGGCTCTCCCAGGACTACAGTTGTGAGTGGCAAGACAGCTGTGCCACCATCCAAGGTGTGGAAGGGCCAAAGGAAGAAAGGGAAGTCGCCGCCAACCTGCACGGCGGACATGACCGACACTGCCACATCCACCGCAGCCACGGGCACCGCCGCTCTGGACACCCCCGCCAGCAGCACGCTCACAGAGCCAGCCACCAGCACCGCTGCCAAGGACACCGCCGCCAGAAGCACGCTCACAGAGCCAGCTACCAGCACCGCCGCCCAGGACACAACCGCCAGCAGCACACTCAACGAGCGACCCACCAGCACCGCTGTCCAGGACACCGCCGCCAGTAGCACGCTCACTGAGCCACCCACCAGCACCGCTGTCAAATCAGTGCCGCAAGCACCGCCACCACTGAGGCCGCCGCCAGCACCACCAGCGGCCATGCCACATCCTGTACCAGCGGCACCACCGCAGACATGGCTGCCAACCCCAGTGGTCAGTCGTACGTGGCTGGTGGTCAGTTCCAGGGGTCTGGGCAGCTTCCATGTTGGCCCACCGTCAGTGGAGAATGGCATCCACTACCTCTGTCCTTGGCAGGATGAAGCACTCTGGGCACAAAGCCCCCTCCACAACCAGTGGAGAATGACATACACTACTGAAGCACTCTGGACACAAAGCTCCCTCCAGAACCAGTAGAGAAGGACATCCACTACCTCTGTCCTTGACAGGATGAAGCACTCTGGGCACAAAGCCCCCTCCAGAACCAGTAGAGAATGACATCCACTTGAGAGACTGTGGCTTTGCACTCCCCAGGATGCAGCAGTGCGGAAACCACCCATTGGAGAGACTTGTGAGACTGTGGCTTTGCACTCCCCAGGATAATGCGGTGGGCAAACCACCCACTTGAGACTCTTGAGAGACTGTGGCTTTGCACTCCCCAGGATGCAGCAGTGGGCAAACGACCCACTGGAGACACTTGTGAGACTGTGGCTTTGCACTCCCCAGGATGCAGCAGTGGGCAAACCACCCACTTGAGACACGTGAGAGACTGTGGCTTTGCACTCCCCAGGATAAAGCAGTGGGCAAACCACCCACTGGAGAGACTTGTGAGACTGTGGCTTTGCACTCCCCAGGTTAAAGCAGTGGGCAAACCACCCACTGGAGTGACTTGTGAGACTGTGGCTTTGCACTCCCCAGGATAAAGCAGTGAGCAAACCACCCACTGGAGAGACTTGTGAGACTGTGGCTTTGCACTCCCCAGGATACCTCAATGGGCATGGAGCCCCCTCGTAGAGCTGGCATCGTGCACTCATCCTGCTGAGGTGCTCCCCTTCCCTTCCCCCTGAGGTGCCTGTTTTATTTCGATCTGATGCCCGAGCAGTGTTCTCTCCGTTTGGATCGGGTATCTTGTGTGGGCCTCGCCCATGCATTTTGGGCCCAGTGGTCCACGGACTATGTAGGCGCAGTACATGGACTTGAAATCTTGGTGTACATATTTGTTAATAGTGTATATATATATATATATTTTTGACTAATGTATTTGTACTCATTACAATCGTTCAAATCATTTACTTTTGTCCTTGCGTTCTTCCAGGGGGAGCTGGGGGGCGTAAATGTAATGTTTCAACTTGTATTTGTGTGTATGTTGTTGTGTGTGAGGGAGGGGGTGGGGGTGTTTCGTGTTGCGTTTGTGTGTCACTCTCTTTTCTCTCCCCCTCCCCTGTGTTGTAGGTGCAGTACTCACCGTGGTGGTCGCCACCGTTGGTCGTGCTCCTGGTAGAGGAGCAGGAAGAGAATGGCAGGTAGAATTTGGAGTTCCGGCTCCATGGCGTCCTGGTTCCTCGTGGGGTGTGTAGAGGTGAGCGTTTTCCCTTCCAAGTCCTGTTTCCGCCGTGTTTTTGTTCGCGTTGAATCCGCACCGGAAAAGGTGGTAGATTGGCCTCTCATAATGGTGTGGGCGGTACATTGTCTTCCGCCTGTCTGTTGGCAGTGACGGCCATGATGTTTGTTTCTACCGCCGTGGCGGTCAGAGTGTTAAAGTGGCTGTCTATGTTGGTGGTTTCCGCCACGGTCATAATTACATTTTTTTTACCGCCGGCCTGTTGGAGGTCTTACCGCCTCTTTACCACCGACCGCCAGGGTTGTAATGAGGGCCATAGTCTGTTGTCTAATATGTGTCTTAGGCCCTCATTCGGACCCTGGTGGTCAAAGACCACCAGGGCCGCGGGCAACGGAAGCACCGCCAACAGGCTGGCGGTGCTTCAGTGCCCATTTCGACCGCGGCTATAAAGCCGCGGTCGGAAAACCGGGTCCGGCGGTTTCCCGCCGGTTTAGCCCCGGCTGGGCTGATCCTCCATTCCGACCCCCTTCCCGCCAGCCTGTTTCTGGCGGTTTTCACTGCCAGAAACAGGATGGCGGGAACGGGTGTCCTGGGGCCCCCTAACAGGGCCCCAGTATGCTTTTCACTGTCTGCTTAGCAGACAGTGAAAAGCGCGACGGGTGCAACTGCACCCGTCCCACATCTGCAACACCGCCGGCTCCATTCGGAGCCGGCTTCTGTGTTGCAGGCCCTTTCCCGCTGGGCCGGCGGGCTCTCCCTTGGCAGGCGCCCGCCGGCCCAGCGGGAAAGTCAGAATGGCCCCTGCGGTCTTTTGACCGCGGAGCGGCCAATTGGCGGTTCCCGCTTGGCGGGCGGCGGTTGGAATGAGGGCCTTAGTCTTTTCTTCATTATGTGTGTCACATAAGCTATAACATAAGTGGGTTCTAGAATTCTAGCTGAGGCCTGAGAAAACAGAGGTTGAGACAGGAGAGCAGTTGGGACAGGGAGCCTTCTCTTGGGCTCTATCCTTATCTACATGTCATCTGTTTAACCTCCTCTTCAAAAAAGAAATCTGAACCAAAAAAAACATGGATTTCCTGTTGTTATCATATCATAAGACAATACTACATTTAAACTTCAGTCACAATTTATGCAAACTAAGCCACATGATAATATTGACACATTTGCAGACAATGTGGGCAATGAGTTAAAGAAATTGAGATGTACTAGTCTCTAACAGAAACCATTATTGACACCCTGGGAAAAGAAGTACAATAAGTTCATGAAGAGGTGGATAAACAATAGTGACTGTGTAGTTAGAAGTCCAGACAAGGTAGAGAATGTAGTACTATGGCCTAAGAGTATGTATCTTTTTGCATTATTTTTCCAGTGGCAGACATCACTGGGTAGTTATAGTTAGGATCATGTTTCCATAGGAAATGGCTTTTTTGGTTTACTAATAACTTTGGCATTGCTTGATGAAACTTTCCAATTAAAGGCCCTCATTAGAACCGTGGCGGATGGTGCAATGTTGGTGGTAGGACCACAGGCGGTAATTACCGCCCCATTATGACATTCCAAACCACCAATGTACCACCCCGTCTGCCAGGGTGGTAACGACTGCCAGGATGGAGACAACGGTCTCCAGCCCGACGGCTGTCACCAGTCAGCCGGCGGGATCATGACCCCGCATACCGCCATGGATTTCGTGGATTTTGAACCGCCATGAAATCCATGGCGGTAGGCACTATCAGTGCCTGGGAATTCATTCATCTCCTTCTCCCCCTCCCAGGAGTCCACCCCTAACAACCATGACCCCCCTACTACCCTAAAGGTGGTAGGGCCCCCTCCCCACCCCCATATCCCCCTGCCCCCCTTAAGGCCCCCCACACCCCCACTCATGCACTTACAAGCAGACATGAACACATACATACACGTTACATCCCCACTACACACATCACCCCCGCAAACATACACGCATCCACACATCCCCTCTAAACACTCACACTCATGCACTTACAAGCAGACATGAACACATACATACACGTTACATCCCCACTACACACATCACCCCCGCAAACATACACGCACCCACACATCCCCTCTAAACACTCACACTCACACCCCCATTCATGCACACACCACACAACACCCCCCCAACCCCCTCACCTGTCGGACGATCACCTTACCAACTTCGGTGGTCCTCTGGGAGGGAACAGGATCCATGGGGGCTGCTCCACCGCTAGCACCCCTTCACCATAACACCGCCACGCCGAATACTGGAACGGAATTCGGTGGGCGGTGTTCTGATGACGTGGCGGTGACAGAGGGGCAGCCTCCACTACACCGCCAGTATGGCTGCTGGCGGCTCTCCGTCCAAAAAATGGCAGAGGATTGCCACCAGTCATCATATGGTTGGGGAAGACCGCCAACACTGGCGGTCTTCGGCCCGGCGGACCCGCGGCAGTCTTTCAAAAAGACCATCGAGGTCGGAATGAGGGTTTTTTTTTTGCTTACCTACTGCCGGGAAGGTTTTGGGGTGATCTATTAAGTGAGGATGTCCAAGAAAAAGAGGGGTCCCAAAATGAAAATCCCTATACAATTTCAATAGACATTTTTGGAACTCACCATAGCCAAAACGACTGAATGGAATTACACTACCTTTTGCAGAAAGCTTGATCTTGGGCCAGAAATGTGTTTTTTGTGATTTGGTATAAATCTGTTCCATAGTGTTTAAGAAATTATGGTTCCAAAATATTTGTCTATCTGGACATTTGGGTTTGGGGTACTCTTGCAAGAGTTCCATGAGCACAACTTAAAAAAATTGAGCATTCTGACTAGCTGAGGGAGCATGTTTTCCCCTTAGCCACTTTGCTCCTACAGAAGTGATGGTACCTGGTGAGCGACTGCTCTGATTGGCTGACCACAATATGAAATCCAATGTTGAAGTTGCAATTACATGACTCGTGGACTTAGTCCTGTGTCCTGAGAATGTTTTTTAAAAAAACAATATAAGGAGGCAGGGCATGGATATTCTGCCTCCCCTAGCATTTTCTAGGGGTCCCAGAGTAAACAATGCCATGCTGCACCCAGGATAGGTGCATTTGGGGAGCAGGTGGGGTTGCGGGGGTCCTAGAGCTTCCTCTATGGCCCCTAACTTTCTGTTTTGTGGGTGCCCCCACACATCCCTCAGATGAAGTCAAGGTTGGACACAGAGGGGGTCATTACAACATTGGCGGTAAAAGGCGCTTACCGGCGTGCAGATGACCGCCAACACACCGCCGCGGCCGCGGAATTCCGCCACAGCTATTATGACCCACATCTCAGAATCCGCCAAAAGTCAGACACCCACACAAGTCCGTGATAAACTGGCGAAAACAAAACCGACACCGTCACGGCAACAGAAATACGCCCACACTATCACGACACACGAATCCACGCGGCGGTCTTTCAACCGCGGTATTCCATTGGCGGTACACACCGCCGCGCTCAAAATACACAGACATCTCCAAAACACAGCCACATTGGACAATTCAAAATACACACACCTGATACACATACACACACCACTCCCACACACCCAATACAATATAAAACACACACCCACATCACCCACAAACCCCTACGACCAAAAATTCAGAAAGAAGGCCAGAGAGAGACAGCACCGGCAATCACAACAGCATCCACAGGCACACAACACCATCACCCACACAACTTCCACGCACCTCACACAACACACCACTACATATCACCACACTTATCACCACACACTCAACCCCACACATCACCTATACCACCCCATGGCACGGCAAAGACACCCCAGGTTCTCGGAGGAGGAGCTCAGGGTCATGGTGGAGGAAATCGTCCGGGTAGAGCCACAGCTATTCGGATCACAGGTGCAGCACACCTCAATTGCAAGGAAGATGGAACTATGGCGAAGAATAGTGGACAGGGTCAACGCAGTGGGACAACACCCAAGAAATCGGGAGGACATCAGGAAGAGGTGGAACGACCTACGGGGGAAGGTGCGTTCCGTGGTCTCAAGACACCACCTGGCGGTTCAGCGGACTGGCGGCGGACCCCCACCTCCTCCCCCACAACTAACAACATGGGAGGAGCAGGTCTTGGCGATTCTGCATCCTGAGGGCCTCGCAGGAGTAGGTGGAGGAATGGACTCTGGTAAGACAAAGCTTTACTATTACATCCCCCACCCTACCTGCATGCTATCACATACCCCCACCCTCACCCCCAGCACCCCAGCTCCTCACATATGTCCCAACATCACAAACCACACATCCCAACACCAAGCCCTGCATGCAACAACAAAGCATGCCCACTGCACATACCCATACACCCCCCTAAACCATCATCACACAAGCTCCCACACAGGAATGCTAGCACTGGGGTACACGGTCACCCACCCATTGCACACCATTACACACACAGATTTAATAAACATCCTTTTATACCCCTGCAGGACCCCTACCCAACGTCACCGGACAGGAGGGTCCACACATGTCCACACCACCAACCGAAGAGGCCCACAGTGATGACAGCACCTCAGTCCAACTGGATCTAGATGACCATCCCGGACCATCGAGGACCTCTGGACAGTCGGTTCCCCTCACACAGGCACAGGCCACCACAGACCTTCCCCCCTCTTGAAACACCAGCACAGCACCCACCCAGCGGGCCCATACCTCCGTCCCCAGGACACGTCAATCAGCTGTGTGTCCACCACTACAGGGAACCCAGGATAACCCACCACCCCAACAACAACAGGGATCTGGGGGCAGTGGTAGTAGGCACACGGTCCAGGGGACGGAGGCCCAGGAACACAGGGGAACTGGGAGGGCTGCTGTGCGACAGGGGGCGGACAGGCCAAGGGAACCCACTCTCCACGAGGCCCTCTCCTCCATCATGGGAGCCTACCACCACTCCCAGGAGACGATGGCAACGGTACTGGCCAAGTTTCAGGAGAACCAGCGCATGCAGGAGGAACAGTATATGGGCTTCAGGGAGGAACTCAGAACCATCAGCTCCACCCTGGGCACCATCATAGGGGTGCTGAAGGAAGTACTCAACACCGGGAGGGACACTGTGGCATTACAAGGGGCCCCTGACACTAGCATGGACGATGAACTGCCCACCACCTCCGCCGGCGCTAGTGGACAGGACGCCCCGCCACAGGACCACCACACCAGCACCCCACCCCCTGCAGACGGAGAACCACCTCGCAAATGGTCCCTGAGATCCAGGACAAAGACAGAGCACGATGCCAAGACCCCCGCCAAGAAATGAGACCACCCTGATTGTCATCCTACTGTCCCACTTTGTCACCCTGTCCATAATTAAACTGCCCCAGCTCCACTTCCTATGCCCCTATGGGCAATGCACCTGTGAGACTAATAGACTGGACTCTGCCATGGACATTCCTCCACCATCACCCCTCACCATTTCACTACCCCCTCCAATATTGAGCATTTAAATAAACACACCTAAAGCACAAAATGATCTGGAGTCTGTCTGTGATTTCGAAATAGTGTATTAGCAATTACAGTGACAAAATGTTTTTTAAACAGCAATGTCAACATACCTATGTCACACAGCTCTAGTCCATGATGAATCTAAGCAGATGTCACACAGTGGGACCCACATCTGTGAAATCGTAAGGGAAAGTGACAACTCAGTGACCATACACTGGGTGAAAACGACAGACAGGAGAGAGGTAGTAGTGTCAACTTACATATAGTAGGCAGGTTTGTATTCCTACCTGTGTCTCACTGGAAATATTGCAGGATCACTGAGTCCCTGTTGTGCATGTCTTCTTCCTCTGCTTCCTCCTCATCACTGTCCAAAGGCTCCACAGCTGCAACAACACCGCCATCTGGACCATCCTCCTGCAGAAAAGGCACCTTGCGTCGCAAAGCCAAGTTGTGAAGTATACAGCAGGCCACGATGATCTGGCACATTTTCTTTGGTGAGTAGAATAGGGATCCACCTGTCATATGGAGGCACCTGAACCTGACCTTCAGGAGGCCGAAGTTCCACTCGATCACCCTCCTAGTTCGCCCATGGGCCTCATTGTAGCGTTCCTCTGCCCTTGTCCTGGGATTCCTCACTGGGTTCAGTAGCCATGACAGGTTGGGGTAACCAGAGTCACCTGCAAATGGCGAGGGGCAACTGTTAGACACACACTAACCTGGAGGGATAACCCCAGGCCCAGACAACCATTCCCACTGACTAGCTTCCAGGTGCTCACCTAATAGCCACACACGTTGCCTCTGGAGTTGACCCATCACATAAGGGATGCTGCTATTCCGCAGGATGCAGGCATCATGCACTGAGCCAGGGAACATGGCATTCACATGGGAGATGTACTAGTCTGCCAAACATACCATCTGTACATTCATAGAATGATAACTCTTCCGGTTTCTGTACACCTGTTCACTCCTGTGGGGAGGGACCAAAGCCACATGGGTCCAATCAATGGCACCTATGATGTTGGGGATATGTCCCAGGGCATAGAAATCACCTTTCACTGTAGGCAAATCCTCCACCTGAGGGAAAACAATGTAGCTCCGCATGTGTTTCAGAAGGGCAGACAACACTCTGGACAATACGTTGGAAAACATAGGCTGGGACATCCCTGATGCCATGGCCACAGTTGTTTGAAATGACCCACTTGCAAGGAAATGGAGCACTGACAGCACCTGCACTTGAGGGGGGATTCCTGTGGGATGGCAGATTGCTGACATCAGGTCTGGCTCCAACTGGGTACACAGTTCCTGGATTGTGGCACAGTCAAGCCTGTAGGTGATTATCAAATGTCGCTCCTCCATTGTCGACAGGTCCACCAACGGTCGGTATACCGGAGGATGCTGCCATCTCCTCACATGTCCCAGCGGACGGTGCCTATGAAGGACAACAGCGAGCACAGAGTCAAACAATTCAGAGGTACGTACCCACAGTTTACCCAGAACACCAATCATACATAAAAGGTGGCCTGTAAGTGTGTTGAGTCTAGGCCTAGGTATGTGTGACGCAGTTGAAAATGAAGCCATGTGGGCCCCTGAAATGGCGTCTGCCTGACCTCTAAAGTGGGACAATGAGATGTGAGGTAGCTGCGCTGGCATTGTACACCGTCGCGGTAGGCGGTCGAAGACCGTGGCGCAATGTTGCATTGCTTAACATTGGACCCTATGGGTCCCAGGAGCCAGTGACGATGTACGCCGGCGGTGATGGTACGAACCGCCGCGGACGTGACCGCCATTTTCTATCTGTTCAATCACTCGATACCTGATCTTCGACCGGAGAGGACCTACACTGCAAGTGCTGCTGTAACCTCGGTCTGGAAGAGACAATGGCTCGTGCGTCTGGGGAAAGGGCCCCTGCCTTCACATCGGAGGAGTTGGAGAAGCTCGTGGATGGGGTCCTCACCCAGTACACACTACTCTACGGTCCTCCAGACAAACAGGTAAGTACACAGAGAGCATGTTGTATGGGCTATGCCTGTGTGGAGAGGGCTGGATGTAAGAAGGAAGGGGGCAGAGTGCTGCGTGCATAAAAGACGGTGAATGCATGTGCCACATGGCAAGGGTAGGGATGGGGGTCAATCACTTTGATGGAGCAGTTGGTTATGACTTCTGTTCTTCCCCTGTACATTTCAGGTAGGTCAGCGCCCACCAGAAGAAAGATATTTGGTGTGCCATTGCAAAGGAAGTCCGGACCCTGGGGGTCTACCACAGACGGAGCACCCACTGCCGGAAAAGATGGGAGGACATTCGCCGCTGGAGCAAGAAGACGGCGGAGGGTCAGCTGGGGATGGCCTCCCAACGTGGGAGGTGTGCCCGTCGCACCATGACACCCCTGATGTTCAGGATCCTGGCAGTGGCCTACCCGGAGTTGGATGGGCGCTTGAGGGCATCACAGCAGACACAAGGGGGTGAGTACACTCTCATTCTGCTGACTTTGCGCGCAGTGGAGTTGTCTGGGTGGGGGAGGCGGGCTGTGGGTTTCTCTAGGCCAGGGCGAGTTCCGTAGGCAAGGCCCCTTCGTAAGGCAGGCCATGTGGCACCCCAGCCCACCTCTGTAGAGTGCCAGGTACACCTAGTCATGCCCCTGTGTCATCTATGTGTGTAGATGTCGTCCATAGCTTTGTAGGCCATTTCCCAGGAATTGAACAGTGGAGTCCAAGAGCGCGGCGTAGTGCAGGGGGCTTCTGTGTCTGTCATGTCCGCCAACTGTAGCCGTAATCCATGCACTCAACATGTCTTTCTTCTGTCGTCCCCCCCTTTTTGTGGTCTCCCTGTTCTTGTGTGCATTAGCATCATCAGACGGAGGGGCAGTGGCACCGGAGCAGGAGGGAGCTGCATCCCACATGGCCCTGGAGGGTGAGACTACGGACTCCGAATTCACCAGTGGGACGGAGGGCGAGGGGAGCTCCACGGCGGGGACAGGAGCTGACACCAGCGACACGGGCTCGTCCTCTGATGGGAGCTCCCTTGTGGTGACGGCAACATCTGTGCCCCCTGCATCTACAGGTACAGCCGCCACCCCCGCTACCAGCACCGCCCTCCCAGCAGCCCCTCAGCCTTCGCCCCGTGCCCGCTCACCCAGGAGGGTGGGCATCACCTTCGCCCTAGGCACCTCAGGCCCTGCCACAGTCACCCTTTGCTGCCCTCAGTGAGGAGGCCATTGACCTCCTCAGGTCCCTCACTGTAGGGCAGTCTACCATTTTGAATACCATCCAGGGTGTAGAAAGGCAGTTGCAACAAACTAATGCATTCCTGGAGGGCATTCATTTTGGTCAGGTGGCCCTTTTCAAACTCTGGCCTCAGCACTGATGGCAGCCATTGTCCCCGTCTCTAGCCTCCCCCCTCCAACTTCCTCCACCCAGACCCAATCCCCTGTACCTCTGCCTATCCCAAGCACACCATCAGACCAGCCTGCACACACCTCAACACACAAGGGAAGCTCTGGCAAACATAAGCACCACACATCCCACAGGCACTCACGCAAGCAACACACACATGCAGACACACCAACATACACTGCCTCCACTGTGTCCCCCTCCTCGTCATCTCCCTCCTCCCTCCCAGTCTCGTCTACACTCACACCTGCATGCACTACCTCTACAGCTACTACGTACCTCACCAGCACACCCACAAGTACACCCTGATCACGTGCAGTCACCACCCCCACTACCATTCACACGTCCCCTGTGTCCTCTCCCAGTGTGTCTGTGACGCCCACTCCCAAGATACACAAACGCATGCACACACCCACCCAACAGCCATCCACCTCACGACAGCCTCCAGCGCATGCACCTTCACCCAAAGTCACCAAACGTACAGCTCCTACTACCACCACCTCTTCCTCCACTCCCAAACCCCCTCCAGCTACCCGTCCCAGTGGGTCCAAAAAACTTTTCCGGTCCACCCTTGACCTTTTCCCCACACCTCCCCCACCCCGTCCATCTCATAGGTCCCGAAGTAGCACCTCAGCCAAAACATCTCCGGCACCAGTGGTGCCTGTAGTCACCGGTATGTGGAGTGCACCGGCCACCAGGACAGCCAGTGTGGCACGGAGCCACAGCACAGACAGTCCCCCACCTGAGAAGCATCAGAAGTTGGCCAGTGCCCGGCGGGAGAGGGGGAAGACTCCAGCCACCAAAGCCGCTCCCAGGGGTCCCGGTGGGAGTGTGTAGTCAGCTGTGACACCTTCCAAGTTGGGGAAGGGCGACAAGAAACCTTGCAAGTCTGGGAAGAGCTGCATGGCGGAGAAGACCGCCATCATCCCTGCTGGCCAGGAGGCCCCCGCCAGCCCCAGCCCAGCTGCCCAGTAGGCCACCGCCAGCCCCAGCCTAGCTGCCCAGGAGTCCACCGCCAGCCCCAGCCCAGCTGCCCAGGAGGCCACCGCCAGCACCAGCCCCACTGGGCCATGAAGGACCACCAGCAAAAGCCCCGCTGGGCCATGAAGGACCGCCAGCACCAGCCCCGCTGGGCCATGAAGGACTCGCCAACTCAAGCACTGCTGAACAGGGCACCGACAACTCAAGCACCGCTGAACAGGGCACCCCCAACTAAAGCACCGCTGAACAGGGCACCGCCAACTCAAGCACCGCTGAACAGGGCACCGCCAACTCAAGCACCGCTGAAAAGGGCACCGCCAACTCAAGCCCCGCACCGCCAACTCAAGCCCCGCTGAACAGGGCACCGCCAACTCAAGCACTGCTGAACAGGGCACCACCAACTCAAGCCCCGCTGAACAGGGCACCGCCAACTCAAGCACCGCTGAACAGGGCACCGCCAACTCAAGCACCGCTAGCCCATGAGCGGCAGGGGCACTGACGCAACTGGGTCCGTCACGGTGTGAGTGATGCACTCTGGGCACCAGTCCCCCTCCAGATCCAGTGGAGAGATCCATCCACTACCTCTGTCCTTCACAGGATAAAGCACTCTGGGCACCAGTCCCCCTCCAGAACCAGTGGAGAGATCCATCCACTACCTCTGTCCTTCACAGGATAAACACTCTGGGCACCAGTCCCCCTCCAGAACCAGTGGAGAGATCCATCCACTACCTCTGTCCTTCACAGGATGAAGCACTCTGGGCACCATGCCCCCTCCAGAACCAGTGGAGACTGTTATCGACTTGAGAGACTGTGGCTTTGCACTCCCCAGGATTGAACAGTGGGCAACCCGCCCACTGTAGAGACTTGAGAGACTGTGGCTTTGCGCTCCCCAGGATTGAACAGTGGGCAAACCACCCACTGTAGAGACTTGAGAGACTGTGGCTTTGCACTCCCCAGGATTGAACAGTGGGCAACCCAACCACTGTATAGACTTGAGAGACTGTGGCTTTGCACTCCTCAGGATTGAACAGTGGGCATGTGGCCCCCTCGTGGATTTGGCATTGTGCACTCAAGCGGCTGAGGTGCCCCCTCTTCCCTCCCCCTGAGGTGCCTGTTTTCTTGGTATCTGATGCCCCTGCAGTGTTCTCTCCGTCATGGTCGGGGGTCCCAGCGTTCCACGGACTTTCTTTGTGTAGGACCTGGACTACTATGCCTGGTATTTATTTTGTACATGGTGTATATATATATGTTTCTGCCTACTTGTTTTTAATATATTCCGATGGTTGCACTCATTTTCTTTGGTCTTTGCATTCTTCCGGGGGGGGTGGGGGGGATGTAACTGTGATGTATTGATATGCATTAGTGTGTGTGTTGTAGTGGGTGGGGGGGTGGGGGTGTTGCGTGTGTGTGTCCCTGTTTTTTGCCTCCCCCCTCCCCTGTGTCGTAGGTGCAGTACTCACTGTGGTCTTCGCCGCCGGCGTTCATGCTCCTGGTAGAGAAGCAGGAAGACTATTGCAGGTAGGATTTGGAGTTCCGGTTCCATGGTGTCCTCGTTCCTCGTGGAGTGTGTAGGGGTGAGCGTTTTCCCTTCGAAATTCCTGTTTCCACCGTGTTTTTATCCGCAGTGAATCCGCCCCGGAAAAGGTGGCAGATTGGCCGGTCATAATAGTGTGGGCAGTACATTGTCTCCCGCCTGTCTGTTGGCGGTGACCTCCGCGCTGTTTGTTTGTACCGCCGTGGCGGTCGGAGTGTTAAAGTGGCTGTCTTTGTTGGCGGTTTCCGCCACGGTCGTAATTGCAATTTTATTTACCGCCGGCCTGTTGGCGGTCTTACCGCCGCTTTAACACCGTCCGCCAGGGTTGTAATGACCACCAGAGTGTCTGTCTTTGTGCATTTTTCTTAACTGCACCACACAAATGCCTCAACAGTGATTCTATACCTCCTAAAAGCCCTAGAATAAGTCACAATGCCCACAATACCCACATATCGAATATGGAGCCAGAACACATGCCCACATGCTAATCTTCTGGTGCAGAAAAGGCGGGTGGGTCTCAGAAGCCAAAGAGTACAGTCAGTGGAGTCCACTGTGAGGCTAAAGTTAGTCTTCGCAACCTTCATGCCAGGAACCTTGGACCAGTAAGGGAATGAAAAGTTTAAAGACACATTAACTTGGTTTGACCTTATAACTTAGTAACTGTTGATTGTGATTGACATTTCAAAGCACCAAGTGCGGTGAAAGCTGCATATCTAATAATCCACTGTCAAAGTTTTCTAACTTCTCCAGAGGCCAAGAGCTTCTTGGTACTCGGGCAGGTGGAACAAGGATGCATCTGAGTCAGACCTTCATTTGCTGAAAACTCAACAACAACAGTGTGGATAATTTTGTGATCCTCGGAGTTCAGCTCAGGACAGCTGTGCCTACCTTCATGATGGACATGCCAAGAGAGAAAACCAATGTCAAACCTCATGTTCATGACAGAGGCAAATAGGGGCATATTGGAGTAGTCTGGGACAGAGGTAGCAAACCAAGAGACCTTGCAGAATCCTCCCCAGGGACCTTAGTCATTATAGATTTCAGTGGGTATTTCATAGCCTGCACATTGAAGATCTGAGGGAATTCCTATCCTTGGACTTTCTTGCACAGGCACAAAAAGTCAGTTAACACCTGTCTGTTTTCCTTCTTTCTAGGCAGACTACCATTCCTTGAACACAGCAGCTTGTCTCCTCAAGCAATAATTCAGCTCTGTTAGCAAGTGGGGAACTATTGTACCCGTTTTTAAACACGTCTATGACATAATATTGAGAGACCCTCCTCTGTAGTGCACACACTAGCACACCTTCTCCACAGCAGATGGCTTTACTGGCAGGAATCAGGGTGTAGGTTTGGTTCTATCCCTAGCAGGGGAGCTAGCAGTCATAGAGCTTATCCCTGCACATAGCAATCTTCCTAACCACAATGGTGTGTATTACTTCTTTGGTTGAGCAGTATTTATACAAAAAGCTGACCAATGAGCTCTGGTGTGGAGTTCTGACTTTCGGTGCTCCTCCATACAAATCCTGCATGCCCCTACATGATCATGGGAGCACAGGGAGAGTTCAACAGGAGCCGCTTTTTGAACTGATTTGCCAGTTGAGGGGTCGGTGTATATTACGAGCCAGACAAGAGGATAAAACTACAGTGACTTAGATTCAGTTAAGAAAATGGTGGATCTAGGTGTGTCTTGTGAATGTGTCAGTGGTAAACTACAACATTATATCCCACACAAGATACTAAACCCAGCTAAAGGGACACTCTAGGTAGAGGAGAGGATGATACAGTGTAGTATAGCAGGTCATACAAAGACATGGGAAGGCCTCACTCAAGGCCCTACATTGTGTATTGCCAGTCACAAAAAGAAAATCCATAATGGATTATCTGCTGCACCCATTGAAGCATGTACACACAGCTTGTATCTTTCACAGAGGAGTAAGTGATAGGTCCCGAGCCTACTTGGGCGGAGGCTGCTAGGCATTTCTCCACTGTGTATTTAGGTAAAAAGCCTTCACCTTTTGCTATAACCAATTCTGTCACCTCCATCAGACTCATGAACACAGGTAAAGAGGGCAGTGGCCAATCCCTAAATGAGGGGCACACTTTGGGCCCCCTCCACATCAGAGCATTCTCTTAGGGATCAAAACATTTAAACAGGATGTCAGTGAGGGAACACACAAATTTGTCATGTTCACAGAAGAAAATAAAAACATAGGGGGTCATTACGACCCTGGTGGCCGGCGGAACACTGGTGGTAACACCGGCAACAGGCTGGCGGTGTTCCGCCAGTGTATTATGACCGTGGCCATACCTCCGGCCCCTCCACTTATGAGTCCCCAACCGCCAGCCTCTCCAAGGCGGTAAACACCGCCACGGACAGGCTGGCGGTAAGGGGGACTTGAGGTGCCCCTGTGGGCCCCTGCACTGCTCATGCACTTGGCATGGGCAATTCAGGGGCCCCCGGGCACAGCCCCATCGTACATTTCACTGCCCGAATTTCGGGAAGTGAAATGCGCGACGGGTGCTGCTGCACCCGCTGCACATCAACATTGCCGCCGGCTCTATTATGAGCAGGCTTCAATGTTGATGTGACTTTTCTGCTGGGCCAGCGGAAATGTCAAAATAGGGTGCCACGCATACTGCCAGTACTGGCGGTATTGTGGTGCCCATGGCTTCGGCGGTCTTTTTTCAAGACCGCCAAAGTCGTAATGAGGGCCATAGTGTTAAGCCTGGCATCCTTTGCGTGGTCTCTCCTAACTTTTGCCTCTACTCCCCATGTTATTGCTGTGTGCTGGACTCTGTTTTTGCTGTTTTTGTTACTCTGGGCACTTTACGACTGCTGACCAGTGCTAAAGTGCAAGTGCTCCCTATGTGAAATTGTATGTGTCGTTGGCTTTTCCATAATTGGCATATTTAATTTACTGGTAAGTCCCTTTTAAAGTGCACTAGAGGTGCCTAGGGCCTGTAAATCAAATGCTGATAGTGGGCCTGCAGCACTGATTGTGCCACCCACATGAGTAGCGCTGAAACATGGCTCAGACCTGCCACTGCAGTGTCTGTGTGTGCAGTTTTTAAACTGCCAATTCGACTTGGAAAGTGTACCCACTTGCCAACCCCAAACCTTCCCTTTTTATACATGTAAGGCACCCCTAAGTTGGGCCCTAGGTACCCCCATGGGCAGGGTGCAGTGTATGTTAAAGGTAGGACATGTGCTGGTGTGTTTTTACATGTCCTATCAGTAATATCCTGCCAAATTTGGTTTTCACTGTTTCAAGGCCTATCTCTCTCATAGGTTATCAGGGGGGCTGCCTTTAAATGTCTTTAAAGTGCAGTTTTCCTTTGAGAGCAGATAGAAATGTGGAGTTTGGGGGCTCTGAACTCACAATTTAAAAATACATCTTGTAGTGAATTTGTTTTTTAGATTGTTAGTTTTAAAATGCCACTTTTAGAAAGTGGACATTTTCTTGCTTAAACCATTCTGTGGCTTTGTCTGTTTGAGGATTCCTTGTCTGGGTCAAACTGACAGTTAAGCTGTTTGTGAATCTCCACAAGACAGTGACACAAAGGTGCTGGAGTGAAACCTGCATATCCTGATGGGCCTCTGGGCTAGGCTGGAGGGAGGAGTGGTCACTTACACCTGAAAGGGCTGTGCCTGCCCTCACACAAAGCAGTCACCAACCCCCGGTGTGTGTCTGGAGCCATGCCTCGGAAAGGCAGGATACTGTAAACAACAGAGACTTTTCTTTGAAGTTGGGCAACTTCAAAGGCAGAAAGGGGTATAAGTATTGGATCCAAAACCCCAGATTTTAGATTACTTCAAGGATTCAAGAGGAACCTTTGCCAGTAGAAGAGCTGAGGAGAAGGTCTGCCGCTGCCTGTGACTGTGCTTTGTTGGGCTATCCTGCAGTTGCTGCTTCTGCCTGTGAAAGGGGACAAAGACTGGACGTTGTTGTGCATCCCTGCTTGAAAGGTATCTCCAAGGGCTGGGACTGAGCTTGCCTCCTGATTTTGAAGTCTCAGGAACAGCAAAGGTTTCACCAACCAGTCTCTGAGTCTGCATACTGTGGACTCAAGCTTGACAGAGGGTGCAATTCCAGTTCCTGGGCCACTGGAAGTAAATTTCTGGTGAAATTCCTGTGAAACAATGCTCCGTGCAACTTCGCTAAGGACAGCGCTGCACGAAGCCAGCGACGCCGCTTACACCCGGATCTGTGGACCTCGCTGAGGTGCAATGACCCCACTGTCAATGTTGGCCCAACGTTGCTGCAGCCGCTGCCGTCCGCAAGAACTTGTGAGTTGGAGTGTCGTACACGTGCCATTCGGGACACCCAACTCCGTCACAGTGCCTGTGACCCTGTGACTTGGTTGTGACCCAATGAGGTCACCCCATTGCATCATGACTTCGCCGGACTTCAACTTTGCCGGAGGTGCCAAGGGACTGCTCCTCGCAACTGACATCAGCTCACCTCCACTGCTATGCAGCAGGGATCTGACTCCTCTTTGTGACGCCTCCACTTCTTTGCCCCGCAGCACCTGGAACCGACGCCGCAATGGATCCAACGATGCTTCGCTCCCCAACTCCGTGCACAGGCCTGTTTTCCAAACGTTTTGCTAAGGTACTATACCTGGGGGTCCGTGTGACTCCGCACATGGCACCAGTGGAATCACATTGTGGGAAACGTCTCCGTCTGGATGCCGCTTTAGCATCAGATTGCAGCATTTTTGCCTCTAGACACTATTTTTGTGTTTTTTAAAATTACTAAATTCATATTTTTCATTGTTCATAGTGGATTTTTATCGCATTTGGTCTTGTTTATTTAGATAAATATTTACTATTTTTCTAAACCTGTGTGGTGTGTTTCTCCTTTGCCCTGACTAGAGTGAGGGTCCTTGCTTGGACAGGGAGCAACCTGACTGCCAACCAAAGACCCCATTTCTAAAACACAATGACTACATAGAAAGTGACTACATCGAAAATAGTGTAGTGCAGAAAGCATCTTATGTATGGCAATGCGGCAATGCAAGTGATTTTTTTCTCAGGACACAGGAATCAAGAATATTGCACTTTTAGGTGGACTGAGATGAATGTAATTGGTAGCTATCCTGACTTTCACTGAAAGAAGATTTTTAAGGAAATTTGGGTATAAGCAAAGGTAGAAAATGAGAAAAAGGGTTTGAATCTTCAGTATGGAAGTGGCCTTTGTGGAATTCTTAGCAAAAATTTGTAACTTGATGAAATTCCAAACTTATAATTCCCCCACACCCACTGACATAAAAATATTGACATTTATGACATATTTTACCAAAAGTAGATTAGGAGACATTAACTCGACATAAATTTGCAACTACGCATACAAGAGATCTAAAAAGGCTAAACTTGCTTGGTAAAGGTCTGGATACATTCCATATTGAATAGGTTTGTTTAGATTAAAAAATATTTCACAATGTGCTGAACACTGTCTTGCAACGCAAGAAAAGTTCACACAAACGGCACAAACAGAAAATTGAAGACATCAGTTTAATAAAAACCTTTGCCTACGCCTACACTCAGAGATGCCCAATAGACGTTATGCGTTCACTATAAGAGTAAAGGGCTTTCAGTAATGTGAATTAATCTGCAACTAGACTGTAGGGGAAACACTGACGATTGTTATTTAGGTAAGTATTATGTTAGTGGTGAACAATCCATTCCTGAGGATTTGAAGATAAAATCAGGGAAGTTGTCTTTTTTAGTTAAATTTAAGTTTATGCTTTATTGCGTAATTACTTAAAACCATTGCTACAGTACAAGAGACATTAAAAGCACCATAAAACAATTAATACTTTTGTTGAGGTTTTTAGTCCAGGTAAGCCCTGTTTATGCGTTAATCGTCTTGAGATGTATGATCTTGCTACTTGATACTGGAACACTGGGTTACTGACTGTTAAAATTAGACTTTTCACAAAGTGGATCCGGGTAAATAAACCTTTGGTAATGTTTTTATTTCTTTTTACTGATAAAATATAAATAGTTCAGTCCAAAGGCTAAGTATGCTGATGCTGCGGCCATTACTCCTAAGCCTGGAGCTGACTCTTTTTTAGTTAAGAATTAATGGTGTGCTCAGAACTAGGTAGGAGTAAACTAGAATAAAGAAAGTAGCAATATATAAAGAATGGGATATATAGCAGGAATACAAGAAACAGAAAGATGATCAGAAAGAGGAGTCATAGGATTGGAAGAAACTAGAAGAAGTTAAAGTTCTTCTCATTACTGGGGCAAAGGAAGTGAAATGAGCCTTCACCTGTTCACGTGCAAACGAAAGAAGAGATGATTGGACATTCAACATTAGTGAAATAACGGGTTAGAGTTCGAACAGGCACACAAATGTAAATGTGCCTTATTGGCAAGTTCTATCTGGAATGTCACATCCAGCCTAGGGCAGGATGACTCTTCAACGTGCTAGTTTGTCCATATAGTAGGTCTTTATTTTCACAGAGATATAAGTACCTTACTGGTTCAATGGCAGCAGTTCATCTTTCTGCAATAGCTCGGAGATGACCTAATGTCAGACTCAGTTCAAGGGTCATAGGGCAGACAGGGGTACTAGTCCCCAACCGTGGTGGTTGAGGTCATTTGCCACTGATGTCTTGGGGACAGTCCTACTATGGCACTTCAAACTGAATCAAGTACCTCTTTTCTACCCTTACCCTACAGCTAGTGAGGCCAAGTAGTCGGAGGCATCCCAGAGTTGTTTATGGGCAGAGACACAAGCAATCGCATAATAGATGCAATATTGTAATGTCCAGCCCAACTCTTGTCATTTTAGAAAAATAAAGTATTTTAGCCACAATGGAACTTAATGTGGTGGACATGGAGCAGGCAACTCTATAGGGATGTACTACAGGATCCACCAGATGTTAATAGTTAAGTAATCATGATGAAAACTCCTGTCCGGGTTCACTGTTTATATGTTTCACATTTTTATATTGCCCAACTCAACCTGTTTGACAAGTAAAATAACACTGGAAAGCAAACAACATTGGAAAGCAGGAGACCTCCTTACAAAGAAACTAAAGAAATATTAAACAATTAGATGCTGCCAAAAACACAATTGGCCAAAACAGAGTATAACAGTAGAACAGATGAGTGGAAGAAAATGGATAAACTGGAAAAATGTGGAAGACTTGAAAGACATATTATAGCAGATAAAAGTGGGAGAGATTTGGAGAGAGGTCTGGAGTATACAGAAGAGGGAGTCGGAGAATACAGAAGCAACTGACAGGACAGGAAACAGAACAGGCCACCAGTGAAGTGAATGGACTATTTTGAATTATGTTGCAGTGGAGCAGCTTGCTACGATTCTGTGACCCGTCGGTCAGTTCATAGCAAAATACTATTCAGTTCTTGTGAAAAAATAGTAGTAATGTACAATAAATTGCCCCACTAAATTCTCTAAATGTGCTAAACCTTCATGGTCAATGTCTTTCATATGGCGGCATAAGGAATTATCTAACCTGGTACACACTCTGAATTAAGAAGAAAAGGTGGGCTGGTAGGACAGGGTGGGAAGCGATATGTCAAACGCATCTGAGGTTGTTCATACAACCCCAAGTCCTTCTCTTTGTGGTCAGCCAGCTAGCATGTCAGCAGCTACAATGGTTATGGCGCAAGGATCATCCTCATTAGATTTAGGAGGTAATCGCTGAAGTGCAACAACGTCAGAGACAACACAGGACACTTGTGCAGTGTTTGAATCAGGCAGAGTTTACTTAGTGGATGGCATTGGAAAGTCAGACATGATGTCTGCTCTGTTGAACTCAGTTGTTGGGAAAGAAGTGAGACTCTCTCTCACATTTCCTCTGCTCCCTCTGGGCTTCCCCTCATACAGAGTTCGGCAGTTGGATTCTCCTCCTTGTGCAGGCAGTCTTCTGTGAGACAAAACCCTCTCCTTCCCACTCTCAGAAGTCAAGCAACATCCACATTCACCTGCACACCCACTGCTTCTTCCAGCAAGTGTTACAGAAACCAGTCAACGTGCCCTCACACAGCAGCTCTTCCCCTAAGGCAGTAAAGCAGCTCTGTTAACAAGTGGGTAACTATACTATCCACTTTTGTACACTTCTAATGATATAATATTGAGAGAAATAATAACATCATACAGACATATAGTTAAAAACTATTCCGAACTCAAACATCAACATCCTATACATAAACCACAAATATGGACTACAAAAACATTGCCATAAGAAAATCTTTAATACTTAAATATTGAAATCAGCATTCTAAATGTCATCAGAACAAGTAACCAAATTAAACACATCCAAAACCATGAAAAGAAAAATGTTGTGAACCAAAACATTGCTGCTAAATATATATACATATATATAACAAACACTTCTTTGACGTGGCCTCTCCCCACCTGAACGCCGGTGGTGCCTGACATCTGACGCACACCACTGCGTCTTTGTATCCACACTCTCCTCCTACTTGAAGGAAGACAGGCACTCCACAAGCGAATGAGTAGATAATATTTTATTTAACCAAATGCAACAGGAACGCGATTCGGCATTGCTGCCTTTGTCAACCTGTTCAGCGCCATGTTTGTTTGCTTTCTATATCATCAAATGATCACACAAGCAAATCTTCACCAAGCTGAAAAACTTCTGTTCTTATTTAAAAAAACAACGACTATCTGGCTCTAAATATGAGTTGTATGAGTGCTAATATCATTTACAATCTTTCTTTCATTTTAGAAATTCTCGTTCGTAAAAATGTCCAAAGAAATAATGACAGAGATAGTTGTACAATTAAGCCTATTATGAATTCATACATTCTCCAGCTAATCTATGCGAATCGATTTATTTCTTCGTTACGCAAATGTTTATGGCAATCATCAGCCAAATCTATACTTGTTATGCCCAAGTGGGCTCACTCTTTTGTTATTAAAGTCGCTAATTGATTGCACTCACCAGACTAACTAAAAAAGGTTAAAATATGATAATTATCTCTTATATCTCTTTCATAATAATGGCCTTGTTATTATAGATGAATTCTTATCATTTAAGATGTGTATGCAGTTCTTCACTGCTATTAAGTCAATTTGGTTCTTTAGTGTCAGGGGCTACTATATACCTCAACTCTAAAATCCTCAACTTCTTTTCTCTGTCCCCTCCTCTGATACCCTTTGATATTCCACCAATCACACTATATTTCAGAACATTGGCATTCCCACCATGTATCCTATGAATATACCTTGCGACCGGATAGGTGTCCTCTCTGTTCTGAATAGCTCATAGGTGTTGTAAAATGTGTTTGTGAACTTGTAAAGTAGTGCTTCCTATGTATATTTTTGAGCAACTACATTTCAAGATATATATTACTTATTCCCTTTTGCAGGAATGTAGTCCAATGATCTTATGAACTGTTCTACCTCCTATCACCAATGTTTTGATGTTTTCACCATTTTTACATGCTTTGCATTTTAAACATTTACAAAAGCCAATTCTCTGATTTAACCAGGTGTTACTCTTTTCTCTCTGTCTGATGTCACTTCTCACCAATACACCTCTCATACATTTCCTTCTACGATAAGTGATTTGCAGGTTTTTCCTGATATCTTGTCCTATAAAAGGATCACTCTTCAACATATGCCAATGTTTCTGAAGTATCACTGTCACCTGTGTGTGTGCGGTGTTATAAGTAGTTATAAACCTAAGATTTTGCTGTTTCGCTGTTTTTTTCTCCCTATTTTCTTGTGTGTTAAACAGTATATTGTCTCTGGAGTGGTAGCATAGCTTCCTGCTTGCATCAGCTAATGATGTACTGGAATACTCTCACGCTCTTAATCTTGTCATCATCTCTTTTTGAACCACTTCAAAATTGTTCTCTGTGCTGCAGATTATCTTGGCTCGTAAAAGCTCCCCAAAGGGGATACTTTCTTTCAATGATTTAGGATGGAAAGTGGCCGCATGTAATATACTGTTCCCTGCTGTGGGCTTCTTATATACCATAGTTTCCAATCTACTATTCTCTATTCTAATCTCTTGTTTGCTGATGTTGCCCATAAATTTCAAATTTAGATAATTTTCATTAATGTTATCTATAAACTTTTCGGCACTCTCCACACGTCCTCTCCAAATAACAAAGATGTTGTCTATGTATCGCAGACACATTGCAATATGATCATTCCAAACATCTAACGATGGGCTGTTAAGAACTTGCTCCCCCCACCAGCCCATATGCAAATTCACATAACTGGGGGCAAAGCAGGTTCCCTCGCAGTTCCACACTGTTGTTCAAAGACTTCATTATGGGGGTCATTCCGACCCTGGCGGTCATAGACCGGCAGGGCCGGGGACCGCGGATGCACCGCCAACAGGCTGGCGGTGCATCCAGGCCAATTGTGACCGCGGCGGTAAAGCCGCGGTCAGAAAAGGGAAACCGGCGGTTTCCCGCCGGTTTTCCCCTGGCCTGAGGAATCCTCCATGGCGGCGCTGCAGGCAGCGCCGCCATGGGGATTCCGACCCCCTTCCCGCCAGCCTGGTTCTGGCGGTTTTGACCTCCAGAACCTTGCTGGCGGGAACGGGTGTCGTGGGGCCCCCTAACAGGGCCCCACAAAGATTTTCAGTGTCTGCATAGCAGACACTGAAAATCGCGACGGGTGCAACTGCACCCGTCGCACCCTTTCCACTCCGCCGGCTCCAGTCGGAGCCGGCATCCTCGTGGAAGGGGGTTTCCCGCTGGGCGGGCGGGCGGCCTTCTGGCGGTCGCCCGCCGGCCCAGCGGGAAACTCAGAATTACCGCGGCGGTCTTTTGACTGCGCTGCGGTATTCTGTCGGGGGTACTTTGGCGGGCGGCCTCCGCCGCCCGCCGAAGTCAGAATGACCCCCTATGTCTTTGGACGTTTTTACGAACGAGAATTTCTAAAATGAAAGAAAGATTGTAAATGATACTAGGCACTCATACAACATATATTTAGAGCCAGAGAGTTGTTGTTGTTTTTAGGAAGAACAGAAGTTTTTTTGGTTGGTGAACATTTGCCGATGTGATCATGTGACGTTATATAAAGCAAACAAACATGGCGCTGAATAAGTTGCATAAGGCAGCAATGCCGAAACGCGACCCTGTTGCATTTGGTTAAATAAAATATTATCTACTCATTTGCTTGTAGAGTGCCTGTCTTCCTTCAAGAAGGAGGAAAGTGTGGCTACATATACATATATATATTTGTATATATATATATATATATATATATATATACACACATATATATAACAATAAAAAATATGTTGTGAACCAAAATATTGCGGCTAAAAATACATTATTATTATTATATATATATATCTATATATATATATATATATACAGTATATAGATATATATAATAATGTATTATATTAGATAGATAGATAGATAGATAGATAGATAGATAGATAGATAGATAGATAGATACATACATACATACATACATACATCCATACATATAAATATTACCTACTGGCGGTCGGCATTAGATAGTTATAGTTAGGACCTAGGTTTCACTGAAAAAGCATTTTTTTATCTGCCTATATCTTTGGCACCGTTTCACGAACATTCATGAAATATTCCCAAAAAAGTGCCCTCTAGGGTCATGTTGTTGTTAAAAAGTTTCGGGAGGATCCATCCAGCAGAGGCCGAGAAAAAGGGAGGGTCAAAAACGTGCATTTCCCACGTTAATTCCCATAGAAAATTTAGAACAATTGCAGACCGAACCAGTGGCTGAAAAGACTCCAAATTTGCCAAAAAAGGTAGCTTTTTGTCCACAGATCCCCTTTTTCTTATTTGGTGTAAATCTCTTCTGTGGTTTTTGAGATATTAAAGGGAAATTAAATTTGTATATCTAGGGTGATCTCCTGCTGAGATCTGATTGGCTGCCAATAAGTCAAACAAGAAGTGTTGGCAGTCATTTTGGCACTTGGCTTCAGCGAAGTCCTAAAAATACATTAAAAAAACATAAAAGTGGGCTTCGTATATATTTATTTATGCGGTCTAAAATTTAGACCATTAAAATACAATAAGACAATCATAAATAATAATGATAAAAACTTGTAACCATCATTCAAATAATTACCATTAGTGCATTCCTTAAAACTAAAACCGGTAACATAGTCGATTTATGAATACACTAAAACAATCATACGTGGCAATAGTAAAAACTTATGTCCATCATTCAAATAAATACAGTTAATACATTCCATAAAACTAGAACCGATAACATGATCGATTTGTGGACTGGTGCATTTCTTATCATATCAATATAATTTATAAGATACCATGCCACTTGAACTGAAAATTCATCTATATGGACTAATAACGCCTTGGCTTCTCACAAGAGAGACCTGGTGATCCAAAAATTTCAAAAAAATACACATGATTAAGTGAAATTCCCATCAGAGTTAAAATACATGACACGTCTAAGTGTTAAAAAGAGAAAATAGATATATCTAATTAAAGTCCCCATCCGTAGACAACAGGATACCTGGCCGACTTATGGCCCCAGAGCTAAGGTGAACCTATAGCGAATGGACCAAGCTGCAGACAGATATTTGGTAACTGAGCTTACTACCAATGTGAATGTATCATATTTGCATTTTCTGAAAGCATTAGCTCGGTCCTGCAGTAGTAAGACTTTACACAGAGGAATGATCCACCTCCCTCTGGGGCTCTTGTATAGGGGACAGAAGAACAGCACATGCTCAGCTGTTTCCTTGCAATGGTGACAAAATATACATCTGTCAGTCGTGGGATTACTTGTTGACCAACGGGCCGTAAAGCTAATAATAGGCAAAGTGCCGTATCTTAGCTGGAGAAATATAGCGCGGGCACATGCAGGTATAGGGAGATCCATGAGGTTCTCGGGCCGGGGTTCATGTTTGACTTGCAAAAATTCTGCTGTTAACCTGCCCACCCCATTACGGTAGAAAAGCTCTTCGTTGGTTTTCTCCCAGTATCTCCCTTTGACAAGTTGTCTAGCGTTAGCAGGGATCAGCTCGGGGTACTTCCAATAGTGAGGGAAACCTAGCTTATCCCAGGCAGATTTCATCTCCTTCAGCCAAGGGATTTTTTCCCATCCCTGTGAGGATATTGTAAGTTCTCTTGTCGCCACCCTAAATGGTTCAAATTCGTATATATACTCTACCCCACTAGCCTTGGTTCAGTGGTCCCCATGTGACCCCTCCAAGCCTTATAAGATTTTTTTTAAAGAATCACAGAGTTATCGAGTTCTTCATGATTTTTAAAAGGAAAAAACATGTTCTCCTGTGTTAAAAAATGCTTTTGCCCCCTGGTGGGCTATGTCCCGGGAGCACTGCCAGTTAATAACAGGAGAGAGGGGAATGGGCCCCCTCCTATGGCTTATTAAAGCCCCAGGAACCATCACCTCCCTGGATCAAAATGTATATTACATGCGGGCGCTGCATGGCCCCCTTGCCTCTGGGACCACCACCCCCCAGTAGTATAAAAACCGGGGCAATAGATTATATAAGTGTGGGGGGCATGTGGTCCCCCCGCATGCTGGGGACCGCCACCTTCCCAGGGTAAATAGATTTAAATGTGCAGGGAACTGCGCGGTACCATCCATGCCCCAGAGACCAACACCACCCTGGGGCAAATGGATTTACATGTGTGGAGGGGCTTGCGTGGCACCCTCACACTCCAGGGATGCCACACAAACACTATTAGCGCTTGTGCCTGTCCATGAGTTGCAGAACCCGTAATTATATTTATCCACCAATTTAAAAAAGTACAAAGGCCCTCTTCATGGTGTAAGATATTTATTGCCATGATGTCAAGGACAATCTATAGGGATTTTAGATACGACTAGAGCTCAAACCGCTGAACAGAATTACACCAAATATGGGAGAAAGCTAGATCTTGGTCCAGAAAGAGTCTTTTTGTAATTTGGCGTAAATCTGTTCATAATTTTATGAATTATTACAGAAAAAATGTATGCATAGCTAGAGATGCTGATCCACACTCGATCTACTGTGAAGAAACCACAGTAGATCCACCAAGTTGGATCTCCTGATCCACGCACCAACAGCAATGCAGTGATTGCACTAGGATCAGTTGTTCCACCGCTCAGAGCGATCACCCAGTGTAAATCCATGACAGATCCAGACCCCAACTAAAAAAACATACACCCACTAACAGACCCACTCAAAAACTCACTCACACACCCATTCACACACTAACACACCCACTCCCAAAACCACTAACACACACAGTCACTGAACCCCACAGCCACTCACACACCCACTCACACACCCACACGCACACTTACACGCCCACACAACCACACACACCCAGTCACACACCTATACAGCCACTTACACTTCCACTCACAGACCCACAGCTGAAGATTGCTGCATGCAGTGGGGTTAGCTGCAGAGGTAGGCCCTGCAGCCATCTCTCAGCCATGCATGCCCAGAGGGGCTGGTATTAACGTGTGGTAATAAAATATTACTTTATGTTAAAAAAAAAACCTATAAATTCACTTTAAAAAAGGTTACAGGGACATTATAGCATTATAGTTAGGAAATAGAATTAAATATCCTTGGAAATTCGCTAAAAAAACAAAGGTTACAGGGACATTATAGTTAGGTTCCGATTTTACACGCACAAAGCCATTGAAATTCAGCAGTTATAGTTATACTTATCTCAGGGTCTATAACTGGTGCCCTAAGGTAACTATAACTCACACCCTCACCATGCACTGATAATTACCCCACATATTACATCAGTCGTGACAGCTTCTATGACATCACTGATAATATCACTGCTGCATTTGCAATAAAATTATTAATGGGAAAACTTGCACGGCAGGGGTGCGACAAGACCTTTTGATTTTACTAAAAATTTGATGATTAACTCAGGGCCTGATTATGAGGGCAGTAGTCATGAGACCACCAGCCCCAAGGTGACAGTGGGACCACCTCATTCCAGGCAGTCCGACCGCCACTTTACAGCAGAGATGGGCAGGAGCACCTGAAGACCGCCTTCCCCACCAGGAACATTGCTTCTGATGGGTTGACGGCCTTCTGAGTTGTGGTCAGCCATGGCAGAGCTGCACTCAACGCCGCCGTGCTGACTACAACTCAGGTTTCTGCAAGCCTTTCCATGGTGGGTTGCCAACCATGGAAAGGCTGGTGGGAAGCAAGTGCTGGGGGCCACAGGGGTGTCCCTGCACTGCCCATGATCATGTCATGGGCTGTGCAGGGGCCCCCTATGCCCAGCACCCTCAAAATGTGCACTGTCTGCTTTGCAGACAGCGTGCATTCCCGAGGTTTGCTGGTGTGCTATGGTATTGCCCTCCGGTCCTGAGGCCAATACCGTAGCACGGTTCCCACCGGTCAGCCCGAAGGGAACGTCATAATACAATGTTCCCGCCAGTCAGTCAGACGGGACAGTGTAATATGACTGGGTGGGATGCCACTGGCATAACGGTTGCGTCCTCCCCACAGCATTGGCGGTCTCGTGGTGGAACCGCCAATGTTGTAATGAGCCCCTTAGTTCCTTATAGGGGCTTTTAGTTGGCTCTCTGCATTCATTGTTCTATTATTGTGTCATTTATGTTTTTCTTTCTACTATAGCTTGAAGCATGTGGCATTGGAGCAGCCCACTTCAGCCATTGTTTAACTTCACTGCGAGTGACAGCATTCTGTCCTTTTACAAGGAGCACATCTGCCCTCAAACTAGTACCCATCAGTGCCAGGGACTAGTGTGTCAATGTCTGTTTTTGAAGATCCAAAAATTTATTTGCTTTTAGCCATTTTCTAGATTGATGAGGGCCCTGTAGTTTCCCCAACACCAAAGTTACAAAACAAATGAGAAAACATACAAGCAGTGACAAAGCCAAAGTGTTGGCAGACAATCCAAGATCTATTAGATTAGCTATAGCTTGTTAGGAATATTTTGTCAAGGTTTTAGGTCATATTTCATAATATTGAGCAACCTGGGCGCAATATTCATCTAATTAGTCTGTGAGCAAAAATGTACAAATGAACCTCCAGTCAGTGGCCGTATTATACAGTGCTGCTCATTCTCCTTGTTTGCGCCTGATACACCTTTCAAAAGGTGCACCCAACACAAACAAGAGAAATGTGCCTTATTGGTTTGAATGCACTACCCCCGGGCAGCCGTGAACCCATGCTGCCCTTCTGGCAGTGCATTCAAGTGAAAAACAGAGCAGCTTTGAATCAGCCACTTTGTGTTTCGCTTTGCAGGCCTCAAACACATCTGCACTTTTAAGGGGGATTAGAGATCCCTTTGTAGCAGGTGCAGTGAGTGAATGCACCCACCTGCAAGGGGATGTCTGGGGTGTCCATAGTACCCCCTTCCTTCCTTCCTTCAGAGGGCTGCCATCAGGGGGTGCACTGACAGTGCGCCTCCTGACATCTTCTTTGCCTCTGCACCAACGTCTATAATATGGTGCGGGCGCAGAGGCGAAGGGATTTTCTACTTTGCTTGGGGCCACACCCCCATGCAAATGAGGGCACACCCTCTGGTGACAGCATTGGTGCTATATGTGCACCAGTGCTATGTGTATTACAGAAAGAACCGCACAAGTGTCTGCGGTCCTTTCTTTAATACCAGTGTCCTAGGGTGCTCAAAGCAGGCGCACATGTCCGTTCCTCCCTGTGGCACTTTCCATAATAATGCCCATGGTGTCCTAACTATTCTAAAAGAAAAATAGCAATGCCATTTTGGTTGGTAGACCCTTGGTCACCAAAGATCTCTTCTATTAATCTTGGGGCATTTTCTGTCTCTGTTTATATGAAAATGTTAGTTTATAAGGGCACCCAGGTATCCCATCTCCTTTATTTCCTCTTCACGTCATTTGTATCAATTTTGGCCAATGAATTTTAAAATATTTAGGGGCCTATTTACAAGAAAGTGGCGCATCAGCCATGATGCCGCACTTTTCTGGCACCCCCCCAGACCTCTCTAACATCACCATGGTAGTGCCGTGTTTACAATACGGCGCACCATGGCACACGTTTGCATAATAATGTCAACATTTTTTACTCTATTGTGGCGCATTAGTTGACTAGCACCAGAAACTATGGGGCTAGTCCAGCAATGCGTGGGGAGGCCCATTGGATACAATGGGAGCATCACTTTAACGCCTGGCTTGGACAGGCGTTAAAAATGACAGGTAAAATGGCTCAGTGAAATCTTGTAAATTTCAAGGTGCCATTTTTTTGGGCCTCCTAACAGGGGGATGCCCCCCCCTTGCATACCTTATGCCTGGAGCAGGCATAATGTGGCACAAGGGGTTACAAAGTGATGCAATGCTTGCATTGCGCTACTTTGTAAATCTGGAATGGGGCAACGGCCTCCTTGACGCTGCCTTAGCGTAACAAAAAATGAGGCTAGGGCAGCAGAAGGAGGCCCTAGGGGCTTGTAAATATGCCTCTTAGAATGTTCAAATATTCTCCATTCTGGACAACAGTGCCTCACGTCTCCATAACCCAGTGCAGGGCATGTCTGCTGCACCCTGCTTGGCACTAATAGGCATTTGTCTGAGTGCAGAGAATGAACAAAACCTTAAGGGCCTGATTTAGAGTTTGGCAAACGAGTTACTCTGGATATCCCGTCCGTCATATTGCGATTTATATAGGATATAATGTAATCGTAACATGGCGACTGGATATCTGTCACGTTTGTGACGAGTGACCTCATCAACCAAATTCTAGATCAGGACCTAAATGTTTACACGCCACGCGGGAGCCAGAGGTAATAATCAGATACACTACTTCAATACAGCTCGAGCCCCACGAGAAAAGCCAATGTAGACTGGAATGTTAACGCGCAAGCCCCTTTGCCTTCTGTAGATCAGCAGGGAGATGCCGCAGCTCAATATCCCTTGTATTACTTACTATCTGTAATGCTTTCCGCCTGCCATTTAGGTGCCATGATCTCTAAATGATACCTATAGGAATTCACTGTTATAGTGTTCTTGTAATAATAAATGCTGAGTCAGAAAACACACGAGGGAAGCCGGATATCATGATAATTAAGTAAGAGTAACACGGGCCAATGTTTTCATTTATTTACAGCCACAGCACTCTTGGGTTCACACAGTGGTACATAAAATATTTAATTGTGCTTGTATCGTAATTGTGTTTACAGGCATGTAAATTAGTCATACTGCCTGCCCAGGACCCTAAAGTCATCCAATTTCGGGCTGTCGACCCAGGCAGGAGGACGCTCTTTCAGGTTCCTGGCTCCTAAATTTTGGGACAGTGAAGAGATCTTCCGGAAACGACATAAGACCTGTCTCTCTTACCTCTGTATGCCCTGCTGCTGGTGTCTGCGGTAGCCACACTCCGTAGGGTGGGAAACCCTGTCGCTTTACAAACTATAAATCATGAACACAAATATATAGAGCTAATACCCCTCCCTGCGAGGCTGCTAGAGACAAGAAGTTGGAGGCACAGAGAGCGATGGCACAAGAAAGCTAAAAGTACAAAATTCGCTGGACACAGGAGACTGATATGCACTTTAAAACCTTGAGCAGAGAGTAATATGTACTGGGCACAGGAGAGTGATCTACTCAAAGCGCACTGGGCCCAAGAGAGTGGTATGCACATAGCGCGCTGGGCACCGGAGAGTGATCTACACATAACACACTGAGCACAAAAGACTGATATGCACATAGCACGTTGAGCACAGCAGAGAGATCAGCACAAGTCATGGGCGCATAAAGGCACTCATTATGACACTGGCGGTAAATCCCGCTTACCACCATGCCGACTGCCGCCAACATAACACCGCGGCGGGGGATAACCACCAACCATATTATGACACACACATACCAATCAGTCACTAAACAGCCACACACACAAGTCTGCCAGCCAAAGGTCAGTGATGAACTGGCGGTAGCAAAACCCACACAGTTACACCAACAGAACTAGGCCCACAGCATTATGACCCAGGAATTACCGCAGCGGAAATTCAATGGAGGTAAACCATTGGCTGTACATACTGTCACACTCAAAATACACACACTCAAACAAAACTACACCACATTGGACAATTCGAACAACACATACCTGACACCCATACACACACCACACCCACACCACTATAAAACACCCACCCACACTACCCACAACCCTTTTCAAATACAACTCATTGCCAACAGGGAGAGATACAGCAAGAGCACCCCCACAACCAGAGCCACATGACATCATCACCTATACACCATCCAGGCACCTTACATCACACATCCCAACACATCACCCCACACACCATCGTCCAGACCACTCACACTACACCCATGGCACCACAACGACACCCCAGATTCTCTGAGGAGGAGCTAAGGGTCATGGTGGAGGAAATCATCCGGGTAGAGCCACAGCTATTTGGAGCACAGCTGCAGCAGACATCCATTGCTAGGAAGATGGAGCTATGGCGGAGAATCGTGCACAGGGTCAACACCGTGGAATACCACCCAAGAACAAGGGATGACATCAGGAAGAGGTGGAATCATCTACGGGGAAAGGTGCGTTCCACAGCATCAAGACACCAACTAGCTGTACAGAGGACTGGAGAGGGACCCCCACAACTAACAACATGGGAGGAGCAAGTTTGGCAATCATGCATCTTGAGGGCCTGGCCAGAGTAGGAGGACTGGACTCTGGTAAGCCAACTCTCTATTACTATCACCCCTCCACCAGCATGCCATCACAAACCCCCACCCATGCCCTCACTCCCATCACTTCAACACCTCCCACATACCCCACCATCACAACCCACTCATCCCAATACCAAGCCCTGCATGTAACACCAATGCATAGACACCCCTCACAAACATGCATGGACACCTATCACCACTGCATGCAAACTGGGGAGAATCACCTAGTCCACCAAATAGCAACTCACACAAAGCCAAATCTGCCAGGGCAACAACAACCATAGAGGGCAACACACCCATGCACATGATGTCACACGCAAAAACAATAACACTGCATTTACATTCCCACAGGTCCCCCAGCCAATGTCACCGGAGAAGAGGTGCCAGCAGCATCCAGTCCCCCCCCCAGAAGAGGCCCACACTGATGACAGCAGCTCTGCTCGCCTGGATCTGGATGACCAACCTGGCCCATCAGGGATCTCCGGACAGTTGGTTACCCAGACACACTCTCACACCACCACAGAGCCTCCCCCCTCAGGAAACACCACCACAGCATCCCCCCAGCGGGCCCACGCCTCTATCCCCAGGACATATCAGTCAGCAGTGTGTCCACCACTACAGGGACCCCAGCCCACCCCACAATCACAGGACGATCAGGGACCTGGGGTCAGTGGCAGTGGGCACACGGTTCAGGGGACAGAGGCACAGGACAACAGGGAAGCTGGGAGGACTGCTGTGTGACAGTGGGAGGACACGCCCAAGGAACTGACTCTCCAGGAGGCACTCACTGCAATCCTGGGAGCATACCAACATTCCCAGGATACACTGGGCCAGATACTGGACAAGTTGCAGGAGAACATGCAGCTGCAGGAGGGACGTTACCTGGGGATCAGGGAGGACTTGAAGGACATCATCAACACCCTGGTCTCCATTGCAGGGGTGCTGGCAGACATGGCCAACACTATGAGGGAGGCAGTGGCACCCCACCGGGCCTCTGCCACTAGCCAAACCGATGAACAGCCCTCTACCTACGCTGCCGCTAGTGGACAGGAGGCCCTGCCACAGGGCCAACAGGCCACCAGCACCCCTCCCCCTGCAGAAGGAGAACCACCCCGCAAACATTCCCTGCAACCCAGGCAGAAGCCAGAGACTATTGACAAGACCCCCACCAGGAAATAAGACTCTCCTGATTGTCACTCAACAAGCCAGCAGTAATAAATATGAAATTATGACCACAGCGGAAACCTCTCAGACAGACAGCCACTTTAACACACCGACCGCCAGAGAGAAACCAACAGGCGGAAGACAATGTACCGCCCACTGTATTATGACAGTCCAATCCGCCACCTTTTCCGGGACAGTACTAATGACATCAAAAGGCTGGCGGAAACAGAGCACAGAAGGGAAACAACTCACCTCTGGAGACTCAGGGAAGAACCAAGCCGCCATGGCCCCCGAGCTGCATGTGTTCTCCATGCTCTTCTACCTTCTGCTCCATTATGAACACCAATGCCGGCGAAGACGAAATTAGGTAATTCCGCTGACGCTGTGCGCCGTTGCGGGAGGCGGTTGAAAACCACAGTGCAACTCCTCATTGGTTAACATTGGGCACTATGGGGTACAGTGGCCAATGGTGATGTACGCCGGCGGTGACGGTATGCACCGCCGCGGACATCACCACCATTTTCTATCTGTTCACTCACTTGCTACCTGACCTTCAACAGGAGAAGACCTACATTGCATGTGCTGCTGTGACCTTTGGCTGGAACTGACCATGACCTGTGTGACCGGGGAAAGGGTCCCAGCCTTCACTTCGGAGGAGTTGGAGCAACTGGTGGATGGGGTTCTACCCCAGTACGGACTGCTGTAATGGCTTCCAGACCAACAGGTGAGCACACTGTGGGCACGATGCATGTGGCATGGATTCATGGAGATGTGTGTGAAGTTATTGTGTAAAGGGGGGTTATCTGTTGGCGGTGTACATGTTGTGAGCTGGGCTATGTATGTGCCAATGGTGATGGAAACGTGAATGGTGGGCCATGTGTGTCACAGGCTGGACTGTTACTGTAATGGTGTTATCCTATCTTTATTGCCTCTGCAGGTCAGCGCCCATCAAAAGGAGGAATTATGGTGTGAAACTATGGGAGGCCCTGAGACGCTGGGCATGGAAGACTGCGGAGGCCCAGCTGGGGATGGCCTCCCAATGAGGAAGGGGTGCCTGTCAGACCCTGACCCAACTGATGGCCCGCAAACTGGCGGTGGCCTACCTTGAGCTGGATGGGAGCTTGAGGGCATCACAGCTGCCACAAGGGGGTACAGTGGGTATCGTTACATATTTGGGCTGGTGGGGTGGTATCCAGGTGGTGGTTGTGTGTTAGTGGGTGCCCCTAAGGCCCCTAAGGCCAGGCCAGACATTGCAGCGTGGGCCATCTCTAGGGTAATGGTTGCATGTCAAATACAGGTAACCTTGCTTGTTAGTACTCACTTTCAGGCAGGGCATCGTGGGTCCCAGGTGTGCTGCAGTTGGCGGTGTATGCTCCTCATTATGCCTTGGTGACTAGCCATATCACTGGTAGTGCAACGCATATTGCTTAGGCCTGTTCCCTGTGTGTGTTGGTGCAGTAATTTACCCAGTGTTTCCTTTGTCTCTCTCTCCCCCACTTTTTGGTTCTGTCATCCTGTCCTTGTGTGCATTAGCATCATCTGGCTGAGAAGCAGGAGCACCTGTGACAGAGAGAGCTGTATCCCACAGGACCCTGGAGGCAGAGTCCACCGACGCCGAGTGAACCAGTGGAACAGAGGACGAGGGGAGCACCACGGCGGAGACAACACAGACTCAGATACCTCCTCCGATGGGAGCTCCCTGGTGGTGGCGGACACCTCTGTGACCACCCCAGCTGCAGGTACAACCGCCACCCCCATACCAGCACCGCCCTCCCAGTGGCCCCTCAGCGAGTTGGCCGTGCCCGCTCACCCAGGAGGGTTGGCATCTTCTTCACCCCAGGCACCTCAGGCCCTGCCCCAGTGAGCCCTGCTCATCTCTGTAGGGCCGTCAACCACTGTGAATGCCATCCAGGGGCTGGCATCCCAGATGCAGCAATACAATGCATTCCTGGAGGGCGTTCACAGTGGATTGGCGGCCGAACAAAAATCGATTCAGGCTCTGGACTCTTCTCTGATGCAGCCATTGTCCCTGTTTCTACTGTCCCCCTCCAACTACCACTTCCCAGTCCCCCTCCCCTCAACCCCGACCCATCCCATGCACACATACAGACGAGCATGCACACAAGGCAACACACAAGAGTGGCACAGGCAAACACAAGCACCACACTTCATCTCACAGGCACTCACACAAACACCATACAGTTGCAGACATGACAACATCCACTGCTTCTACTGTCTACCCTCCACCACCTCCCTCCCAGTCACGTCCACACTCATACCTGCATGCACTACTTCAGCATCCACTACCAGCATCACCACACCAAGCAGAACACACACCTCACTAGCAGACACCTACACAACATTCATGCATGCTTCCCCTGTGTCCTCTCCCACCGTTACTGCCCCCCCTCCTAAAGGACACAAACACAAGCATTCACACACGCAACAGCCACCCACCTCACATCAGCATACTGCCCATGCACCTGCACCCACGTCCTGCAAGCATACACCTCCAACAACCACTCCCTCACCCTCCACTCCCATTACTCCTCCCTCCTCCCGCCCCACAGTCCCTAAAAAGCTTTTCCTTTCCCAAATTGACCTCTTCCCTACCCCTCCCCATCCTGTACGTGTGGGCAGGGTACCAAGGACACAGCCCAGCACCTCAGCCAAACAGTCCACGGGGACAGTGGTAGCACTACCTACTCATTGTGATAAGGACACCAGACCTCCATCACAGAAGGGGAATGAGCCAGCACCACCAGGGAAGAGTGTGAAGGGGCCTGCAGCACCAGGGAAGAGTGTGAAGGGTCCTGTACCACATGTGAAGAAGAGGAAGGAGCCTGCACCACCAGGCAGAGAGGGGAAGATCCCACCTACCCCTGCCAGGAAGGGAAAGAGATCCACACCCCATGTACAGGAGGAAACGAGGCACTGTCAGGCTGACACCGCCACCACCACCAGCTGTCACGCGGCCACCACCGCCAGCTGTCGGAGTGCAGCCTTCAGTGAGTGCAGAGGCTGCCCAGGAGGCTCCTCCAAACACCACCACAGGTCAGCCGTCACCGTCAGCAGATGCCATGTAGGCCACCCTCCAGGGGTTACTGTGCGGGCTGCCCCCTCTAGAGCCAGTGGGCAAGTCACCCACTTTAGAGACTGTGGCCTTGCACTCCCCAGGACAAAACAATGGGCATGTTGCCCCCTCCAGAACCAGTGGGCAAGTCACCCACTTCAGAGACTGTAGCCTTGCACTCCCCAGCAGAGAGAAATGGGCATGTTGCCCCCTCAAGAATCAGTGGCCGAAGTCACCCACTTCAGAGACTGTGTCCTTGAACTCCCCAGTAGAGGGAAATGGGCATGGGCCCCCTGCAGAGCCAGTGGGCAAGTCAACCACTCCAGAGACTGTGGCCTTGCACTCCCCAGCAGAGAGATATGGGCAAGGAGCCCCCTCCAGAACCAGTTGGCAAGTCACCCATTCCAGAGACTGTGTCCTTTTACTCCCCAGGATAGAGCAATGGGCATGTTGCCCCCTCCAGAACCAGTGGGCAAGTCATCCACTTCAGAGACTGTGGCCTTGCACTCCCCAAGACAAAGCAATGGGCATGTAGCCTCCTCCAGAACCAGTGGGCAAGTCACCCACTTCACAGACTGTGGCCTTGCACTCCCCAGCAGAGAGAAATGGGCATGGACCCCCCTCCAGAATCAGTGGGCAAGTTCCCGTATTCGTCTGTTGTGCCCCCCGTACCACTGAGGTGCCTTCCCACTTGCAAAATGATGCCCATGCAGTGTTCTCTCCCTATGTGGCAGGATACAGGTTGGGCCTTGGACCGTGCCCTGTGGCCTTGTGTGCCCTCATGACTTTGGACTGGGCATTGGTCCTTTATGGACATATGTATATATTTGGTTTGTTTGGTGGGTTTTGCTATGCTAATACATTGTCATTACTCCTACATCGTGGTCCGTGTTTTATTATGCCATTGATATGCCATTGGTTTATGTGTGCAGCTTGTTGTGTGTATGGTGTGTGTGTGTGTCACTCTTGTTTCCTCCGTCCCTCCCTTGTTTGCTAGGCACCTGTACTCACTGTCGTCATCTTCGTAGGCGTTGGTGTTCCAGGTGGAGCATGAAGAAGAAGATTATCGGGAAGACTTGCAGTTGGGGTTCCATGGCGGCGCTGTTCTTCCCTGTGTCTCCAATGGTGAGTCCTTTCACTTCTGAGCTCTGTTTCCACCAGGCTTTTGTTGACATTGGTACCGGCCCGGAAAAGGTGGCAGTTTCATGTGTCATAATATGGTGGTCGGTACTTTGTCTCCCACCTGGCTGTTGTTGACTACTGCCGTGGTGACTATTGTTTCCACCATGGCAGTTGGTGTGGTACATTGGCTGTCTATGGGAGTTATCTCTGCCATGGTCATTATTTTGGGGTACTTACCTACAGGCTGTTGGCAGTACTACCGCCACTTTATCACTCACCACCAGGATCATAATGAGGGCCAGAATGTGTTGGGCACAGGAGAATTCTATGCAGAGGGCGTGCTGGGCACGGGAGAATGATATGCACAGTGCATGCTGGGCACAGCAGAGCCCTAAGCGGAGACAGTGTTGCCCCCAAGACAATAATATGCACAGAGATTGGTGGACACAGGAGAGTAATTTTCAAGGTGTATGCTAGGCACATGAAAGTGATGTGCAGAGGCAGTGCTTCTCAATTAGTATTTTTGCCTGTAAAGTTATGAAACTGAATGTAGGCCCTGTAGGGAATCAAGAATGATAAGTGTGATATCTCTTTTCGGAACTGGTAAAAAGAGGAATAAGATGGCTCAAACCAATTCAGAATTATGGTGTTAGATAGCCGTTGGGAACCATTGGATTTTGTCGATCCTCTCTGCCTCAAAAACAAAGCTGGCTTCCTGTCAGGGAAATAATTAAGTTCAAGGCAATGTGTTTCACATTGTTTTTTTAGTCTTCAACTATATTTCTCAGATAGCAAACTATTCTGACAATTTGGGAATGGGGTTTAGATTCAACATTATCTAGTCTAGGCTGAGCATTAGCTTCAAGGGTTCCCGTAATAGGGATGATGCCATCATCAAAATAACCATATGAATGCATTTTTCATCCTTCCAGGAATCAAATGCACATCAAGGTCCATGAACCGTTTGACCCAATAAGATGTATGGTGAACCTTAAACAAATTACTTCAACACCACCCCAATAATTTTTACATCATGACCAATGTGGCCACAGAAGGAAATCTGCAATCAGGAATATAATTCAAAGCTGTATTGCAAACACAAGCTCAAAGTCATGTAGACTATGTGCAAAACCAAGTTAAAAAGATACATAATCACCAAGGGTTGCCCAAGGCAATGAAATAAGTTTAGACATACTAACATTAACACAACTAATCATTCAAGAGGAATAATACAGAGAGTGAATAGAAATGCTCAGATTGCACAATCATTTAGTCAATTCAAATTTGATCAAGTCAATACTCATTGGCTGGACACAGGTCAACCCTACAGCTAACTAAATTAGGGGAATACACATGTGAGAAGTAACATGTGGGCAAAACACACAAATACAAAAAAGGACAAAAATAATTTGGAAAATAGAATAACTTGGGTTACAAAACTAAAACTATAAAAAAGTAAAAGAACGTTCAGCATTGTGGAGATTCTAACCTAAAAGGGACTTGTCAAGAGGCAAGGGCAAATGGCAGGGAGGAAGATACCTCCCCAAGGGATCCAGCATTCAGAGAATCTTCGTTAGCAAAGCATCTTGTCAGCATCAGGGAATTGTCTGTCTCGGACCAAGACAGGATGAGGGCTGCTCTTTGTCTGCATGTGAGCATCTGAGCAAAGTTCAATCCGCAAACAATATATCGATCTACATGAAATGTTGCAATTGGCTTCCAGGATAAGTTCATATTATAAAAAAGGGGCATCATCCAATCAAATCATTAGCAAACTTCAGGTTGCAACAGTCTGACATTTTCCAGGTCTGTCATGAGAACATCTTTTCCACGTAACTCCAATGTGTTTGTAATAAAAGTGTGCCATGTTCCTGAATTATATACAGTTCAAGGCCAAACGACTACAGTTCTTCTACGGTTCTGTTACGAAAAACATTTCATTATACATTGTAAACGCTTTGTTATTACATTATAATAAGTACAACAGGGAACTTCAATTTTCTCTCACTTGCACGTATTTCTTGTAAAACACAAGAAATCTAAGTTGATTTTGACATAGGCTGTTAGTTCAAAGTCTTTAAATGACATTTTAACATCAAATATAACCTTCTAGCACCTGATTAAATATAAGCATATGGCACATTTGAAATGGGTCAGTGCAGCTGTCTATATTATTTTTTCACTTGTACAATGATAAACTTCAACTTGAGACAGTCTGCTGCCTTTTGTGACAGGAGTAACAGAGCTAAAAATGTACGCTTTATCAACCATCATTTCCTTCCTTTGCCTTGAAAATTCTTTGAGCGGCTGGTGTGATACATTTCAGCCCATGCAGTATCACTGCACACCGTACCTCCTTTGTAAGCATTGTTTCACTAAACTGCTCAAGAAGGACAACATTTTTTTCCAGTGGAAATAGCTTTAGCTGATTGCATTTACATAAGAGCACTACGTGCCACTTGTTTTGAGATCAAGTCCAAAGTAGCATATGTTTTACCTCAAGTATTAGGGACTTTATAAACAACATTTCTATGACCAAGATGTTAATGAAAATATTGCTAGATTCCTTTTCTGGCTATTTTGTCTGCAACCAATTTTTGGGCATGCACATTCATTTTTAGTCGTTTTCTCTAGAGTCACCTAACTGGGCAAAGCTGTACTCCTGGGAACCTGGGTAATCAATAGTACAAGGAGACAATAGTTCCCTCAGAGGAAGCCCTAAGCCTGGACTTCCTTGGCATGAACAATCAACATGCACACATGATCTAATAATACCAGATGTTACTAGTGCCAATCTTTACAATTCAACAGTTTGTTGTGGGTGCTCCAGTGGACAGCACAGTGAACCTGACATACCATATTCAAATAAACTGTATTCTGAGTGTCATTTGTGAACAGATAGAACAGATACAAAACAAAGAACACTGTAGACTTATTCACAAAAATATTTCTAGTTTAGTCTTATAGATAGAGTACTGTTTGGGTGAATAACCAGTCCACATGTCATAAGCATTGATGTTTCAGCCATAACTTTTCTTTTGTGGAACCTTCATCAGGACCAGTTGTTAGCACCTACAAAGATCAATAAGGATCATTTATTTATCCCAGCTGTGTCCAAAAACACGCTGAATCAAATGTTCAAGTGTGCATATTGACGTACTGCATCATTTATTTTAAAACTGTGGATGTAATGTCAACTGCGTCTAAAATCAGGAATGTGTAACTGAAAACTAGACAACAAGGAAATCCTTGCCACTCCAAGTGAATTCAAACACCAAGGACAATCATGTATTTTTCTATACTTTGGCAGTGGTAATTCACATCGAATACATCACACAATGGCATACAATCTAATCAAAAGAAGTGACCATGCTAGGACTGGTAATTGCACCTTGAACAAAACCATTAATTGAACTTTAGCTTAATTTATGTACTGATCATACCTCACAGAAAGACCGAAGTGCCAAAACAAATGGCTTAATGTAGGAAACTGGCTCTCTATATGATATGTCAAAATGAGATATACAATATATCTCATCAAAGATTCCAGGGTTTCCCTTATTAGTGGACTGAGGGTTTGCTCTAGCAATCTGAAGGTGCTCTCTTAGGGGGTAGTGTGGCGAGGAGCCTTAGGCTTATCAGAAACGATTCTCAGACATTTGCAAATAAACACATATGGGGTCATTACGACTTTGGCGAATGATTTACACCAGTGGTTTCTAACCTTTTGACTTCTGTGGACCCCCACTTTATCATTACTGGAACCCAGGGACCCCCACTGAGTCCTAATTGGAATCCGGGGACCCCCCACTAAGCCATTACCAGGAGGGGGCCCTGCACTGCCCATGCCAAGTGCATGGGCATGGTAGGGGCCCCACTGGGACACCCTGCACCCCATCTCCCCCAGCCTTTACATGGCAGTGCTACCACCATGTTAAAGCTGGTGGAGAGGGGGGTCATAAACCGCAGGGCGGCGCTGCTAGCAGCACTGCCCTGGCGGATTAAGGCCACCAGTCCCTCCTGTGGATGAGAATTGGCGGTGCTGGCAGTCCCACCGCAGCAAAACCACCACAGTCATATTATGGCAGTCAGACCACCGCAAAACCGTTTGAACTACCGCTTTAGTGGCAGTCAGACCGTGACCCAGACGGTCTGAAGATCGCCAGGGTCGTAATGATCCCCAATGTCAAGAAATGAGACACATGACTCAATAAGGAGATCCACAGCAATTTACAAAAATAACAAGTATCTTTATATATCTTTTGGCACCAGAATCAATACGATCAGGTAAGTACATTTTGCAAGAAAAATCTTTACAGTTGAGAAAAGTCAACACAATGGAATTTTTGGAAGCTGCAATGTTATCCTATGAGGAAAAACAAATTTGGTACAATACAGCGACTTACGGACCAATCTCCTGGACTTAAGTCAAGTATTGGGCAAGGGACAACAGGTCACACCAGGCGGCATGGGGCAGACCGGGTACAGAAGTGTAGTATGACATCGGGTGCCCAATGTTATTCAATGGGGATTGGTCCGGTTACAAAGCAGTTGCAGGGTTGGATTAGGAGTCCAGTCGGGGTGAACCTACAGGTGGGTTAAAATCTTGAGATGCTCGGGGATGTTGAGACACCTTAGGCCCTCTTCTACATGGGCCAGGGGCTATGGGTGCAGAGGGGTCCTGATGTGTCAGGTTTTCTCCACCAAGAGCACTCGCGGTTGAGGGGGCCTGCGGGCAGAAGCTGGAGGCGGTGCTGGTAGGTCCACAATGGGCAAGTCCATGGTGGGCTTTGTCTCTGGAGGTCTGGGGGACCACATTGGCACCAATGGCCCACTTCAGCTTGGGCTTGGTGGTTTGGGTGTATTGGTGCTCAGATGTCAGATTTTCAGTGGTCCGGAGTCCTCACAGTTTTTTTGGGGTACCTGCAGGATGCAGGGAAGCAGCTTTGCTGCTCCACAGGAGTTTCTGGGTCTTTGTTGAAGGCAGGCAGTCCTCCCAGGCTTTTGGAGGCATGACAGCTTGCATGAAGAGACAACTTTGGCACAAATCGGTGGGAACAGCAGACAGGCTGCCAGGAATGGGGCCAAGTCAGGTACTTCTTACTCAGTCTTTGCTTTTGTGACTCTTGAGTGTCTTACTTCTTCATAGGTTAGCAGGAATCTGATTTCCTGATGCCAGGGACTCACCTAAATATTACATTTAGGGGGGTGGGGTGGGGAGTGTAGGGTAGTAGTCAATGGGCTGCTCATCCCTGGAATCACTAAACCACATACATGACCACTTCCTGTGGGATGTGGGTATAACACTGTCCCATAGTTCCTAATTCTGCTACCACCAAGATGGCAGATTTCCAAATGTTGGGCCCACATCAGGTAGCCCACCTTAGGGGTAGGACTGACAGAATAGGTGGACACACCTCCCTCAATTTTAAATTTCCCATCTGTCCCTGTGCCAAATGGGCCCCTTGGGATCTCTCCCAGAGTAAAGTCAGATCTGCATACCAAGGGTGGTGGTCTTCTTTGAAGCCCCCTGCCTTGGAATGCAGATTTGCAGGTCATCCTGTTGGCTGGGGTGTGTAAACACCTCTACCAGAGTAGGCTTTTGTTCCAGTGCACCCGGGAGCAAAGGTCCTCATCCTTGGGGGTCAGAAATGTGTCTCCTGGTGGCAGGCTAGTTAGAACTAGTCAGGCAGGACACAGGTAGACGGTAGGTTCTCACAAGGCACCTCTAAGGTGCCCTCTTAGTGCATGTATTAATGCATCCATTACTGGCATCAGTGAGGGTTTATTTATTTAAGATGTTTGATACCAAACATCCCTATTTTCAGTGAAGCCATCATGCAGCTGGGGAACTCATAATGACCAGTGTCCAGCACATGTACTTAAAATGGCTTCCCTCACTATGTCTAAGAATTGACAAGACATACAAGGGGCCTATCTACTCTTGCAGATATGTACTCACATGTAATATAATGCACCCTGCCTTAGGGCTGTAAGGCCTGTTGTAGGGGTGACTTACGTATATTGTACGTAGTGTTAGGGGACAGGGTACACAGGCTGTGTCCCATGTTGTGTTTTCACTTTTAGCTGCGCCAAGACACGCAGCCTGCGATGGCAGTCTGTTTGTGCTAGGTGAGGGGTCCCTGAGGGTGGCACATGTTGCAGCCCTTGGGAACAGTCTTCAGTGCTCATACCCTATGTACTAGGGGTACCATTTACTAGGGGCTTATAAGGGGGCCAAAGGTATTGATAATTTGGAAACAATTGCACAGTTTTAGGAAAAGAGATCTGGCACGGGGACCTGCTTAGGAGGAACCCAGTGCACTTTCAGTCAAAATTGCATCATGTACCAGACAAAAAGTGGGGGTGGCCATGTCAAAAAAAGGGCACTTTCCTACACAACCCCCCAAATGAAGGAGAATGAGACTAACCTTTCCCAAAAGAGTCTTCATTGTCTAAGTGGAAGAACCTGGAAAGGCCATCTGCATTGGCGTGGTCAGTCCCAAGTCTGTTTTCCACTGTAAAGTCCATTCCCTGGAGGGACATGGACCACCTCAACAGTTTGGGGCTTTCACCTTTTATTTGCATCAGCCAATTGAGAGGCATGAAGTCAGTTTGAACCAGGAAGTGAGAACCAAACAGGTATGGTCTCAACTTCTTCAGGGACCAGAACACAGTAATAGCTTCCTTCTCAATGGCCTGCCATCCTGCTCTCTGGGGAGTAACCTCCTGCTAATGAAAGCAACAAGATGGTCATGGCCGTCATCATTAGTTTGGGACAGGACTGCATCTATCCCATGTTCAGAGGCATCAGTTTGCTCTATGAACTGCTTTGAATAATCTGGAGCTTTTAGAATGGGTGCTAAGCACATTGCATCTTTCAGAGTGTCAAAAGCCTTTTGACAGCTCACTCGCCAGTTTACTTTCTGTGGCATCTTTTTGGAGGTCAATTCTGTGAGGGGTGCCACAATGGTACCATACCCTTTCCCAAACCTCCTATAATACCTAGTCAAGTCAAGGAATGCCCTGACTTGGGTCTGGGTGGTTGGAGCTTTCTAGTCTACAATTCTCTGGATCTTGGGTTGTAGTGGTTAAACTTGGCCTCAACCTCCCATGTGGCCCAAGTATACAACCTTGCCCTGCCCTATCTGGCACTTGCTTGCCTTGATAGTGAGGCCTGCACTTTGCAGAGCGTCAAGGACCTTCCCAAAGTAGATCAAGTGATCTTGCCAAGTGGAACTAAAGACAGCAATATCATCTAGATAAGCTGCACTAAAGGCTTCCAACCCATCAAGGACTTTATTCATTAACATTTGGAAGGTGACAGAGGCATTCTTTGAACCAAACTGCATAACAGTGAACTGGCACTGTCCAGCTGGGGCTGAGAATCCTGATCTTTCTTTTGCTCCAGGAGTCAGACCAATCTGCCAGTACCCTGATGTCAAATCAAAAGTACTGAGAAATTTGGCTGCACCTGACCTGTCAAACAGTTCATCTGTTCTTGGGAAAGGCTGTGCATCTGTCTTGATGACAGCATTCAGAGGTCTGGTTTACCTTCCTTGGAATGAGGTTTGGGGACTAAGACCACTCGGCTGGCCCAGGGATGATCAAATGACTCAATTATCATTAACTCCAGCATCTTGCTCATTTCATTTTTTATGCTATAGTTTACCTGTTCAGACTGTCTGAATATTTTGCTTTTGACAGGCATATGGTCACCAGTGTCAACATCATGAACACACCAGTGAGTCTGACCTGGGCTGAGGGAAAAGAGCTCAGCATACTGCTCTAGGATGTGCCTGCAGTCAGCTTGCTGTTGGGCAGTGAGGGTGTCTGAAAAGACCATTCCATCAACTGACCCATCTTTGGGGGTGTGGAAGAGGAGGTCCTGGAGAGTCTCACTCTCTCATTCATGATCCTCATTAGTGACCATCCTCATGGCCACATCAGCCCTGTCAATCAATCAATCAATCAAGGATTTGTAGAGCACGGCTACTCACCCATAGGGTCTCAAGGCGCTGAATGTAGGCATGCTGCTCAGTCGAAGAGCCAGGTCTTGAGGTCCTTACTGAACTGCTTCAGTGATGTGGTCTGCCTGAGCTTGAGGGGAAGTGTGTTCCATGTCTAAGCTGCTAGGTAGGAGAAGGATCTTCCTCCTGCTGTACTTTTCAGGATCTTGGGGACAGCTGCAAGGGGGAGCTGGGAGGAACGGAGATGTCTGTTGGGTACGTAGAAGGTGAGGCAGTGGTAGAGGTATGCTGGTCCTATGTTGTGCAGTGCTTTGAAGGTGTAGATCAGGAGTTTGTATGTGATGCGCTTGTTCACTGGGAGCCAGACTAGGTCGCTGAGGTGGGAGGAGATTCGGCTGTGTCGGGGGATTTCCAGGATAAGTCTGGCTGCTGTATTCTGGACTCATTGCAGTCTTGATTTAAGTTTCTTGGCAATGCCAGCATAGAATGCATTGCCATACTCCAGTTTGCTGGTGTCAAGTGCGTGGTTGACTGTCTTCCTCACGTCAGGGGGAATCCATTTGAAAATCTTCAGCAGGAGACGGAGGGTGTGGAAGTTTGATGAGGAGACAGCGTTAACTTGGCGGGTCATCGATAGAGTGGAGTCCAGGATGATGCGTGCATGGTCAGTGGGGGTGTTACCCAGAGCAGTGGGCCACTAGGAGTTGTTCCAGGCAGAAGGGGTGGAGGCGTTCATGAGGATCTCTGTCTTGTCAGGGTTGAGCTTGAGGCAGCTGGCCTCCATCCAGGCGGCAACTGCTCTCATCCTATTGTGGAAATTCCTCTTGGCTTGCGCAGAGTCCTCAAACAGGGAGAATATCAGTTGAGTGTCGTCGGCGTAGGAGACTATGGGGGTAATTTTGACCTCAGCGGTCTTTTTTGAAGACCACCGAGGGACCGCCGTGCGGAAGGCCGCCATTGGTGGCGGTTTGCCACTCGGCCTATTATGACCGTTGGCAGCTCTCTATCCTTTTACGGACGGAGAGCCGCCAACAGCCATACTAGCGGGAGGCGGACAAGTGAAGGTTGCTCCACCTCCACCGCCACGCCAACAGAACACTGCCCAGCGAATCACGTCCTGTGATTCACCGTGGCGGTGTTCAGTTGGCTGTGTGGTGTTGCCGGAGCTGCCCCCATGGCTCACGTCCCCTCCCGGAGGATTGTCGGACCAGGTAAGTCAATCGTCCGTGAGGGGAGGGGGTGGGTGGGTGTTGTGTGGGTGCATGGGGGTGTGCGTGTGTGTATGTAGAGGGGGTGTGTGAGTGCGTGTATGCCTGTGGGGGTGTTGTCTGTATGGGAATGAGTGCGTGTATGTCTGTGGGTATGTCTGTATGGATGTGTGCGTGTATGTTTGAATGTGGGTGTGCGTGTATGACTGTGTCTGTGGATGTAGGCATGTATGTCGGCGTGTGTGCGTGTAAGTATGTAGGTGGTGCCTGCGTGCGTGCGTGTCGTGTGGGTATGGGTGAAGTGATGTTGGGGGTCGGGGTGGGGAAGGGGGCCCTGCCACCTTTGGGGGGTGGCAGCGGTGGTGGGGGGTGTAGGGGAGGGAGTCGGGGTGGGGGGTGGGGGAGACCCCTATCAGTGCCAGGGAAGGAATTCCCTGGCACTGATAGTGCTTACCGCCATGGATTTCATGGCGGTTCAAACTGCTGGAAATCCACAGCGGTAAGCCGGGTCCAAATACCGCCGGCGGTATAGTGACAGCCGCCGGGCTGGAGACCCAGATCTCCAGCCCGGCGGTCGTCTCCGCCCTGGTGGGCGGAACGGAAAACCGGCGGATGACCATGGTAACCGCCATGGTCATAATTCCACAGAGTAAGACTGCCAGCCTGTTGGCGGTCTTACCGCCGGTTCTCCGCCTTCCGCCAGCGTTGTAATGACCCACTATGTCTAGTTCGTGTTGTTTGGTGATCTTAGGGAGTGGGGCCAATGTAGACGTTGAAAAGCATCGGGCTGAGTGAGGATCCTTGGGGCACTCTGCAGCAAGTGTCTTTAGGTTCTGATGTGAACTGTGGTAGCCTGACCCTCTGTGTTCTTCCGGTGAGGAAGGACCTGATCCAGTTCAGGGCTTTGACTCGGATGCTGGTGTCATGCAGTCTGTCACAGAGGGTGGAGTGGGAGATGGTGTCAAATGTAGCGGAGAGGTCGAGGACGATGAGCGCAGCAGTGCTTCCGTGGTCCAGTATGATGCGTATGTCATCGGTGGCTGCTAAGTGTGTGGTTTCGGTGCTGTGGTTGCGTCTGACACTGGACTGGGAAGGATCTATGATACTGTGTGTCTCGAGGAACTCAGTAAGTTGCTGGTTGATGGATTTCACCATTACCTAGGCTGGGAAAGGGAGCAGAGAGATGGGTCTGTAGCTCTTCAGCTCCCTAGGGTTGGTGGTGGGTTTCTTGAGTAGCAGGCTGATTTTGGTGTGTTTCCAGTCTGAGGGGAGTGTGGTGGTCTTGAAGGATAGGGTGATGGTTCAGCAGAGCTCCCTTGCTATGGAGGCGCTGGCAAGGTGGGGAGGTGATGAGGGCATGGATCCGAGGGAGCTCCAGAGTGGATCAGTCTTTGGGTGTCCTCTATGGTGATGGGGGTCCAGGAGTTCAGTACCTGGTGGGGTGTAAGGTCCGTGGTGGTGAGCATTGCTGGTGGGCTTTGGTACATGCTGCCTTCATAACTGTCCTGGATCTTATGGTTAAAGAAGGTAGTGAGGCCATTGCAGAGGTCTTGAGAGGGAGGGATGGTTGAAGTGTCTGCCCCGGGGTTCGTGAACTCTTTGAAAATGGCAAAGAGTGCTTTGCTGTTGTGAATCTGGTATTGAGGTATGCTTGAAAGGTGTTTTTTTTGGTGGCTCTGATGGTGCGTGTTGACTGCTATTTTGTAGGCTGTGCGGTCTTCGGTTGATTTGCTGTGCCTCTATTTACGTTCCAGTCGTCTGCAGCCGCGCTTGGATTCCTGTTAACCACTTTAGTGTTTTGCTCTGTCGATTCCCTGCTGATTTCCTTAGGGGGGCCAAGTTGTCAGCACAGTTTGAGAGCCAGTGGTGTAGGTTGCGTGTGGCTTCATTAGCGTCTGTTGCGTCTGGTGGGAGGGAGTGGTTGAGAGCATTAATGAGCTGTGCTTCCGTGACTCTGTCCTAGCAAACTGCCGGGGAGACGGGGGATGTGGTGGCATGTGGTGTTCTTTGTGTAGGTAAAGTGGATGCACTTGTGGTCGGTCCAATGGTGTTCAGTGGTGTGGGAGATGGTGATGTTGTCCCCTGGTGAGAAGATGGGGTCAAGAATGTGTCTGGCTCTGTGGGAGGGGACATTGACAAGTTGTTTGTGGCTGAGAGTTGTGAGGTTGTTCAGGAGGTTTGAGGTGTTGCATTCATCAAGGTATCAAGGTGGAAATTGAGGTCACCGAGTAGGATGTAGTCGGAGGAGGTGAGCGCTTGGGGGGGCGACAAGGTTGGCAAAGTCTTTGCAGAACTGGGGTTGATGTCTGGGTGGCCTGTAGATGAGAGTGTCATGTAGGGAGCTGTTTGGTTTGGTCTTGATCAGGAAATTTAGGTACTTGTGCATTGACTAAGACTGCAACTTGATGGTGGTAGTCAGGCGGAGGTTGTTCTTATAGATTATGGCAATGCCTCCTCCAGGCCAGTTGGGTCTGTCCTTGTGGATGATTTTGTAGCTGTCTGGGATGGCTGTGGCAAAATCTGAGGCAGTGGTGGGGGTGATCCAACACGCTGTGAAGAAGGTGACGTCTGGTGCTGTTGAGTTGAGGCGGTCCCAGACTTCTACTACATGCTTGATGAGGGAGCGTGCGTTGCGGAATATGCACTTGAGGTGGCTGCCCATGCTTGGTGAGGGTTCATGGGGTGGTCCTTGGAGGGTTCTGGAGCAGGTGTGGAAAGAAAAAGGTCCATGGGTGTTCCTGGGGTTGGCTTATTGGCAGGCTGATGACCTTCCCAGGTTGAGGGCGCGTAGAATGCTGGTGGCGAACCAGTGGATGGGGCAAGAACCAGGTGCGGACGGGCACAGACGGGCTTGCTTTTTGCACGCCTTTGGCTGACATTAAGAAGGAGAAGGAGGCAAGGGTTCAGTCAGCTGGGAATAGTGGGAGGGCAGCAAATGTGCTGTGTGGTAGGGGGTGTGGCGGAAGGGGCAGCAGCAGAGCGGGGAGAACACTGGAGGGAGAAGAGGCAAGAGGGTAAAAAAGAAAAAGAGACAGAAAAATAAAACAAAGTAAAAACAGAAATAAAGGCAGAAGTAAAATGCAGGAGTAAGGAGAGACAGAAGATACTTACTAGGCCACCAGGGATGAGGCACAGGCAGGAGCCTGCGGGTGGAGGAGGGCCTCAAACTGAGAGCAAGGCAGGCTCTCAGTTCATTCCAAAGTCAGAGGCAGCAGAGGGAGCTGTCATGGAAGGGTTTAAGGTGGTTCACATGGATGACCCTGTGAAAGCTCCTGGGAGTGCCTAGGTCAACCAGATAGGTGACCTCACTCTTATTTTCAAGATTAGGGTAAGGGCTACTCCATTTGTCCTGGAGTGCTGTTGGAGCCACAGCTTCCAGTGCCCACACCTTCTGCCCTGTTTGGTACTCCACCATGTCAGCTTTTTGGTCAGAGCTTCTGGGGCTCTTGGCTGGCCTTAAGGTTTTTGGATGCTTTCTCCATGCAGTCAGCCATGCTTGAACGTAGACCGAGGACATAGCCCACAATGTCTTGCTTGGGCTCTTTGAGAGGTCTCTCCAACCCTTCCCTCACTAGAGACAGTGGTCTCCTTACAGGATGTCAAACAGAATTTCAAAGGGAGAAAAACCTACTTCCTTCTGTGGCACATCCCTATAGGCAACAAGCAAGCATGGTAACAGGATATCCATTCTCCTTTTCAGTTTTTCAGGGAGACCTGCAATAATTCCTCTTATGGGTTTGTTGGATCTCTAAACTAAACCATATCCTTGTGGGTGATATGAGGTAGTGAACTTATAAGTCACTCCACATTCATTCCACATGACCTTGAGGTATGCAGACATGGAGTTATCATACCACCGCCTTAGGGAAGCCCACTCTAGTAAAAATACTTAGTAGGGCCCTAGCAACTACAGGAGCAGCAGTAGGTCTAAGGGGTATATCTTCAGGGTACCTGGTGGCATGATACACTACCACCAGTATGAATCTGTCAAGTGATGCTATTGGAGGGTCTATGTTGCCAACAATGTCAATCCCTACCCTTTCAAATGGGACCCCAACCACTGGAAGTAGAATTAAGGGGGCCTTTGGGTAGCAAATTGTCTTGTCACTGCCTTGACAGGTTACACAGGAGTTACAAAACTCCTTCACTTTCTGGGACATTCCTGGCCAGTAGTAGTGAGGTACCAACCTACTCCACGTTTTGGTCTGGCCAAGATGCCCAGCTAAGGGGATGTCATGAGCCAAAGTGATCAGGAACTCCCTGTACATCTGAGGGACTGCCACTCTCCTAGTGGCACCAGGTTTGGGGTCTCTGGCCTCAGTATAAAGGAGTCCCTCCTCCCAATAAGTTCTGTAGGAGCCACTGCCATCTCCCTTTTCCTGATCATCAGCTTGCTTTCCCAGGCTTTAAAGAGTGGGACTGGTCTTCCGTCCCTGCTTCAGCTCTCCCTTAGAGGGCCCCCAGCCTAGGAGGTCTGCCATGTACGGCTCAAGTTCCTGGGTCTCAGTTCTCTCAAGGGCTGACAGGTCGTCTCCCTGAGGAGAGGGGACCTGAGCTTAGGGTTGCTCAGATGCTGGCTTACCAGGCTTCCTGCCTTTTCTCTTTGAGGGCTTGGCCATTATTCAAGGCTCCCGCACCTCTTTTTCACCTTGGGATTTGCATTGTGCTCTGGTTTTCACACACACCCATTCAGGTATACCCAGCATAGCTGCATGGTTCTTTCTTTCAACCTCAGCCCTTGCTGAGGACTCCAGACCACTTCTGATTAGACAGGCTACAGTTATTGCAGATGATAGCACTACCTTTTTCTGGCCACTCTAAGGACGCCATTGCCATGGAATAGACCTTAGGTTGGTTGTCAACAATGATGACTGTGAAGGTTTCACCAGTCAGATACTGTTCAAGGGGATATACGTTTTTCAGTTACCCTAGTGACACTTGCACCTGTATCCCTCAGTGCTTCAACTTTGATCCCATTTGTATGAGTTGGTGGTCTGTACTTCTCCAGGTTACTTGGCCAGACAGCCAGGGCAGCTATATACACCCTACTCTCGGAGACCAAAGTTGCTTCTGCGAGCTCTCTGACGTGGTCAAGGCCCACCTGGGGTCCAATCTGGAGACTTACCACCTTAGCAGGACCTGCAGGTGCACTAGGGAGATTCTTCATAGAACAGGCAGGGGCTCCAGTTTGACAACCATTGGCTTTGCAATGAAAGCACCAAGCCTTCTCAAGGTCCCAGTTCTTACTCTGGTACCCACCCTTGCTCTGTGTCTTATCTCGGGGCCCACCCTCCTGAACAGGTTTTCTGGGGGCCTTTAGAATACTTTTTTGTTTTTATCTTTTGACTGGTCATCATCTATCCTTTGAGGGAGGTAGAGCTTAGCAACCAATTTCTTTTGATCGCCCCCACCATGAGTTGTCTTTGTTACCCTAGTCTTGACCCAGTGGTCTGCCTTCTTTCCCAGTTCTTGGGGAGAAATTGGACCTTGGTCTTCTAGGTACTGATACCATTTTTCTGAAACACAGTTACTTTTGTCGCGTAGGCTCTCATTATTCTAATGAGACTACTAGATTTGAGCCGCAGAATTGCCTGCGGTGTGGGAGACTGAGTCTTAACCCACTACAGGTGACACCTGTTGCCCTAATCCGGGTTTTGCTTCGGCTAACTAGCAGTGCCTCGTCTCTACCCAAGAGCAGGGATGATTGGGCAGCTGAGAGCATGACATAGTTGATTTCTCAGGGAAATCTTGGTCACTCAGGTCTCATCCGTTTCTCTCAGTTACATTAGTCTCACATACACAATGACAGACAGAGGCAGTATGTGTTTCAATAAGGTTTTAATGAAGCGACTTCATCTTAGATAGCAAAGCATGTACTGCAACAACCAGGACGATATAGCATGACAAGATTAGAATTGTTACAAGGAGAGTGAAGCATAAAAACAACGCTACCATATTGTCACTAGAGTCAATAGACTAATTCCCATCTAGACTATAATAGAGCACAGCATGTGAAGCTCTAATTCTGCCCTTCAGGTTCCCCTGGGGAGACATCATCCCCCATACCTGAGCAAAGGCCTGAAGTCTGCATAAGGAGCCATATCAAAGCGTCAGCAATCAGCATACAGTTGTGGTTCTCTGGCTGGAATCTCCCTCTAACGTGTAAGAGACAGGGAAGTGTTTATATAATAAAACAGCTGTTGTTCTGAGAAAATGTTCCTACGTAAGGATGTGTGTTTTTCTATGAATACCAGAGACAAAACTTTTATCACATTCATTGGCAACCTATCTTACTTCAGCCTTGAAAGAAGCACAGAGTGAACAAGAATGTCTTGTTTGAAAACTTAGTGCTGGCCTAAGCAAGAACAGCTAGATAGAAATAAATAAAAATAAGACCGCAAAAATGGCTATTGTTAAAATAATAAACAAAGCTGAAGAAAATATATCTAGGTTAAAGTGCACAGCGGCAGGCCCAGTGTGCTAAAATAACGTGCATGAAGCTATAAATAAAATGGCTACACAACACTTTAAAGATGCTCTTTCATATGAAGATCATAAAGCCCATTACAATCTTGCACCTGCTTCCATTTTAACCAGCCAACTAGTGTTTTGAATGTGAAGTCAACAAACTCTGCCCAGGATTGACCAGAGGTTTTACTAGTGTCCCTGACCTTGTACTCCTCAGTTTTGAGTCCAAAGCCCTTAATAAGGGTATCCTTCAAGCAGTCATAAGATCAGCATCTGCGCCAGTCAGGAGTCTATCCCTATACTTTCCTGAGAACAGCTTCCAGAGTAGAGAGCCCCAATACTTCTGTCTGAGTTTCATCACGGTACAAGGCCTCTCAAAGACAGTGAACCATATGGTGATATCATCACCCTCTGAATATTTTGGGACAATCCCTTTGGGGATCTTAGGGTCAACAGCATCTTCTTATTTCCTGCTTAAATGTTTCTGCCACCAGAGATGGGTCATAGGCCCATCTCAGCTCTTTCTTTTTCTGTAGCTAAGAGTCTAGACTCCAATTCTATCCTCTTAGCTAATTTCTGGAGCTCAGCATCCTCACTGTCTCCCTCTCCTGGGGTACTATCAGAAGTGCTCCCCGTGGTGTACCTGTCAGTGGAGCTGTGGAGCTGTGTACGGATTCATCCTCCTCTTCCACATCCTCCTCTTCTCTATTGTCACCATGGGTTTTTTGTACTTGACATGGCTCTATCATTTTCTGCAAGCAACTGCTGCAGTTGGGCTTCTCTGGGTTTAGACCCGTGGCAAGTTTCCATGCTTTGGAGATGGCTGTAAGTTGGGCCAACTTAAGGTTTTGGTGAGGGCACATTTTGAGCTCCTGGCACACCTGCTGCCTCATGGTTTTTAAAGTAGTTGTGAACTACTAAATGGCCTAACTTACTAAAGTTTCTTAAATTCTAAATAGTGTGGACTGCAAATACACACACTGGGCCCTATTCACAAAGGTAAACTTACACTTTTGGTCTAATTTTAGACCAAAAGTGTAAGTTTTCAACTTTTTGGCACTCACAAAGTTAAGTTACAAGTAGCATCTTTACACCCGCACACTGGGTAAAACATCCGCACTCGGGGTGGATCATCCACACTCAGGCAAGATCATCTGCATTTGGGGCAGATCATCCACACTCGGGCCTGATCATTCGGACCACAACCATAATCACATGCACATGCACCTACACATTATCAAACCCACCTGAAACCCAAATCCCAAACCAGATAAAAGCAGCACACAAGCAAGGCTTTGGTTTCCCAAGAACTATACTGTGCCTTCCTCTACTGTATATCATGAAGCCATGCTGCCCTCTAGGAAGAAATAAAACGACACAGAGGAGGAGACCACAGTGATCCTGAAATTTATTGTGAGTAACTACGTAACTACAAGAGACTGTCTGGTCTCCGAACCTACGGCAATAGTTCCTGACAGAAGGCAGCTTTATAGCAGCAGTTGGCCACAGCAGTCACTGCATTGGGGAAGGACAGCCGGACTGTGAATGACATCAAGAAGAGGTGGCAGGATGAGAAGAGGAGGGTGCAGGAAAAGTATACCAGGATAGAGGTGGCCAGGTCTCTCCCAGGTGTACAAACTGGAGCCCACCTCCGACTCACCCAACTTGAGAGGGATGTCGGCTCCACCATAGACCCCCAGCTGCTCCATGGGCTGCCTGTGATTGATGATCACAATGTAGTGCCAGGTAATTTGCAATGTAACTAACAATGACACCAAATAGCTAATGTTTGTGATACTCATTAAATATGACAATGAATGGTGTCCCAAATTAGTGCTATATGCATGGTGACTCTGCCACTCATGTGTCTCAGCTAGTCCATCACACTAAAAGTACCAGAATCCTTTGTGATAGCAATTAAAATGTACAATATCTCAGTCCCAAACAGTGAGCCATCACTGCTGCCTCATACACTTCATACTGGTGTATGGCAATAGAAAAGATCCCTCATACATTTACCACTACAGTTGGCATGTAGATGCAAATGTGTAGTCATGTCACAGGTTGCACATAATCAAATATCTTGGACAAGTCTGATGACCTTTCTGTTTTCTTGTCACATACAGCCAGAGAACAGTCATACACTGGAGCACAGGTCCCTGCACCATCAGGGAGGCAACGTCATGGAGCACAACAACCCATATCATCAACACAAACTGGTACGTAAATATGGCTAGGGGAGGGTATTTTCCCATACACTGTTACCAGTCAATTCATAGTTAATGTACATGGAATGCATGAAGTGTGTCAAACCTGTGAAGTGGACTATGTATGCTTGTGTATCACGTGTCAACTACTATGTTAAGAGAATACACACATATCATTGTAGGCCCTGTGATGTTGTCCAGAAAGTTACAGCCGGCAGTGACCTCTGCAACATGTATGGGTGTGACTTCTGGTCAGGCACCACGGATGTCAGACACTTGAAAGGATACATGAAATCCGCTTCACAAAAAGCTTTTGCTCCTAAGCTGTTTTGCATATGTCAGCAGTATGTGGTGTCTGTCTAATGGCACTGTTGTCACTCATCCCCATATGCTCATATATGGCTCATAACAATATACCACAAACCAACCTGACATGTTGGCCAATGATATGTCAACCAAATATGTACGCATACATTACCTACCTAAGGGTTCATATGGGCCCTCACGTAGGTTGATTTTTGCGTGGGTCACTGCTGGAGGTCTACATGTGACAAGTCATATTGACTCACCTCATGGGGTGTAAGGTGTTTGTGCCTTCCCAGGTAAACATGGCTCTGTCACTCTGGGATCTGTCACGAGTGTTCCCATTGTTCATGGAACCTCATTCAAGTGGAGAGGGAGGCAACACAGTGATTGGTCCACCATTGACACACTCCATGCAGGCCACTTCAAACCATACAAAGTGTCCTGATGTGGCCTCATAGACATGATTTACTGATGTGTGCAGCTGGAGTTGCACAAAGAGTGATCCTCCAGGGGAGTTGAGGGGCTCATTAAGTTGTCTCCAAGTCGATCATGGAGAGGTGGAGTCACAATCTGTTCCTAATTTCCTGACATGGATACTTGCTGACAAGATGCCAGGAAACAACTGGTAAAGTATTGTTGTTGGTGAGGGGTGCACTGATACCATCAGGCTTGAATTCTGGGAGTGTGGGAGTGGGTGACAAGTTGGATGTAGAGGAGGGGAAGCCTAGACATCAAGTTGTTGAACAACACATCATGAAAATAGTAAAACTGGGGAACAGTCCAGCTTTTCCAGTTCAGCAAGATGTGGACTCATTAAATACTATTAATCTCCGATTGCCAACAAAATCACAAGTGACTGAACCTCTGAATAGAGGACCATAGGATGTGTGCCGAACACGACTGTATACAGTGTCAGGTAAAATAGAACATTAATTTGTACACATACATTTGAAACACAAGCTAAAGGGAAAGTGCACAGCAGAGATGGCTGCCCTCACACTCTATAATTAGCAATGTTGTCTTGTTTGGGGGGATGAATACATGTTACCCATACCTTGGTTGATAATTGTGTAGATCAAACATGTACCTGTCAATGTACTGACAAATTCTGATTTGCAAATTTTGCGCAGTTCTGTGTGTTCTGGAGGTCTCCTTTACAAATTAGCATATACCACATCATACTTAGGATGCATGATGCCAATGAAGATGTAGGTGTGTCCAGAGATAGCCAGTGCATGACACCCAAGACATTTCCGATCTATAGCTCTCAGTGACGTCCAATTACATGTTTGCCTATAAGTGTGAAACCTGGTTGATCTGGAGCTGCATGTAACTTGTAGATCTCTGGTCTATATCTCTTACATGTACATGTGGAATCATCACCATCATCCTTTGCTATCAGTGATGGGTATGTATTTTATGTTACAGATGCTGCCAGGACTACATCAGTGATAAAGATGACACCATCCACGGGTGTGGCAGATATCCTGGCTGCAGCAGTCAAAGCCACTGCCATCCATCCGTCAGGTAAGTGTGCCATATGGTGCAGTAACCTATTGATAACCCACCTGGACAAGAACCAATTCTTTGTGGATATCGATGAGAAGATATTGTCATTTTTTTCTCTCCTGTAATTGGTGTGCAAAATGTATAATCACATTTAATACATGGATAATATTAACCAGGGTGTCACTGCTCTCCAAAGCGATCACAGACCACTTCCCATAGCTACATGCTCAAGGAGCCAGGTCCAGCAGCTGATATCTAGGGGGATCTCAGTACCACACAGACCTGTAGTTAGAACTGTTGAGTTTGCTTAGGCATTTCACATCTGCATTGAACATCTCAATGCCACAGTGTGAGCTATCATGTGTAAGGGTACACATCCATTGAATTTAAGATATATTTTGACCAATATCTTTGTTGCATCACATAATTTTGTAAGCCCCATACTTAGCCTGTTGCAAACTCTGTCTCACAGGTGGTGACGACAAAGATATGAGTCTGGATGACAGAGCAACTACCAGTGACGGGCACCAGGTAAGCCGACTGGCAAACCCACTCCTCTTCCAAATTGCCTTGTCAGATGCCAGAACAGCACCGGAGGGGTAGGAGGAAGAGGAAGTAGAGGAGGAGGGAGATCAGAGGCTGAATCCAAGTAATGTGAAGGCCAATCCCCTGACCACTCCATTTGGCCCATGCAGCTGACAAACAAAGCACACATCTGCTGTGTTTGGCATGGTGCCTCATTCTACAACTAAGAGTATTGCTGATTCCCCACAAACCCCAACCCATAACTCACATCTTCACAGCCCTCACATCCAGATCAGAAATGTTGGTTCCCCTACACACTCCTACTCTGACAGTGTCTCCCAGGTCTTCTGTACAACATCTGAGGGACATGCCAGCCCTGGTGACGAGCAGGTAGCCCCTAGGCACAAATCTACTCCTCACAACTCCCACTGGGCCCCAAACCCCTGCTTGTGGACCTGCTGTTTGTATCTGAGGGCATCCCAGGCAGAGAGGGCTGACAGATACATGTCGGAGAGTGAGAGGAAGATTTTTTCCAGCAGCAGTCAGATGTGAGGCAGGATGTTTGTGACATAGGGGCTATACTGTCTGACATGTGTGCCTCACTGCAGGACATGCACCAACTCCCACAGTTGGTGCACAGAATGACCCATGTGTTAGAGACAATGGATAGATCCTAGCAAGACATGGGGAAGAGGCTGAATGACATCATGGCCACACAGAAGGAAGAGAGTGCAAGGCACCATGAATTGGCTATTAAGATGATGAAGGGGATACTCAAAATGATACCAAATCCTTCACAGTCAATGCATGGAAGGGAGCCACCACATCTACCTGCACCATCCCACCTCCAACACCTGGTAAGACAACTTGCACCAGGCCCCCCCCAAAACTTAACAACGGGAACACTCACCTTTCACATGCCCTCCAATGCACTGTCACATACTCTACCTGTACAGGCTCTAAGACTCCCTGTCCAGGCAGATCACCACACTGGACAGGCTCAGACACCCCCTGTCCAGGCAGACTCCCTTACTAGATAGGCTCAGACCCCCATTGTCCAGGTACCCCCCCCACACAGGACAGGCTCAGTCACCCTCTGTCCAGGCAGACCCCCATACTGTACTGGCTCAGGTACCCACTGTCCAGGCAGACCCCCACACTGGACAGGCTCAGATGCCCACTGTCCAAGCAGACCCCCACACTGGACAGGCTGAGACACCCACTGTCCAGGCAGACCCCCACACTAGACAGGCTCAGATACCCCCTGCCCAGGCAGACCCCTATGCTGGACAGGCTCAGACACCAGCTGTCCAGGCAGACCCCCACACTGGACAGGCTCAGACATGCCCTGTCCAGGCAGACCACACTGGACAGGCACCACACCCACCTGCAACTAAGTACTCCAGGAAACGTACAACACTGCAAAGGTCCTCACCAATAAAACTGAAAAGACGGAGCCGAGAACCCCCATGACCACTGTGACATATGCGTGCATAACACCATGTAAATAAATACAATTTTGCACATTTAAATTCATTTAGACATTAGTTGATGATGTTCAAAGGCTTGATGTGGCTGTAGGCCGTGTGTGTCAACAATATGAGTAAGTCATGTTCATCACTAGGACCATCTGTGTACAGTCATGTCATGTGGAAGGAATAGCTAACCAACTCCAGATGTAGCATTCCATACTATGTTTCCAACACAGACAGTGAACTACACAACACACTTTCTCCTTTTTCTTTTTGTGGATCAATGTAATGAAAAAAACAATTGTCCATTGGGAGGGAACATGAAGGGGTTTGGACAAAATAGGTAAAACCACATCGGGAAACATCATGGAAAACAGTCTATTTCCAGGGGGGAAAAAAAGAGTCCAGTCCAAATAAAATGTTCAGTCAACTGTCATTCTGGTTACCCTCTTTCTCTATTACAATGAGATCCTCTTCCATTGTGGCCTCTTCCTGGCTGGCCATAGGAGGACCTAACACCCATGGGACTGAGACACACAGGGTACGAGGGGTATGGGGTAAACAGAGTGTGAGGTACAACAGGGGGACACATGGACTTTGGTGTGGGAGAGACACTGAGATAGGGCAGAAATCATGGCTGCACCCAAGGAAGTGAGGGTGGCATTGATGGAATCTAGGGAATGGGTCACGTTCTCTCAGGTCCTTTGCTGTTCATCTATTAACTGCTGTAGGAGCCGAGAGAGGTTGACCCACTCCCCCTCAGATGCCATCATCCCTTCCGGGGATGCAGCCACAGTGGTCACAACACAGGGAAGGGTTTGGATAGCACAAGAGGGATGTGGGGTGTCGGGAAAAACAAGCTCCCAGTAGGACTAGGGCAGGCACATGGAGGGGGACTGATGGCAGAGGTGCCACTTGGGGGCCCCACGGGACTGGGAGCCTCATGTTCTAGGGAGGGAACACAGCTAGGTCCAGGTGTTGTTGATTGCAGCTCTGGGGACACCTCTGGCTGGTCAAGGTCTTCAATGTCTGGGGGAGAGGTGACATCCTACCCCCCCCCCGGGCCAGAGGTGTCCAGATCAAGGTCCCTCCCTACAGCCTCCACAGCCTTCACCCTGTCAATGGCCTCAGAGTCCGTCCAGGTGGGTTCACTTCCCATGCCTGTAGATGGTACAGGTCCCTCCGCCTCCTCTTCTTCCTCAGTAGACAATAGAGGTTGTGCCCGCCATTGTCCCAGGTAGCTCTCCTCGGTTCCCAGTTCTCTTATTGGTCTTCTTGGCCAGCTGGGTCCACCGAAATGTAAATGAGAACATTATGTAGTTGGTGTCCAAATAATGGCAAGGTACATGAGTACTTGAAGCAACTGCTGACTTTGTCTACCTTTGATCTCACTGACCAATTCCAGGTGACTCAAATACCCAATAGAATGTGTACTATCACTGATATGTCCAGACATAACTCACACATTGACATCTGTCACAAATGAGGGTGGTATACCCTACTGTAGTGACAAATCGTAACCTTAAGCAAAATCTAAAAATCTTCCCCGGATTCTCAACTGCCATAAAAGCTGTACATGCGAATTATTGGACAGAAGTTCAAGTTACCCAAAATATATTGGGACAAGGTAGTCTTCTTCACAAGTCAGTCTACAAGTGAAGCTGGAACACCAATTGGGCAGAGCTGTCCACCCCAAAGCCGTGGGACCAATTCACAAAGGTAAACTTAGACCAAAAGTCTAAGTTTATTACAAGTAAAGTTAGACTTTAGGTCTAACCTTAGACTTGTGGTCTAAAAATATACTTTTGGTCTAAGTTTACGTTTGTGAATAGAGCCTCATGCGTCAATGATCACCCTGCCAAGTGCAGGCTTGGTAGCCTCACAATATTGCAGATCATCTGCTGTGTAGAATGGTCAGATTCCACATAAATGCTTGAATGAGTGTTCAAGTGAAAACCAGCCCTTGACTCTGACCTTTTCTAAGCTGTGAGTACATGCATTGGAGGATGCCTGAAACTATCTGCCAATCTACATGGCATGTGCCACATTTGGCAGTTCAAGAATGCCTGTTGGTACTGCCACCAATTGGCACGTGTGAAAAGTTGGCTCAGCTAGCTAGCTGTTACATGAGACAGACGAGCCCCTGTTGTAAGGACATGTGCATTTGTTCAACATTAGAAGTTCAGGAACCATTTTGTGTGAGACATTTATTCCAAAGTCAGCCATTACTCCAAGATGCAAGAAATTATATTTTACACTGATGAAGCACACAACCAAGGCATGCATGTCACAGCATCCTACACAAGAAATGTGACCACTTGACCTCACACTGGACAGGGTTTGGGCCATCCTTTTCACATTGTATCCAGCAATGATAAGGCCCTTGCTTCACCAGTCATGGTGGAGGCATTGCATGTTTTCTCATAAATGTATGAGTGATGGCTATTTCCCCTGTAGTGCCCAGGTCACTACAAGTTCCAGAATGCACTTTGGTTAGTGCTTCCAATGTAATCCCCTGGGGCACTGGCTTTATGACTGCTGCTGAAATTGCTGTGATTTTGTGCAAAGAAACATGAGAGGCACAGAAAGAGCATGAATGTCAAAGCATCCCACACAACAAATGTGACCGCTTGACCTCACACTGGACAGTGTCTGGACCATCCTTTTGGCATTTCAACCAGCAGTGATAAGGCCCTTTGCTAACCAGTCATGGTGGACTCAATGCATTTCCTCACAAAAATGCATGAGTGATGGCTATTTGTCCTGTAGTGTCCAGCACACTACATGTTCCAGAATGCACTTTGGTCAGTGATTCCATTGTGATCGCATGGGGCATTGGCCTTATGACTGCTGCTATAATTACTGTGATTTTGTGCAAAGAGACGTGAGTGATACCGAAAGAGTATGCATGGCACAGCATACCACACAATAAATGTGACCATTTGACCTCACACTGGGCAGTATCTGGACCATCCATTTGGCATTTCAACCAGCAGTGATAAGGCCCTTGCTTCACCAGTCATGGTGGAGGCATTGCATTTCCTCACAAAAATGCATGAGTGATGGCCATTTCCCCTGTAGTGTCCAGCACACTACACATTCCAGAATGCACTTTGCTTAGTGCTTCCATTGTGATTGCATGGGGCATTGGCCTTATGACTGCTGCCATAATTGCTGTGATTTTGTCCAAAGAGACATGAGAGATATAGAAAGAGCATGCATGTCACACCATACCACACAAGAAATGTGACGTCTTGACCTCACACTGGACAGTATCTGGACCATCCTTTTGGCATTTCACCCAGCAGTGATCAAGCCCCTGCTTCACCAGTCATGGTGGAGGATTTGCATTTCTTCACATAAATGAATGAGTGATGGCTATTTCCCCTTTAGTGGCCAGCACACTACATGTTCCAGAATGCACTTTGGTCAGTGCTTCCATTGTGATCGCATGGGGCATTGGCCTTATGACTGCTGCTATCATTGCTGTGATTTTGTGCAAAGAGACATGAGTGATACAGAAAGAGTATGAATGTCAAAGCATCCCACACAACAAATGTGACTGCTTGACCTCACACTGGACAGTGTCTGGACCATCCTTTTGGCATTTCAACCAGCAGTGATAAGGCCCTTTGCTAACCAGTCATGGTGGACTCAATGCATTTCCTCACAAAAATGCGTGAGTGATGGCTATTTGCCCTATAGTGTCCAGCACACTACATGTTCCAGAATGCACTTTGGTCAGTGCTTCCATTGTGATCGCATGGGGCATTGGCCTTATGACTGCTGCTATAATTGCTGTGATTTTGTGCAAAGAGACATGAGTGATACATAAAGAGTATGCTTGTCACAGCATACCACACAAGAAATGTGACCACTTGACCTCACACTGGACAGTATCTGGACCATCCTTTTGGCATTTCAGCCAGCAGTGATAAGGCCCTTCCTTCACCAGTCATGGTGGAGGCATTCCATTTCTTCACAAAAATGCATAAGTGAGGGCCATTTCGCCTGTAGTGTCCAGCACACTACACGTTCCAGAATGCACTTTGCTTAGTGCTTCCATTGTGATCGCATGGGGCATTGGCCTTATGACTGCTGCTATAATTGCTGTGATTTTGTGCAAAGAGACATGAGTGATACATAAAGAGTATGCTTGTCACAGCATACCACACAAGAAATGTGACCACTTGACCTCACACTGGACAGTATCTGGACCTCCTTTTGGCATTTCACCCAGCAGTAATCAGGCCCTTGCTTCACCAGTCATGGTGGAGGATTTGCATTTCTTCACATAAATGCATGAGTGATGGTTATTTTCCCTGTAGTGTCCAGCATACTGCACGTCCCAGAAAGCAATTTGGTCAGTGCTTCGAATGTGACCGCATGGAGCATTGGCCTTATGACTGCTGCAGCAAATGCTCAGATTCTGTACATGGTGACATGTGATACATGTTTGTACAGCTCTGTTACCACTCACACCATGCTGTCAGACACAGCATACGGGCAGTGCACTCACCAGATCTCTGCTGCTCCAAATCCTTCAGCTGAGCATGGAGGATCGGCCAGGCTATACTCAGGACCATCCGCAGAGGTGCGTGAGGTGAGACCAGTGCACATGGGGCTGGGAGGAGTGCTCTAACAGTTCTCGGGCCCGCAGATGGGCCCAATGTTTCAGGTCCTCCCAGTGCTTACGGCGTGTCCTGGCACACCGGTGGTATACTCTCACTGCACTGCAGCACTGCACAATATGCTCCTAGATCCTGGTACATGCTGCATTGCTCAGCTGGTCCTCAATGCCCCCATAAAGCTGAGGGTAGTTTTCCAGCACCCCTGAGCTAACATGTCCAATTCCCTTTCACTGAAGGAGGGTGCCCTCTCCTCATCTCCCTCAGTTATGTTGGCCGTAGTGAGGATGGACTGAGCAAGATGGCAGAGGATCCTGTCTGTAGAAGAGGATGACGCAGAATGACAAGAAAAAGACAACTTCCTGTCAGGGACTTCCTGCCTTGCATTTGCTCTGTGTCACTTCCTGTTGATTATCATTGCGTTCTGGCCCATCACCGGATTCTGTGCACCGATTGTGGATCATCTGCACCTGGAGTGTACGCTCCGCATACGGAGCGCAGGATCCACTTACAGGCGTGGCACTGTAATCAGAACTGAAATCCTAAAAAAAAAAAATGTAAAGTGAAAATCAATCATGACATCTGCAAGCATGTAGGAAGGGCAGGTATAGTGAGGGAGGAATGAAATGTTTTGTGGTTACACCTTACACTACAGGACTTCCCAGCACAGTTTTGTACTTTGCATTGCATTGCATTATGGTACATGTGGTGAACATATCTTACTCACATCTTCGAAAACTGTTCTGTATCACAGATCCAGGCTCAGGTTGTGATTTCAATCCCTGGACACATAGGCCCTGATTATCAATCTGGTTGTCCATGGACCGCCAGACTCACAGTGGTGGGCGGGCAGACCGCCGCGGTAGTTGCAGTCCACCCACCCTATTATGACTGTATCGAAAACGCCACCACCGCCAGGCTCCTGCCATCATGCAGCCTGGCGGTGGCGGGTTTACACCGCAAGGGAAAGGCTGGTGGAATGGGTGGCTCGGGCCCACCTGGGAGCCCCTGCACTGCCCAGGTGCTTGGCATGGGCAGTGCAGGGGCCCCCATGCACAGCCCCGGGCAGTAAAATGAGCGACGGGTGCTGCTGCATCTGCCTCACTGCCACATTGGCGCTGGCTCCATTTGGGGCCAGCGTCAACGTAAAGGCCCTGTTTCCCACTGGGCCCCAGCGGGAACATCATTATATGGCCGGCGGGGGCTTCGCAGTGCTGGCAGTCTTCCGTCGACCACCAGTGTGGTTGATGGCATGGTATCCCGCCGTCATAATAATGAGGGCCATAGTACTAAGTACACCAAGGGCCAGAGGTACAGTGTAAGATTGGGAAGCCATTGCAGGACTGACTAGTTTGTCACACCAGCCCCAATACAGAAACAGTAAGTTCAAGTGTGTGGATAATGCAGGAGTGCCGATTTGTAATTGGTTGCACATATTGGCATGCCAATTCTAAAACACAACACACCATAATGAGACCTGCCCCCTCCCCTCCCCTCCACTCCAGTGTCTGTGACAAAAGCCCAATACCCCCCTGGTCAGTCGGGGGATGCCCACGACCTATGCACTAGTGGCAGTGGCCCCTCAATCATCGCACATGGGTTACAATCACTACACTGTTATATCTTGTGGCAGGAAAACCCACCTTGGTTACAGGGACACATGTGGCGCCTTCACCCCAATGGGCAATGCCCTTTGGGAAGCAGAGGCCACTTGTGGCACAATCTAGGGAGGTCTCACGCATGCTGAGCTTTGATAGCCAGAGCCAATGAGGCCTTAGGTGATGTTTGACATGCTAGTCCATGACGTGCACATGATAACATGCACAGGCAATCTTTTGACTCTGGGGACAGCTGTTATATACAGACATCATGTATGAGTCGGAAAGTAGTCTCAGGATGGCATATGCGGACAGAATGTTAAATGTCCACCAATAATCATTAACAAAAAACTGCAAACCACTTGAAGGCCATGGCACAACATGTTGCTCAGGTGAAAAAAGTGTCAACTAGGTGGTCACACACCTGGTTACCCTGCCCTCTGTTTTGTACAATGGCCCAGTTGCCCGGATTCAGACCTAGCTGAGGGTCCAGAGGTATGTATAAGCCATGATTTAATGCTATGTTGTGCAAAACACAACAGGCTACTATAATCTTTCACACAACTTGAGGGGAGTACAGCAGCATCCCCCTTGTATGGTAAAGACATCTGAACCTTAACTTCAGGAGCCCAAAACTGCATTCAATGATGGATTGTGTACATCGCTGTGCCCTATTGTACCTCTGCTGGGGTACAGTGGTTGCACGTCTGTGTGTTGTGAGGAGATGAGGGGAAAGTGCATATTCAGCATCACCTGAGGAAGGAAAAGGAATAATATTTGAAAAATTTCCCTGATGCATCTGTATAGTACATGCTGTATGAAGTGGTATATACTGTGTCTGTTTGGGGCATGAATGTAGGATGAGGATCAGCTCTGTCTGATGTTTGTGCACATGTACAGAAACAATTATACATCTCATACTTGTGTGGTGCTTGGTACTTACCAAGTAGCCACATGTTGCCAAATTCTTCCACTGCCATCTGCTGGGAAAGAGGTGACCTGCGGAATACATAGCTGTCATGGGTACTGCCTGGGAATACTACATCCACATCAATTAAGCCACCACTGGCATCACAGACACGTGCATGTTGATGGAGCAGTGCCTGTTGCAGATGTGTGCATTGTGGCGAGGTGGTTGGAGAGCCACATGAATGCAATTAATTGCACCCAGCACACGTGGGAATTGGGAAATGAGGTAGAAAGCCATAGCTACCCTTTGCCTTCTGACCAGTGTATGGGGCATTCATCTGTGGGGATGGGCACTCCTATTGATGCAGCTCAGTACCTGATGTGGGCATCAGGACTGGGTTGCTTGGGAGATGCCCACAAGGTCACCTGTGACCCTCTGGAATGACCCTATAGCAAAGAAATGGAGAGATGCAAGGATCTTGACATAGGCTGGGATGACGTGGGAGTAGCAGGTCACTGAGTCAAGATCCAGCTCCCACTCACAAACCATCTCCAAGATGATATCAGGGGGAATATGATTGTGGCGAGGACATCTTGGATGGACATCCCAAAGAGGTATATCCTTTGTCTAAAGATCCTCTCTATTCTCCTCCTCATCCTCCTTCTCTTCAAATGATCCTGTCGCATAGCAAGGGGTAAACCGACAAACACATTCAGCGACATGTTGCAAGGTTTAAAAGGGTTTGTTTGTATCAGCTTTACTTTTATGTATGCAGAAAGGCTGGGATTGTGTGTGGGCTGGGGTGTTTCAGCTGGAGTTGGGTGGGGGATGGTAGGCACTTACACAGGTGTGTCATTATGCATTTCTGCCTCAACCGGCCTGTGTGCCGATGATACGCCCCAAGTGTGGATGATCCAACCGAGTGCAGATGATTCGCCTGAGTGCAGATGATCACAACTTACCTTTGTGAATACCAAAAACTCGTAAACTTACACTTTTAGTCTAAACTTAGACCTAAAGAGTAAGTTTACCTTTGTGAATTGGGCCACCAGTCAATAAATGAGGCACACAACTCAATAAGAAGATCCACAACAATTTACAAAAAAAACAAGTATCTTTATATATTTTTTTTCATCAGAATCAATATGATCCGGTAAGTATGTTTTGCAAGAAAAATCTTTACAGTTGCGAAAAGTCAACACAGTGCAATTTTTGGAAGCTGCAATTATTATCCTCTGGATGAAAAACAAATACAGCAAACTTGTACAGTACAGCGACTTATGGGACCAGTCTCCTGGACTGAAGGTAAGTATTAGGCAAGAGTCAGGAGCACACCAACAGGTTACACTGGGCGGCACTGGTATGGTACGGCGTTGGGAGCCCAGTGTTAGCCAGGGAGGATCGGTCAGGTTACACAGAGACTGCAGGGTTGAACTGTGAGTCCAGTCGGGTTGAAGTGTGTGGTGGTGGCAGGTTAGTTAGAATTAGTCAGCCATCACATGGGTAGATGGTAGGTTTTAAGGGGGCACCACTAAGGTGACCTGTAAGTACATGTATTCATAACTCGATCACTGGCATCAGTGGGAGTTTATTAAACATCCCAATCTTCAGTGAACTCATCATGTACCTGGGTAATTCGCATGGAAAAGTGCCCAGCACAGGTACTTAAATTAAAATGGCTTCCCTGTTCATTCACTATGTCTAAGAATTGACAAAGACATAACAGGGGCATATCTGCTCTTGCAGATATGCCCTTACATGTAATATAATGCACTCTTCTTTAGGGCTGTAAGGACTTCTTTAGGGTTGAGATACATATATTGCACACAGTATTAGGGGACAGGCATAGGCTGTGTGCCATGTGTTTTCACTTTTACCAAGACATGCAGCCTGCGATGGCAGTCTGCTTGTGCTAGGTGAAGTGTCCCGGAGGGTGGCACAATACATGCAGTAGCCCTTGGGTGACCATCTTTGGTACCCATGTCCTCGGTACCAGCAGTTTCATTTACTAGGGACTTATGAGTGGGCCAAAGGTACTGGCAATTGGGGAACAATTGCACAGTTTTAGGGAAGGAGATCTGGCACTGCAGATCTATTTAGTAGGAACCCAGTACACTTCAGAAGAAATTGCATCACGTAGCAGACACAAAGTGGGGATGTCTATATAAAAAAAGGGGCACTTTCCTACACTTAGCCATGCACTTTTGTCACATTGAAAACTCCCTGATCTGAGCTAATATTAAAAAACTAGGTGTCTTTATTGGTCTGAACTAGTGAGAAGAGACCCAAGAAACTGCACTCCCAAGGATGGTGGTCAGTCCATTGAAAGCCACTGGAGTATCCCATTCCAAGAGGTCCAGAGTTCCACTCATGATGTCAGTTCCTTTTTATTAGAAATTGGTTCTCTATTTGACAGAGGTATACACCCTTGTCCAAGTAGGGACCACAATCCTAGTCAGGGTAAGCCACAACACAATCCAAAATATCCTGTGCCCACCCTCCAGTAGCTTGACACTGAGTAGTCAGGCTTAACTGAGAAGGCAATGTGTAAAATATTTCTGCAAGAACCCACAAAGTAACACAGTGAAAACACCACAAAACTTCACCACACAGGTTTAGAAAAATAGAGAATCTTTATCTGAATAAAATAAGGTTGAAACAATGAAAATCCATTGTACACAAGCAAAGTCATGAATTTTTAAAGATAAAATCCCACTAAAGTGCTTAGAAACACAACAGCTCCAACTGGGGCTATCACAGCATTGTTGACGGAGTCTTTTCCAACAGTCTGACGCCACAGGAGCCGGTCACGGAATCGCAAGGACCCCCAGGTACAGTACCTTTGAAAACAAAGAAACAAAGATGTCGCACGGAGTCATTGAGGTGAAGTGTCGCTGGGGC